>NC_056727.1:948354561-948700748 GCF_019279795.1 Protopterus annectens
ATCTGGCCTGATAAGCTGTAGAAGTGGATACAGCCCGAGTACGGTGAGCCTTGACTGATAACGGCAGGTCTTTACCCCCTGAGGAATAAGTGAAAGAGATGCAATTTGATATCCATCTGTATAGGGTGATCTTGGAGACAGGGGACCTAATTCTGTTTTCTGAAAAAGAGACAAACAGTTGATCAGATTTTTGGATATCTTTGGTTCTGTGCAGATAGAAACGTAACTGCCTGTGTACATCCAATTGATGAAATCTAAATTCTGCCTTGTTTGAAAAATGGGGAAAGAACACTGGCAACTGAATAGATTGATTAAGATTAGATATGGACACCACTTTAGGAAGAAAAGAAGGGTTTTGTCTAAGAGAAACCCTGTCTTTATGAAAGATCAAGTATGGAGGTTTAATAGAAAGAACCTGAATTTCTGAAACGCGTCTAGCTGATGTGATGGCTATTAAAAAGGCAGTTTTCCAGGTCAAGAATTTTAAGTCACAGGTAGCTGCAGGCTCAAAAGGTGGAGAAGTAAGAGCTTGTAGAACAAAATTTAGATCCCAGGGCATGATAGGTTCTGAAACAGGAGGACGGAGTAACTGGGTGCCTTTCAGGAAAGCCTTACAGAGTCTGTGAGCCATTAGACTACGCTCATTAGCAACATGAAAGTTAGAAATTGCTGCCAAATGAATGTTAATGGCAGCGGACACTGTGCCCTGCTGAAAAAGCGTAGACAAAAACTCCAAGACAGAGGCAATTGGAGCTGTGTAAGGGTCAATTCCTTGGGTACGAGCCCAAATAGAAAACCTCTTCCATTTGCTGGAATAAATCTTCCTAGTAGAGGGCTTATGAGAGGAAGATAAAATATGAACTACCTCTGGTGAAAAATGATGAAGCCTAACTAACGACGGAAGTGGAGTAGCCAGGCTGTCAACCGGAGGGTCCGCAGAGAAGGGTGGAACTGTCCCGACATGTGTGTCAGTAAGTCTGGTTGAGGGTCCAGAGTCCAAGGTGTGTCCACAATGGAGGGATGGAGAAAGGGGAACCAGACTTGACGAGGCCAGTGTGGAGCAATCAGAATCATTCTGCTTCCAAAGGCTATAGCTTTCTGAATCACTTTTGATAGCAAGGGAAACAGAGGGAAAGCATAAAGCAGACCGGAGGGCCAATCGTGGACTAGAGCGTCCCTAGGCGACTCCCCCTGTTGGGGGATCAGTGTGACGTAGCTGCTGCATTTGGCATTGAGGGGGCTGGCAAAAAGTCGCAGCAAGGGAGACCCCATCTGCTGAAGATTCTTTCTGCCACTAGACGATTCAGGGACCACTCGTAAAGCATCAGAACAGCTCTGCTTAGCCTGTCTGCTATCACGTTGGACTTCCCCGGAATGTGCGTTGCCACTAGAAACCGTTGGGAAGATACTGCCCACTGTCACACTCACATGGCCTCTCTGCATAGGGGATATGATCTGGTTCCTCCCTGTTTGTTCAGATACCACACCACTGACATATTGTCCGAGTGTATTGCAATAGTCCCATGAGGCAGAAAGCTCTGAAGTGCCTGCAACGCAAGTAGCACCACTCTCATCTCTAGGACATTGATATGCAGATGTATCTCGTGATCTTGCTACGTGCCTTGGACTATCCTGCCGAGATAATGCCCCCCACCCCATCTGGGAGGCGTCCGTGGTCACTGTGGCAACCGGGGGAAGTGGAATTAGAAGTTATGTACTCACCATAACGTTCCATCTGAGTAGGTGTATTCATTTGTCTGCAACCTGTGGGTTATGGATCCGATATCGGATCCGAACCGGCATGGTTTTCCAGCTATGGATCCAAGCTCTCAGCTCCTCCCCTCACCCATAATGCCCTGCTCTACCCTCATGACCTCAGATCGAGTTTGCCAAAGCAACAATACCCTAAAAAGGGTAACAAAGAATATGCAGGAAACTGAAAGGCCAGGAGGATAGGAGGGCGGGATGGTTGCAGACAAATGAATACACCTACTTAGATGGAACGTTATGGTGAGTACATAACTTCTAAATCTGAAGTAGGATATTCATTTGTCTGCAACCTGTGGGACAGAGTCCCCAGCTACCTGAATCTTGGGCGGCCATCATGGAAGGATATTCGAGCACCGGAGCCAAAGGATGCTCTACCCCTAGATGCAAGATCCAACTTATAGTGGGAAATAAATGTATGAGATGAAGCCCACGTGGCTGCTGCACAAATATCATCTAGAGGAATCCTAGCCTTGAAGGCTGCCGAGGTAGATACTGACCGGGTTGAATGGGCATGAACACTCCCGCGGGCCTTCCTGACGCTTGATAAGCCAATAAAATGCACTGTGAAATCCAGCGGACAGAGAAACTTTAGAGATTGGCTTGCCCAAATTGAATTTTGCAAAGGAAATAAACAGCTGGTCGGATTGCCTATGACCAGCTGTCCTGTTCAGATAAAATCTAAGTTGCCTGTGAACATCTAGTGAATGTAGCTTATATTCACCTTTGTTTTCATATTTAGGAAGAAAACAGGGAGGTTAATGGATTGATTGATGTTTGCTTCAGAAGCGATTTTAGGAAGAAAGGACGGGTTGGTCCTGAGGGAGACACGGTCCGGATGAAATACCAAGTAAGGAGGTTTAGCTGATAAAGCTTGAAGTTCAGAAACTCTCCTGGCTGATGTAATGGCTACCAAAAAGGCTGTCTTGTAGGACAAGAATTTGAGATCCACCGTAGCCGCTGGCTCGAAAGGAGGAGCGGTCAAGGCCTGTAGGACTAAAGAAAGGTCCCAAGGAGGAACTGCTTGTTTTATAGGGGGCCTGAGAAGAAAAGTACCTTTAAGAAATATCTTACACAATTTGGCTGACATAAGAGGATTAGAATCTTGGCCAATGTGATAGTGAGAAATTGCCGCCAGTTGAACTTTGACTGTGGAACTGCTGGCACCATCGTTAAAGAGAGTGGTTAGAAAGTCAAGCACTAAAGGGAGAGGAACCGTGAAGGGATTCAGGCCTTGCCGCTCCGCCCACACAGAGAAACGTTTCCACTTGCTTCGGTAAACCTTTCTAGTGGATGGTTTATGAGCCGCCACCAAAATAGCCTTTACAGGTGAAGAAATACCGGGAGTCCTTATCAAGAGTGGAACTGGAGCAGCCAAGCGGTCAGCTTCAGGTTGTCCAGGTTCGGAGGAGGAATGCAGGATGGATGGGATATCAGATCCGGATGGGATCTAGAATCCAAGGAGGATTCACCGAGTGAGACCTTAGGAAGGGGAACCAGATCTGTCGAGGCCAGAATGGAGCAATGAGAATCATTCTGCAACCCACCCGAGAGGCTTTCTGAAGAACTTGCAGCATCAGAGGCAAGGGTGGATAGGCATACAGAAGACCGGGTGGCCAAGCATGCACCAGAGCTGCCTCTTGGGGTACCTCCGGAGGAGGTATTAGAGCCAAAAACTGTCGACTTGGTGTTTGAGGGAGAAGCAAAAGATCGCATGAAGGGGTTCCCCACCGTGCGAATATGCTCCGCTACTCGACACCTGTGAGACCACTCGCACCGGGTCAGAATGGTGCGACTGCGCTTGTCCGCTAGGCTGTTGCACCGACCCGGAATGTGCTGCTATGAGAAAGCGATTGGTGGAGATTGCCCATTCCCAAACTCTCATGGCCTCTCGACAAAGAGGGTAAGACCTTGTTCCCCCTTGCTTGTTGATGTACCAGACAACAGACATGTTGTCCGATTGAATCGCAATTGTTCCCAAGGGAAGAAAGTCCTGAAGTGCTAGCAACGCTAAGAGCACTGCTCTCATCTCTAGAACATTGATATGCAGTAAGGTCTCTGAATCGCTCCACGTGCCTTGGACTGTCCGCCCAAGTGCCCCCCACCCGAGGCGGAGGCGCCCGTGGTCACCGTGGCGAGAGGGGAGAAGCACAAAATGGGCGACCTCGTGGAGATCCGGGAGTGGAGCCACCACAAGAGGGACCGCTTGCAAGCCTTGCTGATCGCTATGGGATGATGCATGGGGAGAGCAAGGTATGACCACTGTACTAAGAGCGCCCACTGTAGAATGCGATATTGAGCCTGGCAAGAGGAAGAAGTGCTATAGCCGCCATGGACCCTAGAGCCCTCAGGACCAACTCCGCTGGAACAGAACTTGAATGGAGAATGGCCCGCACCTGGAGCTGCAGATTTAGAACTCTGTCCGCAGTGAGGAAGGCTCAGAACTCCTTGTGTCTAGTCTGGCCCCTATGAAATCTAAGAGCTGTGTGGGCTTCAGGTTGGACTTCTTTGTATTTATTGTGATGCCCAGAAATGGAGCAAGATGGAGAAAGGAGTCTCGCCAAGAGAAGTAGATGCCTTGTTGGGGCGGTAAGAAGCCAGTCGTCCAGGTAGGGAAAGACCTGCACCCCTGAAGCCTCAGGTGGGCCGCTACCACTGCTAGTACTTTGGTGAACACCCTGGGGCTGTGGTGAGACCAAAGGGAAGGACCCGAACTGGTAGTGACTGGCTCCCAGCCGAAGCGGAGAAACCTCCTGAGCGCCTGTCCATCAGGATGTGGTAGCACGCTCCTTGAGATCTATCGAGCACATCCAGTGATTTTCTCCCAGAAGGGGAGAATAGATTGCAGAGTGACCATTCGAATTTTTCTTTGGGGACTGCCAGATTCAAGAGAGAGAGGTCTAGGATTGGTCTTAGTTCCCCGCCTTTTGGCACTAAAAGAATCTGGAGTAGAACCCTGATCCGATCTGGTCTGGGGAACGGGCTGGATGGCTCTTTTCTTTAGCAGATGGCCAATTTCTGCCAAAGCGGCCTCCCGCTGACCGGGTGGGACGCCTGGGAGGGACTTCAACTTTGGAAGGTGAAGGAAAGGAATGCGATATCCCCTGGATATGATTTGGAGAACCCAGCGGTCCGATGTTATGGACTCCCATGCCGCTAGGTGCCCCGAACGTCCCCCGACTGCCTCCAGAGTAGAGCAGTCGGGCAACCCTCAGGGTTGCTGCGGGCCGCTCAGAGAAAGGTTCCCTGGACCCGAAGTTTCTGGGAGCCCCTCTGCCTCTAGGGCGGCGTCCTCCCTGTCCTCCTCTGCCACGGAAGGACTGGTTGTCCGGGGCAGGCTGGGACTGCTGCGACTTCCGAACCACATCTTCTTCTGACCCTTTGGTTCCTAGAATAGGGCCTCTGGGGTGCAGAGAAGCGGATTCCGACGGCAGACAGCGCCTTCCGTCCTTCTCGCCTGGGTCAACGCTCGCGAACGGTCTTGCCAAACAGAGCAGAACCATCAAAGGCGTCGCAAATGACGCCTTGAAGGGCTCAGAAAAGCAGTGACGGAGCCAGGCCTGACGCCTAGTGACCAGTCCTGTCCTCAAGAGCTCTAGCGGCGCCCGCTGCATGGGAGAGTAGCCGATAGAAGTATTTGTAACTGACCTAAGAGTGGCCATTTTGGTGGAGTGCAGAACTCTGTCCTCCTCCGAAATGGACTCAGGGGGGGATGCAGCGTATTCCTTAATAAGATCTCGCTGCATCCTAATAACATGTGCCAAATAGTTCAGCGCCTTACCGAGAAGGTCGCCGAACTGAACATCCGCTTCCCCAAGCGGTCCATCATCCGAGACTCCTTGCTCGGTGGGTGGACTGAGGGACTCTCCTGAGCCAGTTCCCTCTTTGTGGCCGCCGCCATCAACATGGCATCTACAGGAGGCCCCTTACTCCAATGGGTCCGGTCGGATGGTGGACTAAGGATCCTATCCGGTCTTTTGGGAATTGGCTCCACGGTGTCCGGTTCCTTCCACGCCCTGGTGGTAATAAGGTCCACCAGGGGGTCGGCAGGGGACACCCAAGAGGTAGACGGGCCCGTTTCAAATGCCTCCAAGAACACGGACTCGTCCGAGGAAGACTTGGGGGCAGACCACCCCCCCTTATACGGAGCATTTCCATGATGTCTCCAAAGGAGACATCCTCGGGGGGTGACCGTGGGGAGCCTTCCCCTTCCTCCAAGTCCGTGTCTTCTGTGAGAGACTCGGGAGTCAATGTGCCTCCTTAGACGATATGCTGAGGGCCTCCTCTGGGGGCTGTCAGAGGAGTCCTCGCAGCAGCAATTTGCTCCATAGGAGCAACTTGGGGCACAGAAACGGGCTGTCCCAGGGGCCGGATGGTGGAAGCCTGGCCCAGTGCAGAGGGAGCGGACGGAGCCGAAGCAAGTGCCGGGGTCCGAGACCTCAACAGAGCCCTCTCCACTACATCAAAGGCAAGGGGAGCCGACCTCACCAAAGGATCCGACAATCGGCTCCCTCGGATCCGAAGAGTGGATCGAGCCGGCCAAGCACTCGGATCCGGCGACAGTGCGCCCGACACAGATGGCGCCAAGGAGCACTGATCCCCGGATCCGGCTCGGATCCAGGCTCCGAGATCGGGTCCGACGCACTCGAGGGCAGGGTCGGGTCCGGTACCAAGTACTATCGGCTCCGACCTTCCCGCCCGGCTGCTCGGCTCCAGCTGCTCCAACCCGGATAGCGGGTCGGAGAAGGAGCAATAGGCTTAAAAGGGTGTTGAGCTCCCCGAGGGGAGGCAAGAGCACTCCCATCTGCATCTGGGCCTGGATGAACCTTCTCATCATCCGTCCAGATCCGCATCAGAAAGGCTATGGGTAGATTCGAAGAGGCTACCGAGGTAGGCCTGGAGTGCCTCCTCGATAGCCTCGACGGAGATCGGGTCTCCTCCTCCTCAGGACCCGTGAAAAGCACACAGGGACCGGAGCCGAGAAGGAGGAGATCAACCGACAACGGAGCCGGGAGAAGCCGCTTGGCTGGCGGGCCGAAACAGAGGTCTCGCCCGCCGCTTGTGGTGCTTCTCCTCCGTCCTTTAGCAGCATCCCTCTCCTCTCCAGAAGCGGGAGTTTGAGTCCCAGGAGCAGGAGGGGGTGCCACAGGGGGAACAACTGTAGCCACAGTAGTCCCCGAAGGAGCGGAGGCCGGAGCCGAGTCTGGCGGTAAAAGACCCGCCAAGACCAGCTTGGACCTCCGCTCCCTCAGTGCCCTGGGGTTGAACCCTGCACAAATGGAACAACCAGATGTGAGGTGTTCAACCCCGAGACACTTAACACATCGAGTGTGGCCATCAGCCGGTGAGAGCTTATGGCCACACTCGGAGCATTTCGAAAAAATAGATTTAGGCTGTTCAGCCATAATCTATAAAACACTAGAAGCTACTGAAAGTAACTTAAAAACAAAAGACACACAGGCCTACACACACACTCTACGCAACAGCGAGGGGAGGGAATAAAAATTACTACTTTAACTCAAAATAAACTCAAAATACACTTATAAGAAAGGGAAACCTAAACTTTCACACAGAATCACTCAAAAAACCAAAAAATTCTCTGATTTTAACAAGTAACAGAATCCACTTAGCTGAGAGCTATGTACCCAAATCCAGTCACCAGCGCGGCAAACGAGATCTGAGGTCATGAGGGTAGAGCAGGGCATTATGGGTGAGGGGAGGAGCTGAGAGCTTGGATCCATAGCTGGAAAACCATGCCGGTTCGGATCCGATATCGGATCCATAACCCACAGGTTGCAGACAAATGAATATCCTACTTCAGATCAAAGGGTTTCCCCTTGTCCGGATTGCTGGTGCAAAGCCACCAACTGAGATCCTGTTTGCATCTGTCCGTGAACAAAATAGTGTGGGAAAGTGGAAGTTTCTGGAGAGACCATTGAGCGAAGAGGAGCCATTGAAGGAGCCTCATGTGCAGTCTCACTAGAGGGACTAACATGATTTTTGCTGCCATAGTCCCCAGCAGCTGGAGAACCCATCTTGCCTTCACTTTCTTCAGGGGTAGCAGGGCGTGCACTTGTTGCTGTAAGACTCTGATTCTTTCCTGCGGTAGAAAGGCTCGCATTTGAATGGTGTCTAGCTCTGCACCTACAAAAATGACACACTGTGTGGGCAACAAGGCAGATTTTTCCCAGTTCAATGTTATGCCTAACTGTTGACAAGAGAGTGATGGTAGCGTCCCTGGTTTGGATTAGTAGATGCCTGGTGGGGGTGGTGAGGAGCCAGTCATCCAGATATGGAAACACTTGGAATCCTTGATGTCTCAAGTGAGCTGTTACCACTGCCATACACTTGGTGAACACCCTGGGGGCTGTGGTGAGACCAAAGGTCAGGGCTCGAAACTGAAAATGACTGGCTCCCAGCCGGAAGCGTGGGTGACTCCTGGATGCCCTGTCCATTTTGATGTGGTAGTAAGCATCCTTGAGGTCTATGGAGCACATCCATACTTCCTTTCCCAACAAGGGGAGAATTGACTATAGAGTGACCAGACGGAACTTGGACCTTTGTACGTAGTTGTTTAGTTGACTGAGATCTAATATGGGTCTCAGGTCCCCTGTTCTTTTCGGCACCAAAAAGAATCGTCCCTAATCCGATCTGGTCTGAGGGGACATGCTGGATGGCTCCTTTCTCTAGCAGCTTTGAAACCTCTGAAGCTGCGTGATCCCTTTGACTGGGTGGAATATCCGGGATTTTTCTCTGGATGGGGATCTGACAAAAAGGGGATGACATAACCTCCGGAAATTATTCGTAATACCCATCGGTCCTGTGTGATGCTTTGCCAGGCCTCCGGTTATAACGATATTCTGCCCCCGACTGGCTCCGGAAAAGCACAGTCAGGTATCCCATCAGGAACGATGGTAGGGAGAGCTGCAAAAGGAATCGCGGTCTCCCGAATTGCGAGGGCCCCCTCTGCCTCTAGGGCGGTGTCTCCCTGAATAACCTCCCCCTCCTCTGCCTCTGGAGGGGGGCTCACCCTGTGCACCGGGAAAGAATCTCTGTGATTTTTTTGAACCACACCCCCCCCTCTGGGCCTTGGGGTAAGGCCTAGAGGGAAGGGAAAAATGGACCCCTAGAGCAGACGGAGTCTTTCCCTCTTGCTCGCACCTGGTGAGGGTATCTTTCACCTTGGTTCCGAACAAAGAAGAACCATCAAAGGGGGCGTCAGTGAACGAAGACTTGAAGGCCTCCGCGAAATGACAAAGGCGCATCCAGGCTTGCCTCCTAAGGGCGACTCCTGAGCTTGCTGCCCTACTCGCCCCCTCGGCTGCATATGAAATGAGCCGCATGGAGGAGTTAACGATGGAGTTGAAGGTAGAGACCTGGGCGTTAACCGTCTGGGCCACCGCCTCAGGAATGTTACCCATGAGAGTATCTCCTAACTCCTTGATGAGAACTCTCTGGAGCTGAGTAAAATGAGACGGGTAGTTCAGCGACCGTAAGGTAAAGGTTGCTGATGAGAGGGTATGCTTCCAGTACCGGTCCATGGTCCTAGACTCCTTGTTAGGAGGATGGACGGAGGAAGAAGTCTCAGCTACTTCCCTTTGAGTGGTCACCGCCACCACCATGGCATCCACAGGGACCCCCTTGGACAAAAACTCCTTACCAGGGGGAGCAGACAGAAATTTATTGGGTCTCCTGGGTATGGGTTCCACAGAATCAGGGTTCTCCCACACCCTCCAACAAATTAAATCCAGGAGTTTGTCGAAGGTTGGGGACACCCAGGAAGCGGAGGGCTGAGCACCAAAGGCCTTAAGGAAGACCAACTCCTCCTCGAAGGGGGCTTTGGACGGCCAGTCACCTCTTTGTTTCAATATTTCCAGGATGTCTGAGAAAGGAACATAGTCAGAAGATGACTTGGGGGACCCCTCCGATTCCTTGAGGTCAGTATCTGAGATGAGAGACTCATCCTGGGAGTCTATGTGCTTCCTCTTGCATGTTTTCTTCCTGGGGAGCTCCTCAGGCAAAATCTCATGGCAGAAGCTACAGGACTCCTGCAGGTGGATTGCTCCCAGACAATAAACACATACTGAATGTCCATCGGTGATGGACATCTTGTAACCATACTTAGAGCACTTTTTAAAACCTGAAGGTTTGTGTTCCTTGGAATTCATAGACATCTCAAAATAATAACCAAGCCCAACCAATGAGAAGTCACTGCCTGACTGGAAAAACACCACTACAGGCACACAAAAAACACCACACTAAGCGCTGGAACTTAGCTGAACAAAAATCTCCACAAACTACGAACACACAAAGTCAAAGGGACACACACTAGGATGACTAGGACTAACAAACCTCTAACTAAAATGGTTGTTTTGCCAACAGAAGGCACTAAAACCTCTAATTTAAACGGTTTTAGAAGCCAAGAACAAAAACAGAGACAAGTAAGGGGACGGACTAGGTCCACTAACTGAAACAGGCCTAGCCCGTTGGAACAGCTAGTGGGATACCACAACAAACAATCACACAACAAGTAAGTCCAAAACACACTAAGGAAATAGCTATTAAAATAGCTTTTGTTTTCAGCTAAATCTCTCAAGAAGAATTAGAAAAAAGGGTATTTAGCCACAGCCAACAGAGAGACTATGTCCGAGCTACATGAGCTGCAAACGAGATCTGGGGATAAGGAGCAGTGCAACATGGGATACCTTCTTAGCCCAGCCAATAGAAGACTTCAAGCTAGAAAAGCTTGGCCGAGTCAGAGCCGATATTCGGCTCCGAACCTACGGGTAAGAATGGAGGCGAGATTGGACTACGTAACATCATGCAATTTATATAATGTTTTACACAAATATCTAGATGATTGTCACTGCTGAATTAACACCTTGACCCCATGTGCAAAAAATGGGAATAAAAGGGTTGTGGATGGATGGATGGATGGATTAATAACCAAAACTCTTTTACTTACAGTCAATTCAGTTCCTTCAGCTTCCTACTAAACATAAATGATATAAAGTAAGGTATATGTTCTACAGTGCATCCAACAGCAAGGTTGATCTCAGTGGCAGAATATCTTCTCCGCCACCACAGGATTGAGAGACCATTTGTGAGGCATTACGAGAGTTCTGCTCAGTTTGTCTGCTATCACGTTGGAGCTCGCCGGAATATGGGTTGCCATGAGAAAGCGGTTAGAAATCGCCCATTGCCAACCTCTGAGGGCTTCTCAACAAAGTGGGTGAGATTTGGTTCCCCCTTGTTTGTTGATGTACCAGACCACCAACATACTGTCTATCTGAATTGCCACTGTTCCCAAGGGAAGAGCATCTTGAAATGCTTCCAACACCAAGAGCACCACCCTCATCTCTAGAATATTGATGTGTAAATTGTCTTCCTGTTGGGACCAAGTGCCTTGAACAGTCCTTCCCAGATAATGCCCCCCCCCCTATCTGGGAAGCATCCGTGGTCATTATGGCTTGGGGTTGTGGAAGGATGAAAGGACAGCCCAAAAGAATCTCGTTGGAATGGAGCCACCAAGACAGGTCTTGTTTGCAGCGATTGGTGATCAAGATGCGGTATGAGATCGGCTGAATCAATAGAGACCATTGAGATGCTAGAAGCCATTGTAGAATCCGCATGTGTTATCTGGCCAAGGGAAAAAGAGTCCAGGTAGACCGATTCCTCTAAGGAAGGCTGGTGGGAAGTCCAGCCACCCCTCTGTTTCAGAATTTCCAGGATGTCCCTGAAGGTATCATCATCAGGGGTGACCTGGGCAAACCTTCCCCCTCATCAAAATTGGCATCCTCAGTGAAAGACTCCTCCAGGGAGTCTAAGTGTTTTCTCTTGCACATTTTCTTCAGAGGTACTTCCTCAAGAGGATGTTCCTGGGAAGTATCCAAAGAGAGATTCACCCAGGTGGGTCCCTCCTGAGGTTTTTGTACCACATGTCCCTCCTGAGGCTTTTGTACCACAGGGAGAAGACTGATGGCAGCTCTGGTCGAGGGGATATAGATGTTTGGCCCAACAGGGATGGCAAGTTCTCCATGACCCAGAAGGCTGGCCCCCCTGTTGAGGGATGAGAGCCCAGAACCGAAATAAGACTACTTCAGAACTTTGTTCCCACCTTGCACTAAGAAGGCGGCCTCTGACGCAGAAGGCTGGGTTGAGCCAACAAACGCCGAAGCACCGAGGGGCATGGAAGGTTCCAAAAAATAATAAGTAGAATCCTGCCACTCAGAACCAGCGATGCAGTCTCAACCCTGGGATACCTCCAGTTCCAATAAACCAGAGGAGTTCAAGGCAATTCTCGGTACTAGAGAAGAAGCTCTTACTGGAACCGAGACAGTCGGAGCTGGACAGGTTGGTACCAGGGGCTCCAAAGACTCAACTGAAGTTGGTGGAGGACGATGAGATGGTGTCAAAGAAGGACAGGTCCCATTGCCAAGTTGGCTGTATACCAAAGATGGAGGTAATCCCCTCGCCATCAAGAGCTGATCCACCAGCCTCATGATATCTGATTCAGAGAGGATCTTAGTAGATTGAACGGACAACGTCGAAGGAGATGTAGGCAGTCTCAGTTCCACGAATGGGCTAGGTGGTCGGTCTGCAGATGGATCGACTGATGGAGAATACTTTGCTCTTGGTATAGATATCAATGTAGTCTGCTTTGGTACCAACAAAAATGTCTGGTACCGAGGCTGTAGGTGACTTATCAGAAGAAATGGTTGGTGCCGAATCAGTCTTTCCTATCAGTGCCAAGGAAAGTGTTGACACCATAGGCTGTTTGGATAACTTTTCAGGCAGTTCTGAGGAACTGCTCAGCACCGAATGAGGGCTTTTCTTACATATAGAAGAGGAAGATGACGAGCTGGCTTCGGTCTTCAGAGCTGACAGGGCCTTTTCAAAGTCCCCTTTCAAAATCAGTTTGTTTCTCTGTTCAGTTAAAATCCTGGCAGAGAAACCATGACAGATGGTGCAGTCCTCCTGCAGGTGGACAGCGGCTAAACAATACACACAGCAGACATACCCATCTGAACTGGACATCCTCCTTTCACACTTCCAGCACCTCTTACAGCCAGAGGTGCCATCTGAAGATTTATCAGCCATGCCAGAAAAAACTAGGTCTAGCACTGAAGAACGTTACACACACACACACACACTGGCAAGATGGAAAAGGGAAAATTATTATTTTTTTTTAATTTATAGCAGAAAGAGGAAAGAAAGGTACCAACTATGGTAGCCGGAACTACCTAAGAAGATAAAAGACAGTACCAGCAAAGGTATGCAAGAGAAATATCCACCCAGAGGTAGAAGAAAAGGGAAAAAAGATCACTCATGCACTAAAGAAAAGGAGAGGAATGGGTAGAATGACTAAAGGAGAGAAAACAGATACACAAGATAGAGAAATTAGAAGAAAAAACTTATGGTAAATAAGTGCCAAAGCTCGAGACAGGTTGGACATGTCTGACGCACAAAGTGGCAAATGAGATCTGAGGTAATTTAGAGAAGAGCATTATGGGTAGCTCGAGACTCCGACTCAGTCATCTTCTATAGCTTGAGAGCTGTTTACTGGCTCGAGGCTACCCCTTATTCCATGATGCCTAGCAATAGCTACCCAGATCTTTTTTGAAATAGCTAATCCCAGACATAGCCAGAGAATAAACCTGTCCAAACAAATAGGTTGAGTATACCTGTCATACTCTCTAAGTCAGTAGAGGAAACAAACCAGAGAACACTCAGCCAGTGAAACCAGAACTCCTCTCGGTCCAATAGGACAGGGGGACGGAGGGTGGGATGCAAGAAAGAAGGAGAGATGAAGACAACTAACATGGAACGTTATGGAAGGTACGTAACTTCTTTATGTTAAGTTGTCTATCTTGCCTTTGTTCTTGCTGGTTGGGACGGCGTCCCTAGCACCTACAATCCTGGGCGGCTCATTGGAACAAACTCTTCAGAACGGTGGAACCAAAGTCAGCTCTGCTGCTGGATACCATATCTAGCTTGTAATGAGAAATAAACGTATGAGGATTTGCCCACGTAGCAGCTGCACAGATAGAATCCATGGGCAACCTAGACTGGAAGGCTACAGAGGTGGCCAAAGCCCTAGTAGAATGACCTTTCGGTTTGATAGGTAACTCTTTGTTCCTTAATTGATAAATGAAAGTAATAGTGTGAGACAACCACCTGGATAAGGTCACCTTGGAAACTGGGAGACCTTGTTTGCCTAGAGCATAGGAAAGGAATAGTTGGTCCGAATTCCTTATTTCCTTAGTCCTGTGCAGGTAAAAACGCAATTGTCTATGAACATCCAATTGGTGTAATTTGTACTCTGCCTTGTTGGTGTGGTTAGGGAAAAACACAGGAAGGTCTATAGATTGGTTTAAATTATTTTTTGAACAGACTTTTGGAAGAAACGAAGAATTAGTCCTCAGAGCAACCCTGTCCTTATGAAAAACCAAGTATGGAGGATGAACACATAGTGCCTGAAGTTCAGAAACACATCTGGCTGAAGTAATAGCTACCAGAAAGAGTGTCTTCCAAGATAGAAACTTAATGGAGCAGGACGCTGCTGGTTCAAAGGGGGGCAGAGTTAAGGAAGTTAGTACCAAATTAAGGTCCCAAGGAGGAGGGGGATCTCTCACTGGAGGCCTAAGGAGAGTGGTCCCTCTCAAAAAAGCTTTACAGAGCTTATGAGACATAATGTCTGAATCTGACAAACCAACATGAAAGTTAGAAATGGCAGCTAATTGAACCCTGACTGTAGCAGAAGCGGACCGGGAATGAAAGAGTTGTGCTAGGAATTCCAGAATTTCGTGGACTGGGGCTGAAAAGGGATCTATGTTCCTAGCCTCTGCCCAACAAGAAAAACGTTTCCATTTACTAGCATAAGTTTTTCTGGTTGTGGACTTGTGAGAGGAGACAATAATCTCACGTACAGCCAGGGAAATGTCAGGAAGCCTGGCTAAGGTTGGAAGTGGAGCAACCAAGCTGTGAGCTGGAGAGTTTGGAGGGATTGATGAAACCCGCCTGATTGATGAATCAGTAGGTCTGGAATCGGATCCAGAGTCCAGGGCTGATCGAGAAGGTAATGGTGCAGGAATGGGAACTATATCTGTTGAGGCCAGTAGGGGGCAATGAGGATAATTTTGCAACCCAACAATAATGTTTTCTGTATGAGTTTTGGAATCAGGGGAAACGGAGGAAAGGCATAAAGAAGTCCCTGAGGCCAATTGTGGACTAGAGCGTCTCTGGGTGAGTGACCTGGAAGCGGAAGAAGGGAGAAGTAGTTGCTGCATTTGCTGTTGAAGGGGGTGGAACAAGATCGCAGCAAGGCTGTCCCCATTTGCAGAAGATAAGATCCGCAACTTCCTGATTCAGAGACCACTCATCAGGCATGAGGATAGCTCTGCTGAGCCTGTCTGCTATGATGTTGGACCTCCCAGGGATGTGCGTCGCAATCAGAAAACGTTGGGAGGAACTCGCCCACTGCCACAGTCTAAGTGCTTCTCGACACAGGGGGCAGGACCTGGTTCTGCCCTGCTTGTTGATGTGCCACACCTCTGACATGTTGTCTGTTTGAATTGCAATGGTCCCAGAAGGAAGCGAGTCCTGAAGGACTTGCAATACTAGGAGCACGGCTCTCATTTCTAGGATGTTTATGTGCAGATGGTACTCGTGAGGCTGCCAAGTGCCTTGGACTGTCCTGCCCTGATAATGCTCCCCCACCACCCTATCAGGGAGGCGTCTGTGGTCACTGTGGCTACCAGAGGGGGCTGAATAAAGGGTCTGCCCTGAGTCACTAGTGGGGAGATCATCCACCAGGAAAGGTGCCTTTTGCATGCTTCTGTAATCATGATCATGTGAGACATGGGCAGCTGTTGGAAAGACCACTGTGTGAAGAGAAGCCACTGAAGGATCCTCGTGTGAAAGCGGGCCAGTGGGATTAGAAGAATGGCTGCTGCCATGGAACCCAGAGTTTGAAGGATGAACCTGACTTGGATTATTTTGCTCTGCATTAGAATTTGTACTTGCTGGCGAACTGCAGACACCCTTTCTGGCGGTAGCCTTGCGGACATGTTCCTTGTGTCTAAGTCTGCTCCTATGTAGGTGATAGATTGACAGGGCAACAAGGCAGATTTTTTGAAGTTTATTGTAATGCCTAGCTGGGAGCAGATTGTGTTTGTGTAGTCCCTGGCTTGTAGAAGTTGATGCCTGGTAGTAGCAGTGAGGAGCCAGTCATCTAGATATGGAAACACCTGGAATCCTCAATGTCTCAGGTGAGCCGTGACCACTGACATACATTTGGTGAACACCCTGGGGGCTGTGGTGAGACCAAAGGGCAGAGCTCTGAACTGGTAATGACTGGCTCCCAGCCGGAAGCGAAGAAATCTCCGGGAGCGCCTGTCCATCTTGATATGGTAGTACGCATCCAGAAGATCTATCGAGCACATCCAATTGTCCTGACCCAGAAAGGGTAGAATGGACTGTAGCATGACTATCCAAAACTTTGTTCTTTGTACAGACCTGTTTATTCTGCTGAGATCCAGAATTGGTCTCCAGTCCCGTCTTTTTTGGTACCATAAAGAACCTTGAGTAAGTTCCGGATCTGTGCTGGTCTGCCGGGACTTCCTGGATGACTCTTTTTTCTAGCAGTTTTGAAACTTCTATTATGGCTTGGTCCTTCAGATTGGGTGGAACATCTGGAAGGGATTTCCTTGATGGTAAGGGGGGGGTTGACAGAAGGGAATTTTGTAACCTCTGGATATAATGGACCGTACCCATATGTCTTGCGTTAAATCTTGCCAGGCTTTTTGGGTACAGTGAAAGTCTTCCCCCGACTGCCTCCAGAGGAGAGCAGCCGGGCAACACTTCAGGAATGCTGAAAGGGCTTATCAGAGAAAGATTCTCTGTTGCCCTGGTTCTGCGGACCCCCTCTGCCATGAGGGCAGCGTCTGTTGTTATTGTTTCCCCCTCTGCCCCTGGAGGAAAAATCGCTACGTGTGTCAGGCAAGGCTCCCTGGGATTTTCGGAGCCACATTTTGCCACTCTTCTGACCTTTGGGGTATGGTCTAGAAGGAGTGGAAAAACGGACTCCCACGGCAGAGAGTCTTGCCTTCTTGCTCACATCTAGTCAAAGTGTCTTTCACCTGTGGTCCAAAAAGAAAGGAACCATCAAAGGGGGTGTTGGTGAATGACGCTCGAAAGAGTTCCGCAAAATTGCACAGCTGCATCCATGCATGCCTCCTAAGGGCCACACCCATACCTGTGGCTCTACTCGCACCATCGACTGCATAGGAAATGAGCCTCATGGTGGAGTTAACTACAGAATTAAGCGTCACCAGCTGGGAAGCTACTTTAGCTTGAGCCCCCTCAGCTGATGGATCTTGAAGGATATCTCCGAGCTCTTTAAGGAGATCCCTCTGAAGCCAGGTAAAATGACATAAGTAGTTCAGTGACCTCATAGAAAAGGTCGCTGAAGCGAACATTCGCTTCCTGTATCTGTCCATGGTCCTAAATAAGAAGTTATGTACCTACCATAACGTTCCATGTTAGTTGTCTTCTCTCGCCTTCTTTCTTGCTTGATGGGTTCGGAGCCGATCCTCGGCTCCGACTCGGCACTTGCTTTAGCTCGAGAACTCCTTTTACCAGCTCGAGGCAGCCCCATATCCCATGATGCAAGGCAGTAAGTACCCAGATCTCGTTTGTTGACAAAGGGCAATAACACCAAGCAAAAAATATATACTTCCCAAAGGAAGAAGAAACTTACAGATGGAAAAAGGACCAGGTCTGAATGGTCCTTAGTATAATAGTTTCTTATACAAGGTCTGTCCAGGCCAGGGGGAAGGAGGGAGGGTCGCAAGAAAGAAGGCGAGAGAAGACAACTAACATGGAACGTTATGGTAGGTACATAACTTCTTAATGTTAAGTTGTCAATCTCGCCTTCATTCTTGCTTGATGGGACCAAGGCCCCTAGCACCTCTATCCTGGGTGGCTCAATGGAACAAACTCTTGAGGACTGTAGAGCCAAAACTGGCTCTGTCCCTGGAGGCCAAGTCCAATTTGTAATGGGAAACAAAAGTGTGAGGAGTGGCCCAAGTGGCCGCACAAATAGTGTCCAAAGGAAGTCTAGCTTGAAAGGCTGTAGAAGTAGCTAAACTCCTAGTTGAATGTGCTTTAGGTTTTGAGCACAGCTGTTTTCCCCTGAGTGTATAAATTTCAGTGATGACCGAAGAAAGCCATCTGGACAAAGTCACTTTAGAAACAGGAAGGCCTTTTTTATTATCCGCATAGGAAACAAAAAGTTGATCAGATTTTCTAATTTTTTTTGTTCTATCCAAATAATATCTAAGTTGACGGTGGATGTCAAGATAATGTAGCTTTTGTTCAGCTCTATCTGAATAGTTAGGAAAAAATACAGGGAGATCAATGGATTGATTCAGATTGTTTTTTGAAGCGACTTTAGGTAAAAAGGATGGATTAGTCCTCAAAGATACTCTGTCTTTGTGAAAAATCAGATAGGGGGGTCGAACCGAAAGAGCATGAAGTTCAGACACCCTCCTGGCAGATGTAATAGCCACTAGGAATAAAGTTTTCCAAGAAAGATATTTCAGGGAACAAGAAACAGCTGGCTCGAAGGGGGGAAGAATCAAGGATGTCAGCACTAAATTTAGATCCCACTGAGGAGGAGGATTCCTGATTGGAGGCTTTAGTAGGAAAATTCCTTTCAAAAAGGCCCTGCAGAGCCTATGGGACATAATATTATGATCTGCTATCCCGACATGAAAATTTGAAATAGCAGCCAATTGAACTCTGACTGTGGAAGAAGAGGAGCCTGCATGAAAAATCTCTGCTAAGAAGTCCAAAACTGCCTGAACAGGGGCAGTAAAGGATCAATATTTTGGGCCTTAGCCCAATAAGAGAAACGCTTCCATTTGCTTGTGTAAATCCTCCTGGTAGAGGATTTTAGTGAAGCTACTATGATGTCTCTAACTGGGTTAGAGATCAAAGGAAGCCTGGCTAAGGAAGGAAGTGGAGCAACCATGCTGTGAGGTTGAGAGAAGGGATTGACCGGTGCAGCTGACCGGATTGGTGAATCAGTAGATCTGGCACTGGGTCCAGATGCCACGGCTGCACCAAAAGGTGATGATGGAGGAACGGGAACCAAACTTGTCGAGGCCAGTAAGGGGCAATGAGAATCAATTTGGCTCTCAAAACGGTAGCTTTCTGGATCACCTGAGGGATCAGAGGAAATGGAGGGAAGGCATAAAGAAGTCCCTGGGGCCAATCCTGGGTCAGAGCGTCTCTGGGGGGATGGCCTGATAGAGGGAAGAGGCTGAAGAAGTCTGGACATTTGCTGTTTTGGGGAGTAGCAAAAAGATCGCAACATGGACGACCCCATTCCAGAAAAATTTCTTCCGCTATAGATTGTTTGAGAGACCACTCGTGAGGCATGAGGATAGCTCTGCTCAATCTGTCCGCTATGATGTTGGTTTTCCCAGGGATATGCGTTGCTACCAGAAACCGATGAGAGGAGATCGCCCATTGCCAAAGTCTGAGCGCTTCTCGACACAAGGGGTAGGACTTGGTTCCGCCCTGTTTGTTGATATACCACACTACAGACATGTTGTCTGTGTGGACTGCAATTGTCCCTACGGGAAGAAAGTCGTTGAGGGCTTGCAACGTTAAAAGCACTGCTCTCATCTCCAGGACATTTATGTGCAGATGGTACTCGAACGGTTGCCACGTCCCATGAACCATCCTGCCCTGATAATGACCCCCCCACCCGATCAGGGAGGCATCCGTAGTGACAGTGGCTATCGGGATGGGGTACAAAGCACCTGCCTTGGTGAACCTGAGACGATGTGATCCACCAAGTAAGATGCTGTTTGCATGTCTGTGTCACCAGAATCTGGTGACGCATTGGGAGTTGCTGGTATGACCACTGTGTGAACAGCATCCACTGAAGGAGGCGCATGTAGAATCGAGCCAGGGAAGAAGAGTAATGGCCGCAGCCATGAGACCTAATACCTTTAGAACCATTCTGGCCTGTACTTTCTTGCTGGCCAGAATGATCCTGACATGAGTCTGAATGTCTGAAACTCTTTGTTCTGTAAGGGTAGCTGACATCCGAACAGTGTTTAAGTTTGCCTATGAAGGTAATAGACTGGCAGGGCGATAAGGATGACTTTTCGAAGTTGATTGAGATGCCTAAATGAGAACAAAGGTCTATTGTGTAATCCCTGGCTTGTATAAGCTGATGCCTGGTGGTGGCTGACAGGAGCCAGTCGTCGAGATACGGAAACACCTGGAATCCTTGACGCCTCAGGTGAGCCGTGACCACTGCCATGCATTTGGTGAACACTCTGGGGCTGTAGTGAGACCAAAGGGCAGGGCTCTGAACTGGAAGTGACTGGACCCCAGCCGAAAGCGGAGAAATCTCCTGGAGCGTCTGTGAATTTTGATGTGATAGTACGCATCCTGAAGATCTATTGAGCACATCCAGTTGTCCTTCTGTAAGAAGGGCAGAATTGACTGAAGAGTGACCATTCGGAATCTTGTCTTCCTGACAGACTTGTTGAGTCTGCTGAGATCCAATATTGGTCTCCAGTCTCCGCCTTTTGGGGACCAAAAGAATCTTGAGTAGATTCCGGGCTCTGAATGGTCTATTGTAACTGGCTGAATGGCTCTTTTTTGCAGTAGTTTTGCGATTTCTAACTCTGCAATTTCCCTTAGACTGGGTGGTACATCTGGAAGGGAACCTGAGGGGAAGGGACTTTCCTCGAAAGGAATTATGTAACCCTTGGATATGATCGACTGTACCCATCTGTCTTGAGTGAGGGAATGCCAGGCTTCTGGGTACAGTGATAATCTTCCCCCGACTGCCTCCAAGGAGGGACAGCCGGGCAACACCTCAGGGATGCTGAAAGGGCTTATCAGAGAGAGGCTCCCTGTTTCCCTGGTTCTTCGGACCCCTCTGCCTCTAGAGCGGCGTCTGTTGTTGTTACCCCCTCTGCCTCTAGGGGTAAACTGACCACGTGAATCCGGCGTGACTCCTTGGGATTTACGGAACCACATCTTCCCACCCTTCTGTCCTTTGGGATAAGGCCTAGAAGGGGTGGAAACCGGACTCCAACAGCAGAAAGAGTCTTGCCGTCCTGCTCACACCTGGTCAAGGTTTCCTTCACCTGAGGGCCAAACAAAGCTGACCCATCAAAGGGAGAATTTGTGAAGGACGCCTTAAAGGGATCCGCAAAATCACATAGCCGCATCCAGGCTTGGCGTCTAAGAGCCACACCTGTGCCTGCGGCTCTACTCGCTCCATCCGCAGCATAAGATATTAGCCGCATGGAGGAGTTAGCAATGGAATTGAGGGTTCCTAGCTGCGAAGCAATCTTTTCTTGAGCCCCTGCAGCTGTAGGATCCTGAACTACTTCTCCCAGCTCCTTCAGGATATCTCTGGAGTCTGGTGAAGTGACAAAGATAATTCAGCGAACGCATAGCAAAGGTCGCTGAGGAAAACATCCGCTTGCCGTACCTATCCATGGTCCTAGAGTCCTTATTAGGAGGATGGACGGGCACGGAAGGATCTGCAAGTTCCTATTGGTGGCCGCAGCCACCACCATGGCATCAGCGGGACACCCTTGGTAAGGAATTGTTTGTCACTAGGGGCAGTGATAAATTTAGAAGGCCTCCTAGGGACTGGCTCTACAGAGTCAGGAGCTGCCCACGCCTTCGTGCAATAACCTGCATAAGGGGTCGAAGGCGGAGACACCCAGGAGGTGGAGGGCCGAGATCCAAACGCCTCTAGGTATACTGACTCATCCTCAGAGGGATTGTTGGTGGGCCAGTTTCCCTCTGTTTCAGAAGTTCTAGGATGTCTGAGAAGGAGACATCCTCAGAGGGGATCTAGGGATCCCTCTGACTCATCAAAGTCAGTATCCAAGTGACAGACTCGGGAGTCTACATGCTTCCTCTTACAAGTCCTCTTCCTAGGAGGATCTCCCAAACATCAGGAGAATCCTCGGAAGAGGGGAAATTCCCAATGGGGAAACCTGAGGCGGAGGATCTCTGGGTCCTGTAGCAAGAGAAGTGGCAGAGATGTCAACAGGTACTATAGAGGGAGGAGCTACGGAAGAGACTGCTGACTGATACCAGTGGCCAGTACACTCTTCATCACCTCGAATGCTCCTCCCAGGCAGGTCCGAGAGAACCCGCTCAAGAGCTAGGAACCCAGGGACCACCGAAGGGAAGTCTCCGAGGCAGATGTCGGAGCCGAGCTCACTAAGGCCGAGGCTCCAAGGGAGGAGCGGCTCGGACAAGGGTCCGATGCCACTCACCCCTCGGAGGAGACCATGGAAGCCCGACCACCGAATCCCTCTAAGGAAGAGGAGATAAGAGTAGGGGCTGAAGGAACAGAAGGGGTATCCGCCTCCAGCCGTAGCAGTAACCATGCCCGAAGACTCCAACTCCAAGCTCTGGGGTAGAGTTGAAGGAGGAACTGTAACGGGGTGTGGACCAACAGTCGCCTGCTGAGACGGACTGTGTAACATTTGGGCCAGTACCTGTGACTTGAGTAATCTACTGACCACTCTCTAGGTCATGATCTGACAACCTGGATGACCTTGAAGATCGGCTCCGATGGCTCCGTTCCGATAGAAGAGGTGAAGCCGGAGCCGAAAGTATCGGCTCTAAGGAAGGAGACCTCGACCTCTTCCTGGAATGAGCCATCGGAGCCGATACTATCGATCCTGTCGGAGCCGACTTCTCGGAGCCGACAGAACGCCTCGATGTATCGGCTCCAGCCGGAGCCGATACAGCCACCAAAGTAACGGTGTCGGAGCCGATCGGAGCCGACACCGATGCCTGTGCCACATGGGTGTCGGAACCGATCGGAGCCGACATCGAAGTGGACAATACAGATTCGGCACCGATAGCCATCGGTGCCGAAGGCTTTGTCAATCCAGAATCGGCTCCAGCCGGAGCCGATCTCGACTCAGTACGAGTCGGAGCCGAGGCCGCAGGCTTAGATACAGAAGCCTGGGCCTTGGCAGGTTTTGTTGATTTTGATGGAGCCGACTTAGCCGGAGAGCCCTCCAGCTTAAGAAGGCCCCTAAGAATCAACTTGTTACGTCTCTACTGCAGGACTCTCTGGCTGAAGGAGTGACAAATAGCACAGGAGTCCTGCAGGTGAAGAGGGCCCAGACAATACAGGCAAGAAGTGTGACCGTCTGTCAGAGACATCTTCTGACAGCACGAGTCACACTTCTTAAAACCTGAGACCCTCTCCTTTGACATGGTGCCGACACAACACACAGACACATTAGTCAAAATTAAATTAACAAAAATACCAAGAGGTATTCTATAAAACACCAACACACACACCCTAACAGGGGGGGGATGGGATAGGGAAAATTGACTAACAAAAATTTAAAAGAGACAGGGAATTTCTGTCAGAAAAGGGTAGAAATAAATTTAAACTATCAAAAATTAGTTTTAAACTAAAAAGGGGCTTGAAAAAATCACAAATGTGAACTACTTACCAGGAGCTGGTAAAGAGAAGACCTCCCAAGCGAAGCGGCAAACGAGATCTGGGTACTTACTGCCTTGCATCATGGGATATGGGGCTGCCTCGAGCTGGTAAAAGGAGTTCTCGAGCTAAAGCAAGTGCCGAGTCGGAGCCGAGGATCGGCTCCGAACCCATCAAGCAAGAATGAAGGCGAGATTGACAACTTAACATTTAGAAGTTATGTACCTACCATAACGTTCCATGTTAGTTGTCTTCTCTTCTTCTTGCTGGATGGGTTCGAGCCGATCCTCGGCCGACTCGCACTTGCTTTAGCTTGAGAACTCCTTTTACCAGCTCGAGGCAACCCTATATCCCATGATGCAAGGCGGAACTACCTCAGATCTCGTTTGGTAGCTAACCTACCCTGCTAAGGACTAACCTAACATAATTAGGAAAACAAGTTCATAATAAGAGTCCTCATATGAAGGCTCAGGAGGAGAACAACCTGATAGGAACTCTTCAAGATCTGTCCAAGCCAGGGGGAAGGAGGGAGGGACGCAAGAAAGAAGGCAAGAGAAGACAACTAACATGGAACGTTATGGTAGGTACATAACTTCTAAATGTTAAGTTGTCAATCTCGCCTTCATTCTTGCTGGATGGGACCGCGTCCCTAGCACCTGTATGCCGGGTGGCTCAATGGAACAGACTCTTGAGAACTGTGGAACCAAAACTGGCCCTGTCTCTGGAGGCCAAGTCTAACTTGTAATGAGAGACAAAGGTATGAGGCGTGGCCCAAGTAGCTGCTGCACAAATGGTATCAATGGGTAGTCTATCCTGAAATCTGCAGAAGTGGATAGACTCCTGGTTGAGTGTGCTTTTGGTTTAGAAGATAGCTGCTTGCCTCTGAGAGAGTACACATAGGAAATGGTGGAAGTCAACCATCTGGATAAGGTCACTTTAGAAACTGGAAGACCTATCCTGTTTTCTGCATAGGAGACAAATAATTGGTCCGATTTCCTGAATTGTTTAGTTCTGTGCAAATAGTACCTGAGCTGACGATGGACATCCAAAAAATGAAGCTTCTGTTCAGCTCTGTCGAATAGTTTGGGAAAAAGACTGGTAGATCTATAGATTGGTTAATATTGGTTTGAGACACAACTTTGGGGAGAAAGGACGGGTTCGTTCTTAAGGATACCCTGTCCTTATGAAAGACCAAGTAAGGGGAACGAATGCAGAGAGCCTGAATCTCGGAAACCCTTCTTGCTGAAGTGACAGCCAGTAAGAATATAGTTTTCCAGGTCAATAACTTCAAAGAACATGAAGCAGACGGTTTGAAGGGAGGTAGCATCAAGGATGCCAACATTAAGTTTAGATCCCATTGTGGAGGAGGATGCTTTATAGGCGGCTTTAGGAGAAAAACTCCTCTCAGAAAGGCCTTGCATAATCTATGAGACATAATGTTATTGTCATGCAAGCCAACATGATACTTGGAAATAGCAGCCAGTTGAACTTTAACTGTAGATGAAGAGGATCCTGAATGAAAACCTCAGCCAGGAAATCTAAAACAGAATGTACAGGAGCAGTAAAGGGATCAATATTCCTGAATTTGCCCAAATAGAAAACGCCGCCACTTGCTAGCATAAACAGTCCTAGTGGACGACTTTAAAGAAGACACTAAGATGTCTCTGACTGAGTCAGAGATCATCGGTAGCCTGGCTAGGGAAGGAAGTGGAGCAACCAAGCAGTGAGGTTGAGAGAGTGAATGGCCCGGTGCTGCTGACCCGACTGGTGGATCAAGAGATCCAGAACTGGGTCCAGATGCCAGGGCTGCACCAGAAGGTGACGATGCAGAGACGGAAACCAAATTTGTCGAGGCCAATAAGGGCAATGAGAATCAACTTGGCCCTCAAAACGGTGGCTTTCTGAATGACTTGTGGAATCAAGGGAAAAGGAGGAAAAGCTGCAGAAGTCCCCGGGCCAATCCTGGGTTAGAGAGTCTCTCAGGGTTTGGCCTGGAAGGGAAAGAGGGTGAAAAATCGGGGCACTTGTTGTTTTGAGGAGTAGCAAAAGATCGCAACAAGGAGTGCCCCACTTCAGAAAAATCTGATCCACTACAGATTGATTGAGAGACCACTCGTGAGGCATCAGAATGGATCTGCTCAGCCTGTCCGCCAAGAGGTTGGACCTGCCGGGATGTGCGTTGCTATCAGAAACCGATGAGAGGAGATTGCCCATTGCCAAAGTCTGAGAGCTTCTCGACACAACGGATAGGACCTGGTCCCGCCCTGCTTGTTGATGTACCAGACCACGGACATGTTGTCCGTTTGTACTGCAATAGTCCCCGTGGGAAGAAAGTCGTTGAGGGCCTGCAACGTTAAAAGCACCGCTCTCATCTCCAGGACATTTGTGTGCAGATGGTATTCTATGGGTTGCCACGTCCCGTGGACCATCCTGCCCTGATAATGCCCCCCCCCACCCGATCAGAGAGGCATCCGTAGTGACTGTGGCAACTGGAGGAGGGGGGACAAAGGGTCGGCCCTGATGAAGAAGAGGGGAAGATATCCACCAATTCAGATGAGTTCTGCACGACTGTGTGACTAAGATTTCGTGCCTTATCGGGAGACTGTGGTATGACCACTGAGTGAATAGCATCCACTGCAGAAGACGCATGTGGAAGCGAGCCAGTGGTAGAAGAACAATGGCCGCAGCCATAAGACCTAGAACCTTCAGTATAAATCTGGCTTTGACCTTGCTGCTCTGCAATAGAATCCGAACGAATTTTGGATGTCCAGAATTCTTTGATCTGTTAGTCTGGCTAACATTTTGACGGTGTTTAATTCTGCGCCTATAAAGGTGATAGATTGGCAAGGCAGCAGAGAAGATTTTTCGAAATTTACTGAAATTCCCAAACTCCTGCAAAGCTGCAGAGTGTAGTCTCTGGTCTGAAGAAGCTGACACCTGGTGGTGGCGGAGAGGAGCCAGTCGTCCAAATAAGGAAACACCTGGAATCCTTGACGTCTCAGATGAGCTGTGACCACTGCCATGCATTTGGTAAACACTCTGGGGGCTGAAGTGAGGCCAAAGGGCAGGGCTCTGAATTGGTAATGACTGGTCCCTAGCCGAAGCGGAGAAACCTTCTGGAGCGCCTGTGAATCTTTATGTGATAGTACGCGCCCTGAAGGTCTATAGAGCACATCCAGTTGTCCTTGCCCAGAAAGGGCAGAATGGACTGAAGCGTGACCATCCGGAATCTTGCCTTCTTGACAAATCTGTTTAGACTGCTCAGGTCTAATATTGGTCTCCAATCTCCCGTCCTTTTGGGGACCAAAAAGAATCTCGAGTAGACGCCGGATCCTACCTGGTCTGCCGGCACAGTCTGGACGGCTCTTTTTCCTAGGAGCTTTGAAACCTCCTGTTCTGCCAAATCCCTTTGACCGGGTGAGATGTCTGGAAGGGATTGTTGAGGTACGGATACCTTCAAGGGATTTTGTAACCCTCGGATATGATCGACTGTACCCACATATCTTGTGAGAGGGAATGCCAGGCTACTGGGTACAGTGGAATCCTTCCCCCGACTGCCTCCAAGGGTGGACAGTCGGGCAACACCTCAGGGATGCTGAAAGGGCTCCTCAGGAAGAGACTCCCTGTTGCCCTGGTTCTGAGGACCCCCCCCTGCCTCTAGGGCGGTGTCTATTATTGTTACCCTCTCTGCCTCTGGGGGTAAACTGACCACGTGTGTCCGGTGTAGCTCCTTGGGCTTTGCGGAACCACATCTTCCCTCCCTTCTGACCCTTGGGATATGGTCTAGAAGGGGTGGAAAAATGGACTCCAACGGCAGAAAGAGTTTTACTGTCCTGCTCACACCTGGTCAAGGTATCCTTCACCTGAGGTCCGAACAAAGCCGAACCATCAAAGGGGGTATTAGTGAAGGACGCCTTAAAGGGGTCCGCAAAATTACAAAGCCGCATCCAGGCTTGGCGTCTAAGAGCAACTCCTGTGCCTGCGGCCCTGCTCGCTCCATCGGCCGCATAGGATATGAGCCGCATGGAGGAGTTGGATAAGGAATTCAGGATTGCTAGCTGTGAGGCAATCTTTCTTGAGCCCCAGCAGCAGAAGGATCCTGGACCACTTCACCCAGTTCCTTGAGAATATCTCTTTGAAGCCTGGTGAAGTGACAAAGGTAGTTCAGCTTAACGCATAGCAAAGGTCGCTGAAGAAAACATCCGCTTTCCATACCTGTCCATGGTCCTAGAATCCTTGTTAGGAGGATGGACAGGTACTGAAGGATCCGCCAGTTCCTTCTTAGTGGCCGCCCCCACCATAGCATCCACAGAGACGCCCTTGGAAAGAAACTGTTTGTCCGAAGGGGCCGTAATAAACTTGGATGGTCTCCTGGGGACAGGTTCCACAGAATCTGGAGCCGCCCACACCTTCCGAGCCACTACCTGCATAAGTGGGTCGAAGGCGGAGACACCCAGGAGGTGGAGGGTCAGGATCCAAAGCCTCCAGGTATACCGACTCATCCTCGGAGGGATCAATGGATGGCCAATTCCCCTCTGTTTGAGGAGCTCAAGGATGTCTGAAAAGGAGACATCCTCAGAGGGGATCGTGGGAACCCTCCGACTCATCTAAGTCGGTATCAGATGTAGTAGACTCGGGAGTCTGTGTGTTTCCTCTTACACGCCCTCTTCCGAGGGGTTCACCTGCCGGATCAGGAGAAACTTCGAAGAGGAGGAAATTCCCAATGGGGAAACCTGGGGCGATGGATCCCTGGGCCTGAGAGCAAGAGGCTGGCAAGAGGTGTCTACAGGCACCAAGAGGGAGGAGCTAGAGGGATGGACCGTTGACCTGGCTCAGTGGCCAGGACACTCCTCATCACCTCAAAGGCTCCCTCCCGGGAGACCGGAATATCCCGATCCGAGGATACAGGAATTCCCGGCTCCACTGAGAGGGAAGGCTCGGCCGATGTCGGTGCCGAGCTTACCAAAGCTGAAGCCCGAGAGGGAGAGCGGGTCGGACAAGGGTCCGATGCCACTAGCCCCTCGGAGCCGACAAGGGAAACCCGATGACCGGATCCCTCCAAGGAAGGCCTCAAGGAGGAGATCGGAGCCGAGGACGACGGAGCCGAAGGATGTATCGGCTCCGCGCCAAACAGTCGCTGTCCCGAAGCTCCGGCTCCGAACTCTGGTGTGGAGTCG
Source organism: Protopterus annectens (assembly GCF_019279795.1). NCBI lineage: Eukaryota > Metazoa > Chordata > Ceratodontiformes > Protopteridae > Protopterus > Protopterus annectens. Next base: position 948,383,026 of record NC_056727.1, read on the forward strand.
GAGGAGGAAGTTCAAGGGTGAAACAATAGCGAAGTCTGCTGAGACGGGCTATGGAGCATTTGGGCCAGTGCCTGCGACTTCAACAGCCTGCTTACCACCCTCTCTAAGTCGTGGTCAGACAGCCTGGAAGATCTCCAAGATCAGCTCCGATGGCTCCGCTCCGACAAAGAGGAGACCCGGAGCCGAGTGGATACTCTGCAAGGAAGGGGACCGTGAGCGCTTTCGGGACGCAGTCATCGGAGCCGAAGTCCCTGAATTCCAGATGGAGCCGAAGGTTTCGGCCCGATGTTGGATAAGGTGTCGGCTCCAGCCGGAGCCGACAAGGCCACAGTAGACCGGGTGTCGGAACCAATCGGTGCCGAACCCACTACTTTGGAAGCAGATAGATTGGTTCCAGCCGAGCCGATCTCGGCTCCGACGGAGCCGGAGCCACCGGAGGAGGCTTGGATACTGTAGCCTGAACCTTCGGTGGCTTAGAAGGTTTACCAGACCCTGTTTTAGAGGGAGAACCTTCTGGCTTAAGTAAGCCACGGAGGATCAACTTATTCCTCCGTTCCTGCAGGACTCTCTGGCTAAAAGAGTGACACAAAGCACAGGAGTCCTGCAGGTGCAAAGGCCCCAGGCAGTAAACACAAGAAGTGTGACCGTCTGTCAGAGACATTTTCTGACAGCACGAGTCACACTTCTTGAAGCCTGAGACCTTGCCTTCCTTTGACATATTTCTAAGGAAGAAGTCACACACACACCCCAACAAACACACACAATTAATCCCCTAACACACAGACACACAGGTAGGGATTAACCAATGGGGTCTAGGCCTAACTAAACTTTTATACAATTACCAAAGGAATTTAAAAGTTTTGAACTATAAGGGAATAGGGTGGGCTGTAAACACACTACACACTATGAAAGTGGAAACAAGGGGGAAATAAATCCCTAACTAAGCTTTTATTTGACAAAAAATTACTTACCTCAGCTGGCAAAGGAGACCTCTTTCGCTAAGCGGCAAACGAGATCTGAGGTAGTTCTGCCTTGCATCATGGGATATAGGGTTGCCTCGAGCTGGTAAAAGGAGTTCTCAAGCTAAAGCAAGTGCCGAGTCGGAGCCGAGGATCGGCTCCGAACCCATCCAGCAAGAATGAAGGCGAGATTGACAACTTAACATCTCCTGGTTAGGAGGATGGACAGACGAAGAGGTCTCCGCTAACTCTTTTTTGGTGGCTGCTGCTACCACCATGGCATCAACAGGAACACCTTTGGTAAGGAACTGCTTATCCTGGGGTGCTGCGATGAATTTGCCAGGTCTCCTCGGAGTTGGTTCCACTGTATCCGGAGCCGACCAAGCCTTTCGAGCCACCACTGCCATAAGTGGATTGAAAGGCGGAGAAACCCAGGAGGTGGAAGGTCGTGAACCGAATGCATCCAGAAGTACATACTCATCCTCGGTAGGGGCTAGGGGATTCCAGTTCCCCCTCTGCTTAAGCTTTTCTAAGATGTCCGAGAAGGAAACATCTTCAGAGGGGGATCTTGGGGACCCTTCAGAATCATCCAAGTCTGTATCAGAAGTGACAGACTCAGGGGAGTCAATGTGCTTCCTCTTGCAATTCTTCTTATGAGGGGGCTCCACTGAATGATCAGGGGAGGCCTCGGAAGAAGAGGAACACCATATGGGGTGCCCTAGAGTGCCGATTCCCTACGCTTGGGGTCTGGAGGAGGAGCAGAGGTTGGCACAGGCATTACAGGGGACAGAGCCAGTGGAGTTGATAGTGGAGCTGACTCAGTGGCCAGTACACTCCTCATGACATCGAAGGCATCCCTGCCATGATGCAGCGAAAGCTCCGGTTCCGAGGAAATCGGAATCTTTCTCCGCACCAAGGGAGACGGCTCCAAGGCTGATTTAGGAGCCGAGCTCACCTACGCCGAAGCTCTGAGAGGAACGGCGGGGTCGGACAAGGGTCCGATGCCACTCGCCCCCTCGGAGCTGACGAGGGAACCCTGGCGCCCAGATCCCTCCATGGACGGCATCGCCGAGGGGATCGGAGCCGATGGTTCCACTACTCGAACCCCAACGAACTCCGGCTCTAAACTCATTGGAGTCGGAGGAGGACCATCGATAGAAGTGGACGGAGCCAACAACTGTTGAGGAGGGCTGGACAACATCTTGGCAAGTGCCTGCGACTTTAGCAACCTACTGACCACTCTCTCCACATCGTGATCCGACAGCCTAGAGGATCGAGAGGAGTGAGAGGATCGGTGACTGCGCTTGCTCTGAAGCAAAGGAGACCGAGGAGCTGAATGTACCGATTCCAGTGAAGGGGACCTCAGCCTCTTGTGGGTCCACGAAGGCTCCGAAGTCTCTGATGGAGCCGACGGGGAGGTAGTCTTATCAGTGCTAGCCAGAACCGAAGTAGAAGGTAGAGTCTGAACGGAGGACAGCTCCGAACTTTGAGGTGACGGCTTGGTAGATTTAGGGGATTTCACAGGCTGACAGCTCTTGGCCAGTGAATCCTGGGGTTTTAAAAGACCCCCTAAGAATAAGCTTATTCTTACGCTCCTGCAGGACTCTTGGACTAAAGGCATGGCACATAGAACAACAGTCCTGCAGGTGCACAGCGCCTAAACAATAGACGCAAGATGTCTGCCATCCGTCAGAGACATTTTCTGACAGCATGAGTCACACTTCTTGAATCCAGACACTTTGGATTCCTTTGACATCCTGAAAGAAGGAAACAACAAATACAACAACAGCTACCAAAGCAAAATACAGTCTACACAAAAAACACACTGTACTACAAGACTATAGATAAAGGTTTTTTTTGTTTGTTTGTTTTTTTTTTTAATAGGAAAGTCTCTAACTTAAATGGCTAGCCTATGAAAGAAAGGTAGAAGGAAAGCCTCTAACCTAAACGGCTAACCTGACAAGAAGAGGATGGGGGGAGGGGGTGGTGGGAGAACTCTCCAAGTTAAACGAGTTCTACAAGGAAAGGAAGGGATACTACAACTAAACACTAGCTATCACAAAAAACAAGACTGAGCATTAACAATAAAACACTAGAGTAAGAAAGTTATACAAAAAAAAACTTTATACGAGCCTGAGCCAGAAAAACGATACCTCGCAGCTGAAGCAGCAAATGAGATCTGGGTAGCTATCGCTAGGGATCATGGAATAAGGGGTAGCCTCAGCCCAGTAAACAGCTCTTGAGCTATAGAAGATGGCCGAGTCGGAGCCAAGGATCGGCTCCGATCCCAACCAGCAAGAACGAAGGCGAGATAGACAACTTAACATTATATTTTACGTCTCACTCAGCAACTCAAGATCAAAACATTACATTAACTTTAACTTGCTTCTTTCCAGCATTTCTTACATTTCTACAGTGTAAAGCCTGGATATATTCAAACTAAGAAAATTACTTTCTTACTTTAATACATATATTATATATATATATATATATATATATATATATATATATATATATATACTACACCCCCTCCCTTGTCAGCCTTCATAATTCGTACACTATGATCTTTTCTATAATGCTCTAATATTCTATGTTCCTCCTCGGTTTAGTTGCTACCTGAATTCCTACATGAAGTTTTGTTGTTCAATTTATATATCTCCTTTGTAACAGCTTACTCGTACAAAGCAACCATGGGATGAATGGGGAGAATGTATGTACTCTTTTTCTTCAGTTCCACTCTCTCTAATTCATTTGTTCATTCCTGAAAGATTAAGGCTAAACTGATTTTCCTAAGGAATAATTTTAATTCCGTTAAACAATCCACTACTCTAAATATAGGCTTGGGAATGTATTTCATGCTCTTGGAAAACAAACTGAAATGATTTCTATTAATGTCCATGTTGGTATAATTGTATATCCTAAAATTATCATAACATTTCACTATTTCATCATAGTGGGTGTAATATGAGGGTCATCTACTATACATTCGGGGGCTACCGCTTGTTGTACCTTCCCCTGTTCTGTTCGCCATTCCACCCCTGCTTCCAGGGTGATAAATTCTGTTTCCATCTGTGTTTCTGTTCCTTCCCTATCTGCTGGTTTAGTCCCCGGTCCCTGGAAAAAATGTGAATTGTTAAACTCTTTGTTCCTTTGGGGATTACTAAATCTGTGCCCCCCCCCCCCATTGCTATCCAACCTTTCCATATCTTTGTAATCTCTGAACCTTCCTTTCTTCCAAGGGTATGCCCCTTTACTTTTGTATTGTTCCAAGTCTCTCCTGAGTTTCTTACACTTTTTAGAAAATGCTTTCCCAGCCTTATTATTTGCTGTATTAAATTGTCTGAAATATAACTTCACCCATTATTTAAATATTAAGTCTTTGGTTATTCGGTTGCTTAGTTTCTCAACTTCTTCGATCAATATACAAATTCTCTTGTCATTCTTTTTTATAATAAGTTTCATATACTGACACCCGAATCCATTAAATAACTCAGTAAACTCATTACAAACAGCGTCATTTAATTCAATGCCCATAGGGGCCTTAAAAAAACATAATCCCATCGGTACAATATTACAGGATAAACATTTATTATAATATGCATTGTCTACTTGTAGCCCTTTAATGATACTTAATTTTTTACCAAACAAGTGAATTGACTCTTTCAGTGTCCCATTTAACAATTCACTTTCACCTTCAATAACTGTATTCGGTTGACTAACCGTTTGTATATATTAAAGCCATATCCATCATCTTTTTTAAGAAGATTTTTCCAATTTTTTGACATAATCTTGACTGTTAATGTTAAAGTCAGTTCTGGAACCAGTTTCCGAACTATGTCTTACAGTACCTTTAGCAGCAATGTTAGCACTAGGCGCTGGTGCTGCATACGTTCTCCCACCCATACTCTTTTTCGGTTTAATCCCAATCCTACGGTATTCTTCCTCAAAATTGGAAAATGAAAAATCAAAGGTAAAATCCTTATCAAGCATCTGACTGGTAAATGCTGGCCTCAGAATTGTGGGATTTGTCCACCAAATCATCCATAGCAAGTAAATCGCTACCTGCTCCTTGTCCGTTTGGTATTTCAAACTCGGACGTGCTTACTGCTGATGTATTACGTGCTATGCATGTAGGAACTGCTTGCAATGTGCTGGAGCCTGGCTGGGAAAACAGCTCAATAAGGCGTGTAATCTCTCCCTTCAATGTAGAGACTTCAGACCTAAGTCTCCGATATTCATCTTGATTGATAGGGGGAGGAATTTGGCAGTCCCACTGATACATCCATACCTCCAACCAATAAATGAAACAATTCAGCGTAATCAACAACTATTCCAACAAAGAAAAAAACAAAGGTTACGCTGTAAAAAGGTGCAACAGAGAATGCTCTTAGTTCCAATGCTTTACTGCAATAAAAATTCGAACATTAAGCTCTTTCATCCACACAGAATGTGGACTTCCACAGAATGCCCGATAAACTAAACATCACTCATTAAATACATTTAAAAATGGCGCCAAAACCACATGTGACTACAATTTATAGTAATCAATCCAAAAATATAAAAAATATATATAAAACATTTTTTATATGTTAATATGTAGCTATGAGTGTAAATATAAAACTCAGTCAATTAATTACTGTCTACAAATATTACAAATAAAGGGTTACTGTAAATATAATAATAATATAAAATCAATTCATTCATATTCATGTTCCAATAAATGCTTTTTGTACCAATATTTACACAATAATATTTATCTTGAATAAACATCCACTATTTTAATAATAAAACAGGTTTAATAGTTATATACTCATTCAACCCTGGTTCATTGGAGGCGTCAGCATACATTTGCCAATTCACTTCTTTTTTGCTTAACACAGCTTTACTATTACCCCCCGGGGACCCACATCTACCTGTTCAAGTATAGCAAACTTGAATGTATGTGTCTCTCCACTCTGAGCAATATGTCTGTACAATGCGTTATTTTTGTCCTTCCTTATTATATCATATGTATGGTTATATATTCTTTTCTTAAACTGCCTCTCGGTTTTCCCTATATAGAAACAGGGGCAAATCATACATTTAGCCATATATATGATATTTTTTGTATTGGAATTACTATGTCTAAAATATATTTTAGTCTTATTCACATTTTCCAGTGTAACACTTTCTACTTCCCATATAAACCTACATTGTCTACAATTTCCACATCTCTTGGTGTATCTGTTCTGCAGTCTCTTCTCAATCCCCCTATTTGAGGTTTCAAATATGTTCTTCAGGTTACGTGCCATCTTATATACAAAAGCTGGTCCTTCACCCACTGTCTCCCTAATTTTGCTATCTGTCATCAAGATGTTCCAATTCCTACTAAGTATTTGTTGGACCTGTTGTACTTGAGGATTATATTCTAATACAAATGCTCTCCTATACTGATTAACTTCTTTTACACTGTTATTCGTCAATGCCAGCAGTCCTTTCCCTAATATGGGTTGGTATTTATTTCCCCACTTATTTAATACATACTGCTTTGCATCATCCAACATGTGTAAGGGGTATCCTCTTTCTGCAAAGAATGACCTAATGGTATTTAGTTAATTTACCATGTCATTATAGCTGGAGGTCATTCTGGCTGCTCTTATGCACTGTCCTTTATAAATACTTTTCATCATCCTCCTTGGGTGATAACTATTATAATCCAAATAGTTGTTCGAAAAGGTGTTCTTTCGATATATCTGTGATTTAAAACCTGTGGGTGTGCTTGATATGTAAGTGTCCTGATAAGCTATACCTTGTACATTAACATTGTGGGTAAACTTCAAATAACTACTGGTGTTATTCAAAAATACTACAAATTCTTCTATTGATTCTTTTGGCCCATCCCGTATTAGGATGCAGATAGGGAAGGCAATGGCATCTGCAGCTATTTTTTAGGAAATAGGAGGGTATGTCATCAGCGGCATTAGAACATGGCTTTAAATTTAGTAGAAGTCTTTTTCTAGTTGAGATGGGGATGGGGTTCATGGAGAAGGAGGGAGGTGGAGAGATAGAGGAACTGGAGGAGAAGGGGATCTGTGAAGGTATATGTGGGGAAGGCAGATTATTAGTGAAGGATGATGTTAGTTTGGCAATGGAGTTGATAAAGAACGAGTTGAATTGCATAGCTATGTCTGAGTCGGAGACATTTGGGTAGAGGCATGGGTTTTCTTTTTTACCTGGGTTAAGGAGAGAGAAGATACCATTCCAGAATTTTCTGGGGTTATTGTTGTGACTGGCTTGGAGTATGAAGAAATAGGCTTTATGGTCTGATATAATAAGTTTTTTAACTTTGTTGCGAAGTGTTTTATAATCAAGTGAGATTATAGTTTTAGTTTTATGGTGAAATTTCCAACCTTTATCATTTGAATTTACATTTGTTGACCGGGGAACTCTGGATGGACACAAAGGCTCCTCTTCAGTCAAGGCTGGGGAGAAAAACTCCAGCACATGCAGTACAAACAAAATCTTTTGTTATATAATATCAACAATGTCAGGCAAAATACAATTAAAATAAATTTTAAAATGTCAAAATGGATAATATAGCAACTATACATTTGATATTGTCCTTTTCATTCTTCCTCACCTGTGGGTTTCGGATCCGATGTTTGGATTTGACATGGCCACATTTTCTAGACTTTAGATCCCAGTCTCGAGCTCTTTCCTCTTCCCATAATGCATTATACTGTTTCTATCTACTCAGATCTCATTTGCCGCCGTGGTGGTAAGACAGAAGATTCTTGTGTCTCGAGCTGTAAGGGAGTTTTCCTTGGTATCTCTATTTATTTAAATTTGTGGAGTGTTTCCTTTCTGTGTTTGGATAGATTTTAAAATTTTAGTTTGCCATCAGAGTTGTGGTTCTTGACGACAGGTGTGCTGCTGCTGTCAGGGTAGCTGTTGTCTCACTTACTCTGCTTCTATTTTTTTTTTGGATGGTTTCATCTCCTTCCAGACATTGGAAGAGCTTCGGCTTACTCCTGTCAGACTGCTTGATCTTCCTACTCTTCTCTGCTGCCTGAACCAGTGTACCTTGGCTTTTTTGCTTCTTCAGACAGATCTCTTTTGGCATAGTGTTGCCGTTTCTGCCCATAGTTCCATTCGGTCTTACAGCAGTCCGTTGGGTATCCATGAAACCTATGTTCCTATGCTATGGCCCTTTTAACCCTTAGAAATCTATATCCCTTTTTCGTCTTTCCTGCTAGCTTTACTGATGTTGGTGACACTAAATTAGACGGGACATTAGGATTGCTGTGTGTCTGTCTTCTTGTATAATGCTTAAAGATGCCAGTTAAAAGGGGTGGGAACCATGGCTGCAACCCTCCTCTGTTTCACAGAATGTCCAGAGTTTGCCTCTTGTGGTTGGATCATATTTTTTCTCAAAGTTGTGGCTGTTTTATAAAACAGTGATAACTCTTTTTAGATTGAGGTTAAAAAATAATAATAATGACAGACTTCTGGTTTTTCAGATTGGATGCCAATGCAAACCTATTCTATCGTCCTTCTGGGCTTATGGAGCAGTGTTTGTGTTTGTTCATGTTTTGTACCTTTGTCCCTCTTCAGGCTTTACTGTTTTGGTTGGGGATCAATCCCCTGTGGAAGAGAAATGAAACAGCACAATGAGGATCTCAGCTCGAATTCCCCAGATCCAAATTTGCAGGGGCCCCCTTGAGATCCAAAGTCCTCCTAGGGTCTGACTGGTTGGGTTCCTAGGATACCATCATTTACTTGCTTTTTTTTTTTTTTTCATCATATCTGCCTGAATCTGCCTTACCAGGAGAAAACTTCCTGGCTCAGAGGTGACTGGACCTCCCCCAGATCCTGATTTCCCCACCTTGGATCCGATCAGTTCATTCATTCCTTTTCTTCAGATCCTAAGACTGGGATCTGACAAATACCAGTATACAAAAAAGGAAGACTAAGGACAACACATTAATAATCTCAGAACCAATTCCTCAGGCCAGAGGATCCTACAGCCTTTATCAGATCTTGAGTCCCCATCGGATCTAACAGGTCTGGGCTCTAGGGTTTTTTAACTTGTCTGCTGAGTCTCATCAGATCCCATAGTGTTGGATCTGACTAAATTAACCTTTCAGGAGACACAAGTTTTTTTTTGGACTCCTCCTGGGTTCAGAAATATTTGGAAACTCTTTTGAATTCTAAATTCCCCCTCCTTGGATCCAATCGATTTCACCTTTCTTGTTCTTCGGATCCTAGACGAGGTTCCAACAGTTACCAGGTAACCAAAGAGAACAAAGCAATTCTTGGATCTGACAACGTCGGGTCAAGAGCTTCTAAGCCAGTGCACCCTTTTTCAGATCTGAAGCCCTCCTCAGATCTGATGACTTCATTATTCTCTATTCATCAGTCATATTTTTTTCTCTAAAATAACAAAGGGATAGCTTTACTAGCTAAAATGTTCTTGAAGGCACTGGGACTAGTGAGATTCCCAGCCCTGCCAATCCTGTCTATTCCCTCCCTCTTCCTCTTGAGAGTTTACTTGTTCCTCCCCTGAGCTGCAGCACCATCGTTAAATACTTGGACCATCTGCTCCCCCGCCAGATTTCCTACCTTACTGATAGTTTTCTTTCCAGATAGCAACTCCGCAGTTGGTTTCAACCCACTGTGTTCACCCTTGGTGTGTTCGGGCTCACTCTGCTCCCTATGCCCTTCCCCCATTCCCACACACCCCACATCAATTACATTTATACTTACTCTAGCATCTCCCCCTACCCCACCACCCAATTATCCCCCTCCAATTCCCCTTTCATTACACCACTAGCCACACCTCTTCACTTCCCCTCACACTACACCATTAGCCACACCTCCAACCAAACCCACACATACCCAACATCTTAACTCACCTCATCATTACCCCATCAGTACAACATCTTCTCCACCACCACATCTGCTGCACACTAATTATCACTCCTTTAGTTACCCACATCTCATACTACAATGTCCATCTCTACTATATCTACTATACTTACCTTATCAGTCTCTTACAATAGCCTACTACATCTAACCTCTCTACATCATTCTTTTACCACTTCCTCCCACTGCCCATTATCCTCTCTCCCGATACAGTCTGAACATACCACTTCCTTCTCACAAATTTTAGCCAGCATTTACAACACAAGCATATTATTATGTACCAGAGTAAGTCCTCCCCCACCATCACCACAACAATAATATTTTCTCTCTAAATTATCCAATCAAAGTAAAACAGAAACTAGAATACACTACTCTCCCATATCCTGTAACAAACCTATCACTATGAGGGGACACACATCCCAACCCGGGTCCCATCTTCTCTCCTCTCCAACCCCTCAACTCTCATAATTCAATAAACTTCACTACAATTAACCTAGAAAGTATCAGAAATAAAATACCAGACTTCCATGCATGGATAGCCTTCAACAAACCCGATATTATTGCCACAACTGAAACATGGCTAAAACCCTATATTAAGGACACAGAATTCCTTCCCCCAGATTTTGCCTGTTTTAGGGTCAACAGACCCAGAAAAAAAGGTAGAGGCATCTCTCTAATATACCCCATATCCTTCACTATTGTCTCATATACAAAACCTATCCCACAGTTCTCCACAGCCGAACTTCTAGTTTCTTACCTTAAAATGAATAACTGTAAAAACCTCTGTGTGATAGTCATTTACATTCCCCCAGGCAATAACATCCCAATTCCTGAGGAAATCCTTACTTGGGCATCTGCTAACATAAAAATGAGACTATCATACCGGGAGACAAAAATATCAACTGGCTAGATATATCCCCATACCACTCTAACTGCAATATCAATCTATATAAGTTAAGCCAGCTAGTTAACACCATAACCAGGCTGAATAAAATTAATAATAATAATGGCTCAATCCTAGACTGGATTTTAGTGTCTGACGCAAATACGATGACATCTGCTGGAACACTCTCCAATGGTATTAGTGACCACTTACCGGCCTTTATACAATGTGAATGTACCACAACAATTAATAAACATCAGTACAGGGTTACCAGAGATGAATCCCAGTTCTGTCCATCTAGCTTTAACCAAAGGTTGGCTAGCATCAACTGGGATGCACTAAAATCACTTTCCCTTGATGAGGCAGTTGAGTTCTTCAATTCAACCTTCCTCAGCATACTAAAAGTACAGTTGTGTACACTTACCATAAATGTAGATATTCGAGTGTATTCACTGTTGCAGTCATTACACGTGGGTTATCCTGCTGGCATGCTACCCTCAGTCGGCCTGAATTCCAAAGTCTAGGTCCAGCGTCAGTTGCTGTCACCTCTTCCCTGACGTCAGTGCGCCAGGGGTATAAAAGATGCAGCCGACGCCATTTTCTTCAGTTTTTCTTGCCCCAGATGTCAGGTGCCCCCAAAAGGTTAGGCTAAAAATATGCCAATAAAACATGCATGCACCAAAATATATATATATATATATATATATATATATATATATATATATATATATATATACCTTCATCTACAAGCAAATACACCACATAGGTTGTATACATTAGAGAAGTGCAGATAAGTTCCAGCAAAGAGATGGGGGATGGTGGGTGAGTAACCTGGACTGCAACAGTGAATAAACTCGAACATCTACATTTATGATAAGTGTACACAACTATACTATGTTCTTCGTGTTTCACTGTTGCAGTCATTACACTTGGGTTGAATCCCAAAGCTATGGTTGGGAGGCTGGAGCTAAATAGCATTAGGACTGGCTATGAGGCTCTGCAGAACTGCAGCGGCAAAGCCTGCCCTGGATTTAGAGTACAGTGGTAAATGATAGTGCTTTGTAAAGGTGTGCACTGAACTCCAGGTAGCAGCCTCTAAAATGTCTTTGGTTGGTACTCTCCTGAGGAAGGCTGCTGAAGTGGCTGCTGCTCTGGCTGAATGTGGCCTAATGCCCTTAGGCACTGGCTTGCCTTGCTGTGAATAGCAGAAAAGTACAGTTGTGTACCTACCATAAATGTAGATGTTCAAGTGTATTCACTGATGCAGTCATTACACTTGGGTTATCCTGCTAGCAGGCTACCCGCAGTCGGCCTGAATTCCAAAGTCCTGGTCCGGCGTCGGTTGTTGTCGCCTCTTCCCTAATGTCAGTATGCCAGGGGTATATAAGATGCAGCCGACGCCATTTTCTTCAGTTTTTCTTGCCCCAGATGTCAGGTGCCCCCAAGAAGGTAGGCAATACATATTGCTTATAAAAACATACACTAAAATAAACAATACCTTAATCTACAAGCAAATACACCACATAGGTTGTATAGGATAGAGAAGTATAGATAAGTCCCAGCAAAGAAAGGGGGATGGGTGGGTGGGTAACCTGGACTGCAACAGTGAATACACAAGAACATCTACATTTATGGTAGGTACATAACTGTACTATGTTCATCATGTTTCACTATTGCAGTCATTACACTTGGGTTGAATCCCAAAGCTGAGGTAGGGCGGCTGGGTCTAAATAGGATTAGGAGTGGCTATGAGGCCCTGCAGAACTGCAGTGGCAAAGTCTGCTCTGGATTTAGAGTAAAGAGGTAAGTGATAATGCTTGGTAAAAGTGTGCACTGAACTCCAAGTTGCAACCTCCAAAATTTCCTTGGTTGGTACTCCTCTGAGAAAGGCTGCTGAAGTGGCTGCTGCCCTGGGAGAATGTGGCCTAATATTCTTAGGCACTGATTTGCCATGCTGTGCATAGCAGAAATGAATGAAGTGTTCTATCCATTTTGAAATAGTTTGCTTTGAAATAGCCTTTCCTTGTGATCCTGCAGCATATGCTACAAACAGTTGCTCAGTTTTTCTGAAAGCTTTTGTTTTGTCCAAGTAGAAACGTAGCTGCCTGTGTATGTCCAAAGAGTGTAGAAGTCTCTCCCCTTTATTCTGGGGATTTGGATAAAATGTTGGCAAATGAATGGTTTGGTTAAGAGCCACACTGGATACTACCTTTGGCATAAATGTTGGGTTTGTCCTTAGAGAAACCCTGTCCGGATGAAAAATGATAAAAGGTTCCACTACCATTAATGCCTGTAACTCTGGGACTCTTCTTGCTGAGGTCATTGCTAGGAGCAGAGCAGTTTTCCATGATAAGAATTTTATCTCAGCTGTATTGGCTGGCTCAAAAGGAGGCAGTGTGAGCTTTTCCAAGACAAAGTTGAGGTTCCATGTAGGTATCAGTGCTCTCCTTGGGTGTCTTATGTTTTTTGCCCCTCTGAGGTACTGTCTTAGCAGTGGATGTGATAAAATAGGAGGTTCCATATTGTAATGAGCTGAAATGGCAGAGGCATGCATTCCCTCCAGTACAGCTCTTTTGATTGTGCACCTTTAACTCCTAGTGGGCGTGGCTTGAGCCTTTAAAAAATAAAGTTATCACCTTACAATTCTAACAAATACTTATTGACATAGGTCAAATATCAATACAACTGTGTTTGCCATCATGTATGCTTCAAGATAAAATATTCTGATACCTTGTACAGGGCATGGTTTTAGAATTATTAATGCAAATATAAACAAGCAATATTTGACGCCTAGAGGAGCAGTAGGAGGTAACTGCAGATGCACCTGGAGGCGTCACTCGGATGTAATTGATGAGAACGATAGGTCTTTGTCCAGCATCTCAGTTAGGTATTGTAAAATCTGAGGAATATTTGTTACAACTGTGTCAATTCCTTGTGCTTGGTTCCAAACACAGAATCTCTTCCATTTTTCTGCATAAGACTTTCTGGTACTGGGCCTCCTGGCTTCCAAAATGACATCCATCGCAGCTTTAGAGAGAGGTGAGTTCTGAGTGGCTATATTATCCTCCATGCAGCCAGATTTAAGGTTCTGAGTTGGCTGTGCAGGATCTGATTGTTTTGTTGAGTTAGAAGATGAGGAATTTGAGGTAAAGTCCAGGCTGGGCCTTGAGACAAGCTTTTTAGGATTGGGTACCAGTACTGGCGGCGCCAGTCTGGGGCAATCAGTATCATCTTTGGCTTCTCTTGTCTGACCTTTAGATGTACCTTGGGGAGGAGAGGCAGTGGAAGAAAGGCATATACTGCTAAGCTTTTCCAGCTGAAAGATAGGGTGTCCACTTTCCATGCTTGTCTGTAATAAGTCCTTGTGCAGAATCTTTTTAGTTGGTAGTTGTGAGGAGAGGCAAATAGATCTATATCCGGGCATCCCCATTTCCTTGTTATCATGCTGAAGATTTGTGGATCCAATTTCCACTCGTGGGGATCCATGAGGTTTCTGCTTAGTTTGTCTGCCAGAGTATTTATCTTTCCTGACAGGAATTGTGCCTGCAGATGTACTTGGTAAGTCAATGCTGTGTCCCACAAAGTCATGGCTAGTCTGCAAAGGGGGTAAGAATGAGTGCCTCCCTGCTTGTTTATATACCACATGACTGTGGTGTTGTCTGTCTTTATCAGTAGTTGTCCCGGATGAAGTAGGTCCTTGAAGGCTGTCAGGGCATTCTGAACAGCTAGCATCTCTTTTTGATTGATATGCAGATGCATTTGGTTTGCGGACCATGTGCCTTGAATACATCTTCCTGCCATGTGGGCTCCCCAGGCATAATCTGATGCATCCATTGTTAATGTCTGCCTGGCTGGGGGTAAAGTGAATGGCTGTCCCTTGTTCTGGTGACAAGCCTTCGCCCACCATCAAAACTCTCATTGCAGGCAGGGAATGAGGGTAATTATTGTTTCCAGGCTGTGGCAATGTTGAGTCCAAACACTTTTTAGGTACCATTGAAGTTTCCTCATATGCAGACTCGCATATGGAATTAGTAGAATGCAGGATGCCATGAAGCCCAAAGCCTGCAGAATTTTTCTTGCAGATGACTGGGCCTTTGTTGCCAACAGGTTGAAATAGGTTGTCAGTTGTCTTTGTTTGTCTGGTGTGAGATAAGCCCTCTGGGCAGTTGTATTTAAGCTTGCACCCAGGAATATTATCTCTTGAGAGGGTACTAGTTTTGATTTCTTTTCATTGACTGTGTACCATAGGCCTGTTAGAAATCTCTTTACAAACGCCAGATGCTGTAGTAGAATGTCCTTGTTCTCTGCTTGAATGAGGCAGTCGTCCAAGTAAGGATATATTTGTATTCCTCTTGGTCTGCAAAATGCAATTACTGGTGCCAGGCACTTTGTGAAGACCCTGGGCACAGTAGATAAGCCAAAGGGCAGTGCAGAGAATTGGTAGTGCATTGAGCCAGCTTTGAATCTGAGGTATCTTCTGCATCTTTGTCTGATTGGGACATGCAGGTATGCCTCTTTCAGGTCTAAAGTCACAAGCCAAGCCTTCTTGCCCAGCATGGGCAGAAGTTGCTGTAGAGTCAACATTTTGAATTTTGGTATATCCAGATATGTGTTTAGAATAGATAGGTCCAGTATTGGTCTCCAGGTCTTGTCCTTTCTTGGTACCAAGAACAGTCTTGAATAAAATCCTTGTCCCTGCTCTTGCTCCAGTACTTGTTGAATGGCCCTCATGTCCATGAGGGATGAGACTTGCTTTTGTGACTCTGCCCATTGATGTTTTGGCAGGTCTGGCCAACTATTTGTCCTTGGCCGGGTACGGAAGTGAAACTTGTAGCCTTGTGACACTATGTCTAGGACCCATTTGTTCTGGGTTATTATGTGCCAATTTTGAGAAAAAAGTGCTAGTTTTTCCCCTAAAGGTGCTGCCAGAAGATAAGTGCTTGGTGCAGGCAGGGGGAAGTCATTGGGACTGTTTCCTGTATGGCTGTGATTTGTCTTCTCCACTTTTGGAGGTAGAAGCACCCCATTGTTTAGACCTGTACGAGCCTTGGGGCTGGGATCTGCCTCTTGGGCGTCTGTATCTGCCCCTTTGTGGTCTGTCTGACACTGGAAAGGACCAATTCTTTGTAGGTCAGTGTCTGCTAAATCTAGGAGGCTGTACCTGTAAGAAATCCTTGACTGTTTGCATAGATTTAGCTTTGTCCTCCATTTTCTTTAACCAAACAAGGTACCATGCTGTAATGGAGCATCTAATAATTTTGCTTTGACATGATTGGGCAGATTTCGATCCTTTAACCAAGCATGCCTCCTGATGACAGAACCCATAACAGCGGCCCTGCAGGAGGCCACCAAAGAATCAAAACCACATTGCAAAGTATGCTTTCCAACTTGTTCAGCTGCATGCAATAAATCCTGCATTTCTTTGTTTTCTGCACATTCAGAATTTATCAACATTTTCTGTTTAAGCAGTGACATAATATATTGCTGATATCTGAGCATATGAAAGTGACAATTTAAGGCCCTTATAGCCAAAGTAGCAGAAGTGTAAATCTTTTTCCCCATCTGTCCAATGCCCTAGAATCCCTGTCTGAGGGGGTAAGGTTTTTTTGCAGTGGAAGCCTTGACCCCTTTGGGACCCTGAGAGATAGTTTCTGGGTCAGCAGCAGGGTTTTTGAAAAGGAATTTATGAGAGTCAGGAACCCTGTAGTACCTGTCTGGCTTAACAGGAGCTGGAGGTAAGGAGTCAGGGGTCAAACTGGACTCTGAAAATACATCATCTACAATGTCTAACACAGGTGGAATAGCTAGGGGCCTGAGTTGTGGTAGTAAAAGGAAGTCTCTGAGCCTTTTCTTAGATTCTGAAAAATCTTGGCTCTCCCAGTGGAAATGCTCCCTCATGGTATGCAAGGTTTCCCCAAAAGAGTAATCCTCAGAAGGAGAAGCTGAAGGGATAGATTCTTCAGCATCAGAATCCTCATAGGGAGGAAGAGAGTATTCCTGATCATAAGAGGAATCAGATGAAATGGAATCCTGATCTGAAGATTCATATTCTGTCTCTTGCCTAGGCCTTTTATCAGGAGGGGGATGGGAACCCCTGATCAAAGTAATTAAGTCTTCGGCCATTTTGAGCATCTGTTTTTTGGGCATGGAGGCCTGTCCATGAGGCTGTTGTACTTGTTTCTTTGTCTTTAAAGGTGCTTTAGTGTTTGCCTTTGAAGCTGAAGTTGTTTTAATGTATAACTGAGTAGGTCTGAAAACACCCTCAGAAGCCGATGCCTGCTCAGCGGCTCCGGACCCATCAGAGGGAATAGTCTCCGAAGGTCCAATACCATGAGCTTCCAGCAGCCTAGTCGACTCCACTTGGGAGTCGGTAGCAGCCTGCGGGTCTAAAGTAGTGGGCGTCAGGGGCTGCGAAGGCGCCTCACTGAGAACTGGTGAACCGGCAACTGGCTTAGAAGAAGCCTCGTCATCGGTTTTGAACCTCGGATGCTTGTCCTTTTCCTTTTCTTTGCGTTTCTTGTGAATTCCAGTAGTCAGATGGCTATCCAACGACATCGTATAATTAAATCTTCTGCCAAAATAGTATAATGCAAAATCGTACCGACGCTTAATAGTGCGTTGGTTAAATCTAGCACAAAACCGACAACTAGCAACGTCATGGTCAGGGCCTAGGCAAGGAATACAGTAAGAATGAAAGTCCTTATGAGGTATTTGCTTCCCACAAGAAATACAATTATTAACTTTTTCTGACATCGGTCTGGAGCAAGAAAAAAATTTCTCCAACGGGGTACTTGGCTTTTAATGAAGACTTTGGATCTGAAATTTGAACACGAAAATCTCAGGAGTCGGCGGACCGGCACTTGCAAACTGCTTATGCTTCGGGCACCACACGGCAAGAAAGACTGAAGAAAATGGCGTCGGCTGCATCTTTTATACCCCTGGCGCACTGACGTCAGGGAAGAGGCGACAGCAACAGACGCCAGACCTAGACTTTGGAATTCAGGCCAACTGAGGGTAGCCTGCCAGCAGCATAACCCAAATGTAATGACTGCAACAGTGAAACACGAAGAACATCAATCTCGCTCCCCTTAGAGAAAAGGGAGTAAAGACCAACCATGCCAGTTGGCTAACAAGATCCACTAAGGATCTCATGAAATGCAGGGACAAATCATGGAAAAATCTGGTAAAAAAACAAAACCCATCTGACCTCGCCCAATACAAACAGCTCCAAAACCAGGTTAAGCACCTAGTACTACAAAACAAAAAAGAACACTACCTTACATTACAAAATCAACACAAGCAAAACCCAAATAAATTCTGAAGCTCTCTCAACTCTTTATTAAACCTAGGCTCTAGTAATAATCCTTGCCCAGACCCAAATAAAACACCCAATGAAATTGCTGCAACCTTAAACTCCTATTTCATAGATACTATAGCCAATCTAACCACTACCTTTCCCAAGACCAACTTGTCCACCACAGACCTCTCCACAGCTAACACCAGTACACCATTATTCCCAACTTTACTCTCCACCTTGACTATTAAAAAATTGCTTTTAAAACTCAAACCATGCACAAATGCCCCTGACAATATACCTGCCAAACACCTGCAAATCTTAGCCAGCTCAATCACTTACCCTATCAGCATACTTCTCAACATATCTATCCAAGAATCCTATATGCCCATCATCTGGAAAAAAGCTTATATCCTCCTTCTATATATGGGGGTCCCAACACAGACACCACCAACTTCCGCCCCATTGCTATACTATCACCCATCTCTAAGATTCTGCAAAAATGTTTTCATTCTCAACTTCTTCACCATCTGACTCACAATCACATCCTCTCCCCCACCCAGCATGGCTTTAGGTCAGGACATAGTACCACCACTACCCTCATATCTTTCACTGACACGGTCAACCAAGCCTGTGATGCTGGTAAAATCATGTCTTCACCATTTCTTGATCTTTCTAAAGCTTTCGATTCTATATCCCACTCTCTCCTTCTAACAAAACTCTCTAACACAGGTACCTCCCTCAAACTCTAAACTGGTTTACTAATTACCTCAATAAAAGGCAACAATCAACTAAATGCTAGAACTCTTACTCCCTTTTCCTAAACACCACTATTGGTGTTCCTCAAGGCTCCATTTTAGGCCCACTGATGTTTAGCATATTTATCAATAACATCCATACAGCACTCTCTCAAGGCTCAGTCATCCAGTACACAGATGACTCCACTATCATCTGCACTGCAGACAAATCCTCAAAACTATACCAACTCACCCAAAGCACCCTCACCTCTACAGAAATGTGGATGTCTAATAATCATCTTGCTCTGAACCCCAACAAAAAACAAACTAGTAATCTTTGCCCCCCAAAAGTCCACACCCCTACAAAAACAGAACTTCATCATTCAATCCCTAAATGGTACCATCATCAACATTGTACCTAGCACAAAACTCCTAGGCCTCATCATAGATGAAAACCTCACATTTGACCTGCACATCCAATCCAATGTCAAAAAGACACATCCAAAGCTTGGTACTCTCTACCGACATAAACATCTACTCAGTGCCTCAGCCAGACTTTACCTTGTCTCTTTTCTGTTACCCTATCTTTTATACGGTGCCCCCCTCCTCATCAACATTCAGTCCTCTCTAAAGTCCAAACTAGACTCACGCTACAACAAAATTGCTAAGTTTGTAATTAATGCCACCTACTCATCCCACCACTGCTTATCATTACGCAACCTAAAATGGCTTGAACTCCTCAACTATCTCACCTTTATCCAATCAACTACAGCTCACAAACATTCATAATCCATCCATGTGGTCTGCTCTATTTTCTATACTTACTTTATACCATCCTAACAGACCACTCCAATCCAACAACTAACTCGTAAATGTAGTAAAACCCAAACTTTCGGCTGGCCAGATGCTTTACTTCTTTACCATCGCAAAACTTTGGCACTCCCTCCTTCCAACACTTAGATCCCCTCACTCAGTAACCCTCTTCAAGACATCTCTGAAACAACACCTCTCCTCATCTTGTTTCTGTACATGTGCTAACAAAACATCTCATATAACCTAACTTCAACCATCACTATTCTCATCCCCCATTCTACTACTCTGGCATCCTCCTTTCACATCCACCTGTCTTATTACTTACTCCACCTCTCTATCCTGTCCACTTCCCTCTTCTACTAACCCTCGTTGTCCTACCATTGATCCCTCCAGTCTACTTCCTTCTCTTTCTAACCCTTATAGACCTACCATTGAACCAGGTGAGACATTCAGGTACTCTCACATCCTACCTTAATATCATACCACCACTTATATCTGCAACAGTATCCACTGACTTGGCTGATTCCTGCAACATGACTCATATAGCCTATCACTCAGCTATTACACCTCCTAAACATGTGAAAAGTTTAAGTACCTAGTCTCTAATTAATTCCGATATCTGCTTTGCACCCACTGCATGAAGTGTCCTATATAATTTTGCTACCTGAAAATTACTCATATGAAATGTTCTCACATATATACTCTGTATTGCTTGTATAATATCTTTGATTTGAGAATGATTACTTATGTACTGTTTTTTTCACCAGTTGTTTAAGCTGCCAATAATATATACTAAATGTTTTTATTAATGTAAATTCTGTATTGTATATGAAATGTCTTATATGTGGAACTTTACTCCCCTGGACTCCACTGAAAATGGGTATCTGGCCCAGCTGGTCCATCCTGGTAAAGAAATGCACATAAATAAATAAATAAATAAAATTATGTTTACCATATTTCTTTGGTCCTTTCATCATAAAATGTGTCATTTGCTGGCAAATGATTGAGCTGAGTTTTAAGCCACTAAGTGCTTAGATACATTTGAGTTTCAAACATCATACCCTGTTCCATTCTCCACATAGAGGGTTCTTTTGTCAGTTCTGCTCTATTATAACTACATGGAGTCAATTAGGCCCCATATTCCGGATTCCATTCCACTTCCACAGGATCCTTCACTGTGAAATTTGCTTTTCTCTCTGGCACTAAAGTTCAGGAAAGAAACAGGTCCTCCTCCCCAAAGACTATGGCTCGGTAGGAAGAGAGTGAGACCTTCCTTCCATAGTCAAACCCCCCCACCCCACCCTTTTTCTTTAGTTGTAAGGACTTGCCTCTTACTGGCATGGCCACTTTTTCTTCCAAAGTTTTTCGATTATAACGTTCCCTTCCCTTGACCCCCTATGGAGCATGGGAGTTCCATTAGACCAGCGACAGTGATAGGTGCCATTAAGCAGGAGCTAAGGTTCAAACTCCCTTTATCCATCCCACCAACATTAAGTCCAGAATGATGGAAAATTTGAATAATAAGAAGTTATGTACCTACCATAACGTTCCATGTTAGTTGTCTTCTTCTCACCTTCTTTCTTGCTGGTTGGGTTCGGAGCCGATCCTCGGCTCAGACTCGGCATTCTTCTAAAGCTCGAGAGCTATTTACTGGCTCAAGGCCTCCCCATATCCCACAATGCCTGGTGCTAGATCCCCAGATCTCGTTTGGTAGACCTAACTACAGACAAATATAAGGACACCTGTCCTAACAGCATATGTTTAGCTACAGAGCTAAAAGGTTGAGGGAACAAACCAGATAAGACCCAGCCAGCTAAAAGGAACTCAGAGGGCAACTCTTCTCGGTCTATTAGGATAGGGGGATGGAGGGTGGGACGCAAGAAAGAAGGCGAGAAGAAGACAACTAACATGGAACGTTATGGTAGGTACATAACTTCTTAATGTTAAGTTGTCTCTCTCGCCTTCATTCTTGCTGGTTGGGACAGCGTCCCTAGCACCTCAGTCCTGGGTGGCTCATCGGAACAGACTCTTCAGCACAGTGGAACCAAAATCACCTCTGCTCCTAGAGGCCACATCCAACTTATAATGAGAAATAAATGTATGGGGAGTGGCCCATGTAGCTGCCGCACAAAATGGCTTGCATTGGTAATCTTGCCTGAAAAGCTACAGAAGTAGCTAAAGCCCTAGTAGAGTGGCCTTTTGGTTTAACAGGGAGCTGTTTGTTCCTCAATTGATAAATCAAAGTAATAATAGAAGTCAACCACCTAGATAGAGTTACTTTAGACACTGGTAGACCTTGTTTGCCTTCAGCATAGGACAGGAAGTGCTGATCTGATTTTCTAATTTGTTTAGTCTTATGCAAGTAGAAACGTAATTGTCTATGAACATCCAACTGATGTAATTTATGTTCAGCTTTGTTGGAATAATTTGGGAAGAAGACTGGAAGATCAATGGACTGATTCAGATTACTCTCAGAAGGTACCTTAGGAAGGAAGGAGCGATTAGTCCTGAGCAAAACTCTGTCATCATGGAAAACTAAATAAGGAGGGCGAACACAAAGGGCCTGGAGTTCAGAAACTCTTCTGGCTGAGGTAATGAGGTAATTGCCACAAGAAAGAGGGTTTTCCAAGAAAGAAACTTTAAGGAACATGAAGCTGCGGGTTCAAAGGGGGCCAATATTAGGGAAGCTAAGATCAAATTAAGATCCCAAGGAGGTGGGGGATCTCTTACTGGGGGCCTGAGCAAAGTAGTCCCTTTGAAAAAAGCTTTGCAAAGCTTATGGGACATGATACTAGTTTCAGATAGGCCTGTATGAAAATTTGAAATTGCGGCTAACTGAACTCTAATGGTGGCAGAAGAGGACACAGCCTGAAAAGGTTCCGCTAAGAAATCTAAAACGTGGTGGACCGGGGCTGAAAAGGGATCTATGTTTTTAGACTCTGCCCAGCAAGAAAAATGTTTCCACTTACTAGCATAAGTTTTTCTGGTGGTAGATTTGTGCGAAGATAAGATGATTTCACTCACCGATTGGGAAATGTCCGGAAGCCTGGCTAAGGTTGGAAGTGGAGCAACCAAGCAGTGAGGTTGAGAGACTGCAGGGATTGGTGCAGCCCACCCGACTGATGGATCAGGAGGTCTGGTACTAGGTCCAGGGTCCAGGGCTACTCCAGGAGGTGATGATGCAGGAACGGAAACCAAATTTGTCGAGACCAGTAGGGGGCAATGAGGATCATCTTGCATCCCAGCGCTGTAGCTTTCTGTATTCGTTTGGGAATCAGGGGAAATGGAGGGAATGCATAAAGAAGTCCCTGAGGCCATTCGTGTATTACAGCGATTCTGGGAGGGTATCTGGGAAGAGGGAGGAGAGAAAAAAAACTGTCGCACTTGCTGTTGAAGGGGGTGGCGAAAAGATCACAGCAAGGCTGACCCCATTTGCGGAAGATTTGGTCTGCCACTGTCTGATTGAGAGACCACTCGTGAGGCATGAGAATTGCTCTGCTCAGCCTGTCCGCTATAACGTTGGACTTCCCAGGGATGTGCATGGCAATCAGAAACCGCTGGGAAGAGATCGCCCATTGCCAGAGTCTGAGTGCTTCTCGACATAGGGGGTAGGACTTGGTTCCGCCCTGCTTGCTGATGTACCACACTACCGACATATTGTCTGTCTGAATTGCAATGGTCCCGGTGGGAAGAGAGTTCTGAAGAGTTTGCAACTCTAAAAGCACAGCTCTCATCTCCAAGACATTGATATGCAGATGGTACTCGTGGGGTTGCCAAGTGTCTTGGACTGTTCTGCCCTGAAAGTGGCCCCCCCCACCCGATCAGGGAGGCATCCATGGTCACCGTGGCTACTGGAGGAGAAAGAACAAATGGTCTGCCCTGGGGTACTGACGGGGAAACTATCCACCAAGCAAGCTGGTCTTTGCATGTCTGTGTAATCATAATCATGTGAGACATTGGAAGTTGTAGAAATGACCATTGGGTGAAAAGCAACCACTGAAGAATCCTCATATGAAAACGAGCCAGGGGACTAGTATGATCGCTGCTGCCATGAGGCCCAATGTCTTTAGGATGAATCTGGCCTGAATTTTCTTGCATCCTAATAACAGCTGTACATGTCGACGAATATCTAATACTCTGTGTAACGGAAGTCTCACTGACATGTCTTTTGTACTTAAACATGCGCCTATAAAGGTTATAGACTGACAAGGTGACAATGCAGACTTTTCGAAATTTATTATGATACCTAGCTTGGAGCAAGTTTGGATGGTGTAGTTCCTGGCTCATAGCAGCTGATGTCTGGTGGTAGCAGTAAGGAGCCAGTCGTCTAGATAGGGAAACACCTGGAATCCTTGCCGTCTCAGGTGAGAGGTAACTACTGACATACATTCGGTGAACACCCTGGGGGCTGTGGTGAGACCAAGGGGCAGAGCTCGGAACTGATAATGAGTGTCTCCCAGCCGGAAGCGGAGGAATCTTCTGGAGCGCCTGTCCATTTTGATATGGTAGTACGCATCTTGAAGATCTATGGAGCACATCCAATTGTCCTGACCCAAAAAGAGTAGAATGGACTGAAGTGTGACCATCCGGAACTTTGTTCTTTGTACAGACCTGTTTAGTCTGCTGAGATCCAAAATGGGTCTCCAGTCCCCCGTCTTTTTTGGTACCAAAAAGAACCTTGAGTAAATTCCGGATCCTTGCTGGTCTGCTGGGACTCATTGGATGGCTCTTTTTTGTAGCAGTTTTGAGATCTCTTGGACTGCTTGTTCCCTTAGACTGGGTGGAACATCTGGAAGGGATCTGTTTGACCTTAAGGGGGTATGTACGAAGGGAATTCTGTAACCTCCAGATATGATAGACTGTACCCATCTGTCTTGAGTTATGTCTTGCCAGGCTTTTGGGAACAGCGATAATCTTCCCCCGACTGCCTCTGAAGGCGGGCAGCCGGGCAGCCCCTCAGGGATGCTGGAAGGGCTTGTCAGAGAAGGAATCTCTGCTGCCCTGATTTTGCGGGCCCCCTCTGCCTCAAGGGCGGCATCTATTGTTGTTCCCTCCTCTGCCCCTGGAGGGAAACTCAACACGTGTGTCAGGCACGGCTCCCTGGGGTTTCCAGAACCACATTTTGCCACTTTTCTGACCTTTGAGGTATGGTCTAGAAGGAGTGGAAAAACGGACTCCCACAGCAGAGAGAGTCTTGCCTTCCTGCTCACACCTGGTAAGGGTATCCTTCACCTGTGGTCCAAAAAGAGCAGAACCATCAAAAGGGGTATTGGTGAAAGACGCCTTAAAGGGGTCCACAAAGTTACATAACCACATCCAAGCGTACCTTCTCAAGGCCACACCTGTGCCTGTGGCTCTACTTGCCCCATCGGCCGCATAAGAAATAAGCCGCATGGAGGAGTTCACTATCGAATTAAGAATCGCCAGCTGGGAGGTAATCTTATCCTGGGCCCCCGCAGCTGATGGATCTTGAAGGGTATCTCCTAGCTCCTTAAGGAGATCCCTTTGAAGGCATGTAAAATGGCACAAATAGTTCAGCGACCACTTGGAAAAGGTCGCTGAGAAAAACATCCACTTCCCGTATCTGTCCATCGTCCTAGACTCCTTATTAGGGGGATGGACAGACGAAGAAGTCTCAGCCAACTCCTTTTTCGTGGCCGCTGCTACCACCATAGCATCAACAGGGACACCCTTTGTCAAAAATTGTTTGTCTTGTGGTGCTGTGATGAATTTCGTGGGCCTTTGGAGAGTTGGTTCCACTGTGTCTGGGGCTGACCACACCTTTCGAGCCACCACTGCCATCAGTGGATCGAAAGGCGGAGACACCCAGGAGGTGGAGGGGTGAGAACCAAACGCGTCCAGATATACCGACTCATCCTCAGAAGGGTTCAGGGTAGTCCAGTTCCCCCTCTGCCTAAGCATCTCAAGGATGTCTGAGAAGGAGACATCTTCAGAGGGGGACCTCGGGGACCCTTCCGAATCCTCTAAGTCAGTATCCAAAGTGACAGACTCAGGGGAGTCAACATGCTTCCTCTTACATTTCCTCTTTCGAGTGGGCTCCTCTGAATGATCAGGGGAGGCCTCGGAAGAGGAGGACGCGCCCACTGGGGCGACCTGGAGCGCTTGTTCTCCTCGCTTGGGATCTGGAGGAGGGGCAGAGGCGGACGCAGGCACCATGGGGGGAGGAGCCGAAGAGGCTGATCGTGGGGCTGACTGAGGGGCCAGCACACTCCTCATGACCTCGAAGGCACCCTCCCCGGCACCGAGAGGGATGGCTCCGAGGCCGATGTAGGAGCCAAGCTCACCTGCACTGAAGCTCCGAGAGGGAGAATGGGGTCGAACAAGAGTCCGATGCCACTCGCTCCCTCGGAACCGATGAGGGAGTCTTGGCGCCCAGATCCCTCCAAGGACAGAGCTATGGAAGTGATCGGAGCCGAAGGAACCAAAAGGGTAGGTATCAGCACCGACAGTTCCACGATCTGAACCCCAACCAGCTCCGGCTCCGAACTCAAGGGGTGAGTCGAAGGAGGAACTACTGTAGAGATGGGCAGAGCCGAACCCTGATGAGGGGGGCTGGATAGCATTTTAGCCAGGGCCTGCAATTTCAGAAGTCTGCTCACCACTCTCTCCAAGTCATGGTCAGACAGTCTCGAAGACCGAGAAGAGTGAGATCGGTGACTTCGCTCTGAATGTAACAGAGGTGACCCCAGAGCCGAGCGAAACGACTCTAGGGATGGGGACCTAAAATGCTTTCTGCTCCCTGAACGTTCCGACACCAGGATCGGAGCTGACTGAGAGGCAGGTACTTCGGTTCCGGCCAGAACCGAAGTCGAAGCAGACACCACACCCGACGACGGCTCTAAGCTGGGAGCCGATGGCTTCGATGGCTTGGAGGGTTTCCCTGGCTGAGTCTTAGCAGGTGACCCTTCAGGTTTTAGTAATCCTCTAAGGATTAACTTATTCCTATGCTCCTGCAGGACTCTTGGACTAAAGGCGTGACGCACCAAACAAGAGTCCTGCAGGTGTAGGGCGCCCAAGCGGTAGAAACAAGAAGTGTGACCATCTGTCAGAGACATTTTCTGACAGCATGAGTCACACTTCTTGAATCCTGATACCTTAATATCTTTGGACATCCTGTAAAAAGAAAAATCACAGGAAAAAAAAAGGCTAACAATACAACAGTAGGTAACAAGTATATCACACCTTAACAACACACACACACTATAACTGTAATATATATATATATATATATATATATATATGTATATATATATATATATATATATATATATATATATATATATATACTATAAAAAGTAAAGTACTACAACTATTTCTACCTGAAAACACTACAAAAGTTATTTTAGAGAACAAGGGTTAGTCTCTAACTAAAACGGCTACCTTGAAGAGAGAAAAAGAGAGGGGGGGGGAGGGGAAAACTCTCTAACAGTAAAATCGAGTTTTCTAAGGGGATGGGATAAATCTAAAACTACACAGAGACAAAAAGTACTAAACTACTATAATAAGAACTAAACGCTAACTATTTATATGAAATTTTTTTATATAAAACCTATTAAAAGACAAAAATACGACCTGAGACAGCAAAAGCAACCTCGTAGCGGAAGCGGCAAATGAGATCTGGGGATCTAGCGCCAGGCATTGTGGGATATGGGGAGGCCTCGAGCCAGCAAACCCAACCAGCAAGAATGAAGGCGAGATAGACAACTTAACATCACTAGTTCACCTCAAATATTTCCATACTGAAGTCACCTAATTCCTCCACACTCCTCTAGACCTTAGAGGTTTGTGAGGTAGAACTTCAATACTCTCCCAACCTCTGTATCTGCGAAACATCCCCAAGATCCTCTATATCCTCTCTTAATTTGATATTGAATCCAACTCCATGGAGAGCCTCGAGAAGATCTCTCCTCTACTATTAATCTTCTCCACTGCCTAAAGACTCATACATTTTCAGTGCAGGTTTCTTTACATCCAACTGGCCCTGACTAGACCATTTTCTTCAGATATGCTGGCATGACACTACTTTACTTTGAGTAACTCCTTAAGGTGTCATTGCTTAATGCGCCCTTGGATGGGATTTCTTTGTTCAGGGAACCAGTGAAAGATGTACTTATCTTCAGCCAACAAAAATTCTTTTTCCTTTCAAATTGACATACCCTTTTCGGGAAACATAGAGAAGGTGAGAAAATATGGCTATAGTCCCCTTTGGAGTACCACAGGATTTATATGAGAATGCTCCCTTCAACAGCAAGGGAGGATTGCTTCAATTATAGGTGCCACCACAGAGGCATAAGGGGTCCACAGTACCATGGTTTCAAATACCTTTTTTTATAACCTCTGTCAGTATACCGAAGCATGCCTGGCTGTCCACCTCCCGAGTTTTAATTTTTGGGGTGTCCTGTTTTTCCTTCCTTTTGGACACCAGTACTAAAATTACACACAATACTGAGGGTATCACATATAAGAAGGAACAAAGGCTGCTTTTCAGTGGAGGCTGGAGAGAAAAACTCCAGCACATGCAGTACAAACAAATTCATTTACGTTATATAATATCAACAATGTCAGGCAAAATACAACTAAAATAAATTTTACAATGTCAAAATAAATAAGATAGTAACTATACATACAGTAGTAATGCTTCTTAATAGTAATTACACTCTATACATACATAGTTAAATAATTATGCAGTAAAATAGATGTCACAATAAAGAGTACTTGAGTTATTTACAAAGGGTGGAAAGCAAAATGCTGACTTAATGATGAGGCATAAATGAAATAAGTGGTAAAAGAGTTAAAAGAGGCATAGGTAAAAGGTGAGGAGGGTGAAAATTAGAAGTTATGTACTTAACATAACATGACATCTGTGCTGTTCATTTTCATTCTTCCTCACTATTGGGGTTACAGATCCAACCCTTAGATCCAACTTGGCTGTATTTTTTAGACTTTTATCTTAGTTTCGAGCTCCTCCCTCTACCTATAATGGCCTACACTCTCTGTAGCTTCCTCAGATTGAGTTTGCTGCCTTATTGCCTACTGAATAAAGAGGCAGTATAGACAGAAAGAAATCAGAGGCTCAGTAATCCATTTAGCCAATGTAACTTTCGATACTGCTTGACCCAGATGGTTTGGTGAGAAAGAAACAAATAGTTGGTCAGACTTTCTGCACTGTTTTGTTCTATGAAGGTAGAACTGCAGTTGCCTATGAACATCAAGCAGATGGAAAATTTATTAGCTGTTGTTAAAAAATTTGGAAAAAGGACTGGCAATTGTATAGACTGGTTTATATTAGTCTCTGGCTGTTAGGCATAAAAGATGGGTTGGTATGGAGAGCTACTCTGTCTTTATGAAAACGATGTAAGGTGGTTTAGATGATAAGGCCTGAAGTTCAGAAATGCTGCTTGCTGATGTGACAGTTATCAAAAAGATGTTTTTCCAAGAAAAGAATTTCATTTCACAATGATTCGCTGGTTCAAAGGGTTTTTGAGTTAATCCTTGAAGAATAACAGTTAGATCCCATGGCAGAGTAGGATCTTTCATCGGGGGTCTAAGCAGAAAAATCCCTTTCATGAAAGCTTTACATAATTTAGATGTAGCAAGAGAGGCAGAAACATCTCCAGCATGAAAATTGGAAATGGCTGCCAGCTGAAGATTTACAGTGGAAAAACTAACCCTTTCCTTGAAGAGAGAGAAGGAAGAACGACAAAGAGGAGACTCAGAGACTTGGGGCTCGTCCCAAACTACGTGAAAAAACCAAAACATATTCAAGTGCGATCAGCAAGACTGTGAATAAAACAAATACAGGTACTGTTTTTAAAGAATTCATTTCGAGCCCTAATCCTTTATATAAACAATCAGAAAAGTACGGAATTAACCCAACGATTCATGATAAAGGAAATAAGGACAATATAATGCAAGATTTTTTAGCTGATGATTTTGAATTTTATTTAGATGGTGATTTTAAAAATAGACATGACATGGATGCTTTTAGTGCACCATCTAATAATAGTATGAAAATGAAGATTAACCTTTTGGGCAAAAAGTTGATACAATTTAAAAGCGTTAAGCTTGACAATGTGTACTTGGAGAAGTGCATGAATGCACACATTGTGCCCAAAGGGCTACGTTTTTTTTAAACTTCCGTTAGGGATTGAATACAACAACACTGTTAAACAAGACTTTAATAAATTATTTGACATGTTTGGTAACATGTATATGAAAATGTTAATGAAACACAATGATGGAAAGATAGCCAAGTTATTCAATGAGTTAGAAGTATTAAATGATGAAATTACTTCTGATAATGAATTTGAGAAATGGCAAGAGCTATATTTTAAACAGTTTCAGACAGCTAGTTATAGGATGAAGAATATATATAATAGAAAAGTACATAAAGTGGAGAGAGACACTGAACAATACCAGATTGGGAGAGTGTATATTTGGCCACAACAACAGAGGGAAGGGAATAACACTAACTATTTGGAACATAGTGAAGGCAAGAATATACATGGTAGACAGGATGGTAATTCAAATTTTCAAGGGGGCAGATTTTTTCTAGCCCCAAAGAAATTCCAAAAGAGATATTGAAACAAAGCAGTAAAGGTATTCTCACCTCTACGTTGGATCATATGGTGAAAAATGTGATAACTGAGATACATGAAAGTGAGCAAAAAGAGGAAAATATTAACAAAAGTAGTCCTAGGATTTTTAATTTTAAGGGATTTATGGTATACAACTACACCAATATGGAAATAAAACATGAATTATTTACCCTCTTTAGTAAAGGAATGAAATATATTCCCACAGGAAGCTTTAATCTATTTATCATTATAAAAGAGGTAAAATTATATTGTCGAAGACTGAACTTGGCTTTATTTTTTAAGGACACTGAGTAGGGTTCCATAATTAATGAAAACAAATTGATTAAGAAAAGTACATACATTCCACCCAACAATACTCATGTAGCACTATATGAGCAAGCGGTGTCTAGAGAAGTATACGCATTATATAACAAAATTGGGAAAAGAGATGATTCACAAGATACACCTAGAGATAATTTAACAAAGGAAGAAAGAAAAATGTTACATGATATTATTTCCAATAAAGATGTTAGGATTATGAAACCGGATAAGGGGGTGGGGGGATTATACTTACATATCAATGTGACTACCAGAAGCAACTTCATGATATTTTGTTTAACTCTGGTAATTATGAGGTAGTTTCACTGAATCAGATTAACATTGGCTGTAGACGGATAGACTTAGCCATTGAAGAATACCTAATGGACAATAGAATTACAGAAGAACTATATAATTTCATAAGGAATGAATATCCAACTATGGCACACATTATAGGTATTCCCAAGATCCATAAAAACCTCAATAACCCCCCTTACAGACCTATCATATCCGGTTCTAAATCCAAAACATTTAACTTGGGTGTAACAGTGGATCATTGGACGAAACACATATACAATAATGTTCCACATTTAATTAAGGACTCCTGGCACTTTCTTAGCAAATTAAATCGAGATGTATGGGATATGGATATAACATTCATAACAGTGGATGTAAAAGATCTTTTTTCCTGCATACCAAAGGATATTGGCTTAGATTATTTTTGTAATAGTATGAGAAAATACTCCGGATTCACTTGGGATAAAATTAAGTTAATTATGAGCATGATGGAACTCATTTTGGATCACAACTACATCGAATTTCAAGGAGAAATGTTTAGACAAACTAGAGGAGTGGCTATGGGTGCATCTTGTGCACCCATATTTTCCAACTTAGTGATGTTAGAATGGGAGAACCAGTTCATATTCCCCAGTGAATATTACAAACAAATGTTACTATATACACGTTTCCTGGATGACATATTTATTGTATGGAAAGGTGAAACGGACAGTATTTCAGCCTTCATTAATTATATTAATAATACAACAGAATTTTTGAGATTCACACACACAGTTGAAAAATGTGGCATAGCTTATTTAGACACTTATATTAGTACCAATGAGGTTGGGTATATGTCTAAATTGTATCGTAAGCCCACCTTCTCCAACGATTACATTCAATATGGGAGTTGTCATCCTCCACACACATTCAAGAATGTGGTCAAAGGTCAGTGTGTGAGGGCAGCACGGATGTCATCCACAAGAGAAATTATGTCGCAAGAATTAGATTTTATTAAAAAATTATTTATGGAAAGAGGCTATCCTATTGATATGCTCGAAGATGTAGTTGAGTATGTTAGATCCCAATGGGGTACAAAGTATAATTCATTATTAGGGAAAGCAGACCCCCATACAAAGATTAGTAAAGTGTTCAACAAACGAGTGTGTGTTATTATGTTTAATCCATATACTAACATAGTCAAGGAAATTTTACGCAGACATTGGTCCATCTTTACTATTGATGAGGAAGTAAGAAATATAGTAGGTAATACTCCTAACATAGTATTAAAAACTGGATACAATTTAAAGAGACTAATAGAAAGAAGTGACACCATCAACAACGGAAAATACTGCAAGACTAAAGGTACAAAAAAAATGTGGTTCATGCAGACAGTGCCAATATATTAATGTTGATTATAGTACTAAATTGAACAATACTATGAAAAGTACATGTAAATTTAAATTTGGAAACTGTAACAGTCAAGGAGTCGTATACTTAGCCACTTGTACAGAGTGCAACGCATATTACATAGGGAAAACAGAAAGAAAACTTAAAACCAGGATCTATGAACACATTTACAAGATGAAAAAAGGTGACGAGAAGAACGCACTCAGTAAACATATTATAGCCAATGGAAATGATCATAGGTTTAAATTTGCTATAATAGATCAGGTAGATAGAACAGTTGGAAGTGGAAATTGGAAGGCTAGATTAGGTTCCTTGGAGAGTAGATGGCAGATATGTCTTGATGCCACCACATTCCCAGGTCTCAATGAATACATCAGTCTAAAACCATTTTTGGTATTAGGATCATCCTAAATGTGGAGTGTTTAGTTTCTGGTGGATAGTTTGGTTATATAATGTTATATAATCTAGCCACATATAATTTTATATCATGTTATATTATTCACCATCACATCATGCAGGTTATCATCATGTCACATCTGAAGGCAGATTATGTGTGTACAGTGTGAAATAGGATCCCGTTCTCATATATATGTAACATTTTTATATTTTTTATATACTTCTAATATCTTTATATATTTTTATATATTTATACTGTACTGATATTTACTGTTTTTTTAGTGGGTCTGACCACTATATTAGTTCAGTATTATAGTTCTTTCGCCTATTTAATAGCATTATATTTTACTGATTTTTAGTACATTACGTAACAGTTACTTTCATATTTACATTTGCGTATTGATCATATTTAGATATATATATATATAGATTTATATATTTTATATGCCATATTAAAGTTTTTTTAACATAGACAAGCAAGTTGAGTAAGGGTTATATAGTGTATTTGCATTTGCATGTAAAAGTTAGTTATAAATATGTTTTTAAAGCACCATTTTAAAGTATTATTAAATGTATTCAATTATTTAATTATAGTTAATTGTGGCGCCAAAATTTGGTATAAAACAGAGCTACAACAGTAACTCACTGGTTCTGATGAAATCTGGCATGGACAGATGAAAGCACTTAACCCTTGTTGATGAAGCATTGTATCGTGATTTTGTTTGAAGAGCTGAGTGGATTAAATCGTGGTTTTCTTATCCAGTTGGTGGAGATTTATTTTTTCACTGTCTACTGTCTATTTACCTCCGCATTGCTCGAGTCACCAAGATTTATACTAATGACCAGGGAGCTAAAGGTCTGGAACAAATAGTCTGGCCTGAAGTAGTTGATGCTGAGTTGGGGCAGTTAGAAGTCAGTTGTCCAAATATGGAAACACCTGGAATCCTTTCAGTCTCAGGTGAGCTGCCACTACTGCCATGCATTTGGTAAACACCCTAGGAGCTGTGCTGAGTCCAAAGGGGAGAGCTCTGAACTGGTAATGACTGGCTCCCAGCCTGAAGTGCAGACGACTTCTGGAGCATCTGTCTATTTTGATGTGATAGTATGTGTCCTAAAAGTCTATCGAGCACATCTAACCATCCTTGCACAACAGCACAATGGACTGAACCATACCTATCCAGAACTTTGACTTCTTGACATATTGATTTAGATTGCTGAGATATAGAATGGATATCAGGTCCCCCTGTTTTCTTTGGCACTAAAATGAAGCAGGAGTAAGTTCCAAATCCTCTTTGCTCGGTTGAGACCTCTTGGATGACTCTTTTTTTGCAGCAATTTAATTTTTGAATTTCTGACTGGGTGGTACTTTGGGGAGTTTCTTTTGTTTCATTGGAGGTAGAAGGGAAAGGGGAATGTAATAACCTCAGGATAATATGCTTAGCACCCAGGCATTTGTTGTCAGATTGGTCCAGATGTCTAGCTGCATGCTCCCTCTGACTGGGTGGTACTTTGGGGAGTTTCTTTTGTTTCATTGGAGGTAGAAGGGAAAGGGGAATGTAATAACCTCAGGATAATATGCTTAGCACCCAGGCATTTGTTGTCAGATAGGTCCAGATGTCTAGGTGCAGGGAACAATGACCCCCGACTGCCTCCAAAGCTGGACAGTCATGTAGTGTCCAGAAGTGCTGACAGGGCTTGTCAGAAAAAGGTTCTCTGAAGCCATGGTTCTGTAGACCCTCTCTACCTCCAGGGTGATGTCTTCCATTGAAACTTCCTCCTCTGTCTCTGAAGGAAGATTCCCCGCATTGATCCTGAAAAGAACCTTTAAACTTTCTAAACCAAGTCTTTTTACCACCTCGCTGATTTCTGGAAAATATACACTAAGGGGTAGAAAGCTTCATCCCAATAGCAGACAGGGTCTTTCCTTCCTGCTCGCTGCAGGTAAGAGTTTTTTTTGATGGATGGCCCAAACAAGGAGGAGCCATTGAAAATGGCATTGACAAAGGACACCTTTTCAAGGTTCTGCAAAGTCACAAAGCCTTATCCAGGCATGCCTTCTGACTGCAATACTTGAGCTGGCTGCCTTGAAGGTACCCTCCGCTGAAATGGGAGATGAGCCTCTTGGAAGAGTTAGTCACGGAAGCAAGAGCAGCCAACTGGGGAGATACCTTTCTTGAAGTCATCATCAAACATAATCTCTGCAAGAGAGTTGGATAGCTCCTTGACCAAATCTCTCTGCAAACAAGTGAAATGTGCCAAGTAATTTAACAATCTCAGCGCAAATGTAGCTGAGGCGTAAATGTGCTTACCAAACCTGTCCATCACTCAACACTCCCTGTTTGGCAGATAGACAGAGGAGCTCTGTTCGACTAACTCCTTGGTGGCTGCTGCCACAACAATGGCATCAACAGGGACACCCTTGGACCAATGAAGTCTGTCTTGGTGTAATCAGAAATCTGTCTGCGTGTTTAGGGAATGGTTCGATAGTGTCCAGCTCCTTCCAGGCCCAGTGAGAAACTAAGTCAATAAGTTCATCTGCCGAAGGGGGGGGTCACCCAAGACATAGACAGGCCCACCTCAAAAGCATCCAAGAACACAGACTATTCAGCAGAAGGAGATTGGGCTGCTAGTCACCTTTTTGCCTAAGAATCTCCAAGATGTCTCTAAAGGAGACATCATCAGGTGGTGACCAATGGAATTCTTATCCCTCATCAAAGTCTGTGTCATCTGTGAATGATTCCATTGGGGAGTCACTGTGCCTCCTTTTACATGTTTTCATCCAAGGAACCTCCTCTCTGGGGTGTTCAGGGAGGTATTGGAAGAAAGGGGGCCTTTCTCGGGAGGAAGAACTTGGAGGCTCGTTGAGGTAGGTTGACTCTGAACAGAGATGATGGACTCAGCACTCAGATCCAGTGAAGGACAAAAGGGAGGATTTCAGGCAAAACAGGTCGGTTCTTGGTGAGCAGAGAAACCCTTTTCACAATTTGGAAAGCCAACAAACCAGAAGAAACTCTCCCCATCTCTCTCAAAGCCAATGATAAACAAAAGAGTAGGTTGCTGGAGCCACAAACCCCATGTAAAATACAGTCTTTAATAATGTAGGATCCATGTAGAAAGCAATAAAACACATCTTAGATCAGAGACCCACTCTGATCTGATGATCTTGGAGCTGGTCAGGGTGGCCAATGGAGTAGAGGAAGGGAACTTCCTTGGATCCGAAGCTGACTCTATCAGGTACCTAGGATCCTAGAACTCTGAAGTTGCTGGTCAGATCAGAGAAGGAGACTGGATCAAAGTGACAGGGACACTCACGGATCTGATTGGTGACAGATCTGGCAACATTCCCATCTGAATTTGAGTTTTGAGGAACCTGCACATCATCCTAGCCATATCAACATCCAATAAACTCCTGGAGGATGTAGAGTAGGTGACCAAAGCAGGCCTGGAGTATTGAGAGGGGGTATGAAGCAGTTTTGAGGGTAGCATAGTGAAAACTGCTCTGATTGTAAACTCAGGAGTTAGAGTTCACACACTCAGATCCAAGGCCTTTGGATCTGAGGTGGAAGAGGAAGGCCTAGGAGAGACAGTGGTGCCTTTTGGATCTGATGAGAACTTTGGATCCGATGGGGCCGAAGCAGGTCTTGGATACAGTAATTTCAGATCAGAGGTCTTAGTAGATTTAGCTGGTGGCTCAGAAGAAGTTCTTCATGGTTGGTGTGATCGCTTCCTAGGCACTGAAAAGCCAGAATGGCTGACTGAGGAAGTCTGAGCCCCTGATGAAGAAGATGAAGCCAGTAAGATAACCTTCAAAATGAGCTTGTTCCTGCAATCAGCTACAGCTTGGGAGTTGAATCTCTCACAGATAACAAACTCCGAATGCAGGTGTTCAGGCCCTAAACAGTAAAGACATTTACTGTGTGCATTAGAACGGGGAATCTCGTGGCTACATTCTGAGCAACATTTAAACCCAGTGGGCTTGTCAGACGTGATTACCACAGGACAACTAGTCAGCAAAAACAGAACAGCACACCAAAGACCAAACAGTAAGAGGAAAACATGCTAACCCTGCTCATTAACAATAAAAAGTTGTGTACTCACCATAACGTTCCATCTGAGTAGTTAGACTTCATTTGTCAGCAACCTGTGGGTTCCGGATCCGATACGGATCTGAGCCGGTAGCTTACCAAGCTAAAGATCCAAGCTCCTCCCCCTTACCTATACTACACTGCAACCTCCTTCCAATCCTCAGATCAAGTTTGCCACCGAAAACGTGACACACAACAACCTAAGCCAAAAAAACCTGACCCGAACACGTACACCAGGCTCGTCAAAATCAGGACATCGAGACCATACAGAGAAATAACCATTAAGGTCAGGGGGAAGGAGGGAGAGAAGGTTGCTGACAAATGAAGTCTAATTACTCAGATGGAATGTTATGGTGAGTACATAACTTTTATCTGAAGTAGTTAACTTCATTTGATCATCAACCTGTGGGACAGAGTGCCCAGCTACCCGAAATCTTGGGAGGCCCTTAAGGAAGAATATTCCGGAGCACTGCAGAGCCAAAGAAGCCCTTCCTCTAGACACCAAATCTAGCTTATAAAGAGTAATAAAGGTGTGAGAGGAGGCCTAGGTAGCTGCTGAGCAAATATCATCCAGGGAAACTCTAGACCAGAATGCAGCAAAAGTAGCCATAGAATGGGTAGAGTGAGCATGAACCCCTTCTGGTGCTGGTAATCAAAGTTCTTTATATGCTTGTAAAATACAAAGCGAAATCCATTTAGCGAGAGTCACCTTTGAAACTGGCTTTCCCAAAAAGGGTTTAGCAAAGGAAATGAAAAACTGATCAGATTTACGGAAGGGTTTAGACCTATGCAAGTAAAAATGCAACTGCCTGTGAACATCCAGCAAATGAAGTTTGTATTCCCCTTTATTTTGAAAATTTGGGAAAAATACAGGCAAATTAATAAACTGATTAATATTTGACGCTGAAGCAACTTTAGGAAGAAAAGACGGGTTAGTCCTGAGAGATACCCTATCCTTGTGAAAAACTAGGTATGGAGGTTGCATACATAACGCCTGAAGCTCTGACACTCTCCTGGCTGAAGTAATAGCCACCAGGAAGGCTGTTTTCCATAACAAGAATTTCAAGTCAACTGATGCTGCAGGCTCAAATGGGGGTGCAACTAAGGCCTGAAGAACCAAAGTCAAATCCCATAGCAGGGAAGGATTTTTGATAGGGGGTCTCAGAAGAAAAGTACCTTTCAAAAAAGTCTTGCAAATTCTGGCAGCAGCTAGGGAACCTGAGTTTTCCCCTATGTGAAAAAGGGAAATAGCCGCCAGCTGGACTTTTGCTGTGGAAGAGCTGGCTCCTTGTTGGAAAATATGAGACAAAAAAATCTAACACCGTTGGAACTGGAGTGGTAAAAGGAGCCAGATTTCTCTGCGAAGCCCAAATGGAAAAACGTTTCCACTTACTACTGTAAACTTTTCTGGCAGAGGACTTGTGTGCCGCTACCATGATGGATTTAACTGGGGAAGAGATACCTGGAGTCCTGGCAACTAATGGAACTGGAGCAACCAAGCTGTGAGCTTGAGGCTGTCCAGATTCAGAGGAAGAATTCTGGAGGGATGACGAATAAGATCTGGAATGGGATCCAGGACAGAGTTAGAAGATGAGACCGCAGCAAGGGAACCAAAATTGACGAGGCCAGAATGGGGCTACGAGTATAACTCTGCTCCCCAACCGACGAGCTTTCTGTAAGAAATTTGTCATGAGAGGAAGCAGAGGATACACATAAAGAAGACCAGGTGGCCAAGCATGGACATGAGCATCTCTCAAGGCTTCCCCCA
Source organism: Protopterus annectens (assembly GCF_019279795.1). Lineage (NCBI taxonomy): Eukaryota > Metazoa > Chordata > Ceratodontiformes > Protopteridae > Protopterus > Protopterus annectens. The sequence continues at coordinate 948,421,467 of NC_056727.1, forward strand.
TCAGGGGAATCAGAGTGAAAAAACTCACTGCACTTCGCTTTGGATGGCAATGCGAAGAGATTGCAGCAAGGCTGACCCCACCTGAGGAAGATCTGTTCCGCTACATAAGGGTTCAGAGATCACTTGTAAGATGAAGGGATAGTTCTGCTCAATTTGAATGCCAAAATGTTGGACCGACCCAGAATGTGCATTGCTATCAGAAAGCGGTTGGTGGAGATCACCCATTCCCACGCTCTCATGGCCTCTCGACAAAGTGGGTAAGACCTGGTTCCCCCCGTTTGTTGATGCACCAGACCACTGACATATTGTCTGACTGGATTGCAATAGTTCCCAGAGGAAGAGAGGTATGAAGGGCCTGCTCTCATCTCTAGAACGTTTATATGCAGAACGGTCTCACTCTGAGTCCATGTGCCTTGGACAGTCCTGCCCGAACAGTGCCCCCCCCCCCACCCTAAGCGGGAGGCATCAGTGGTCACCGTGGCTTGGGGTGGAAACAAAGGGGCGTCCTTCTCACAGTTCCTGAGATTGAAGCCACCACATGAGAGAATCTTTGCACACTTTGCTCAGAGGAATCGGAAAGTCTAGAGACTGATGTAGTAGAGACCACTGAACTTGTAACATCCACTGTAACACTTTCATATGCAGACGTGCACAAGGAACCAGATTTATAGCTGCTGCCATGGACCCTAGGGCTGTCAGGACTAACTCCGCCGGGGGTGCAGGAGACTGAAGGAGTGCCAATACATGAAGGGCCAAGCTGTGAAGTTTCTCTGGGGTTAAAAATATCCTGGTCTGAAGAGACTCTATTCTTGCCCCTATGAAGTCTAGAATTTGAACAGGTTGGAGGGAAGACTTCTTGAGATTTATCGTGATCCCCAGCCGGGTCGACAACTGAAGAAAGAAATTTCTGGCTAGTACAAGCTGATGCCTGGTTTAGGCGGTGAGAAGCCAGTCGTCCAGGTACGGAAAGACCTGAATGCCCTGAAGCCTCAGGTGGGCCTCTACAACTGCCATGACCCTGGTAAACTAGGACCCTGAACTGGTAATGACTGGCTCCTAGCCGAAAGCGGAGGAACCTCCTGGATAGCCTGTCCATCAGGATATGGTAGTATGCATCCTTGAGGTCTATTGAGCACATCCAGTCTTCCTCCTGCAAGAAGGGCAGTATGGATTGCAGAGTGACCATCTGGAACTTTCCTTGGCAACAGACAGGTTCATTGTGGATAGGTCGAGAATCGGCCTTAAGTCCCCCATCTTTTTTGGCACCAAAATGTACCTGGAATAGATGCCTGATCTGGACTGGTCTGGGGGCACTTGCTGGAGTGTTCTTTTTTCTAGCAGCTTTTTTATTTCCAAAGCTGCTGCCTCCCTTTGAGTGGGTGATATGTCCAGGAGGCGCTTTGTGTATACGGGACTGTTTATGAAGGGAATAGAATAGCCTCTGGATATTACTCGAAGCATCCAGTGATCTGACGTGATGGACTCCCACTGGGCTAGGTGTCTAGAAAAACGCCCCTTGACTGTCTCCACAGAGGAGCAGTCAGGCAACCCTTCAAGGCTGCTGCGTGGGTCGGTCAGAAAAGGGTTCCCGTGACCCAAAGTTTTACGGCCCCCCTCTGCCGCTGGGCAAGCGTCCACCTTGTCCCCCTCTGCCTCTGGGGGGAGAAGGAGTCTGGAGCGTTCCGGGACTGCTGAGATTTCTGGAACCACAGCTTCTTTTGCCCTCGCTGGTTCCTGGAGAAGGACCTTTGAAGGTTAGAGAAGTGGATCCTGATGGCTGACAGCGTTTTCCTGTCCTTCTCACTCTGGACAAGCATATCTCAGACAGTCTTCCCGAACAGGGTTGAACCGTCAAAAGGGGTATTAGTGAAGGACGCCTTGAAAGGTTCCGAAAAATTGCAAATCCGGAGCCAGGCATGACACCTCATGGTAATACCAGACCTGGCTGCCCTAGTGGCTCCCTCAGTGGAGTGAGAGAGTAAACGCATGGACGTATTTGAAACAGACTTGAGAGTGGCCATAAGGGCCAAGAATGTCCATTTATCCTCGGCCGAAATGGACTTCGGAGGAGACTCAGCGTACGCCTTCACGAGGTCATGCTGCAGTCTAATTACGTGGGCCATGTAATTCAGCGCCCTTATAGCAAAGGTAGCTGAAGCAAAAGTCTGCTTTCCAAGATGATCCATCGCCCTGGACTCCTTGTCCAGGGGATGGACCAAGGAACTTTCCTGGGCGAGTTCCTTTTTGGTGGCCGCCACCACCACCATGGCATCAACTGGGGAGCCCTTACTCCAACTGGGCTTGTCCGCAGGAGGGCTCAATACTTTGTCAGGCCGTTTGGATATTGGCTATACAGTGTCCAGTTCCTTCCAGGCTCTGGTGGTAATGAGGTCCACCAGAGGGTTGACCGGGGGGGGGACACCCAAGAGGTAGATGGGCCTGCGTTGAACGCCTCCAGCAATACTGACTCATCCGAGGAAAGCTTTTGGGTGGACCAACCCCCCCCCCCGGTGAAGAATTTCCATTATGTCTCCGAAGGAGACGTCCTCGGGGGGTGATCTGGGGGGACCTTCCCCTTCCTCCAAGTCGGTATTTTCAGTGAGGGACTCGGGGGAGTCCATGTGCCTCCTTTTGCACTGGCATTTGCGAGGGGCCTCCTGGGGGGGACTCTCTGGGGAGGGCTCATCAACCATCTCATATTCCTCAAGGAGAACTGTCTGGGGCGTACTGGACACAGGCTCTCCGTGGTAGGACTGGATGATGGAAGACAAACTCAGTTGCGAGGGAGCAGGGGCAGACTCCAAGGAAAGAGTGAGGGGTCTCAATCCTCCAGAGAAAACCCTCTCCACAAAGTCGAAAGCTGAAGGGGAACTGGCTTCCCTGAAGCTGGTGGTATGGGTAGCCGTACCCCTTGGATCCGATGAGGGGATCGGAGCCGAGGCTGGAACAGCTGGACCCAAGGAGATGGTATGCCCCGACCACAACAGGGCTGATGACACACTCATCACCTCGGATCTGGCGCCCAGATCTCGGCTCTGAGAGGTCAGATCTGACAGGCTCGAGGGTATAGCCAGTGTCAAAGTAGGAGGGACCATCGGCGCTGACCCCCTGACTCAGGGGCTCCTCGGATCCATACACTCCAAAACCCGAGGGTGGATCGGAGATGGAGCTATCAGGGTAAACGTCAGAGCCAAAATCCTTGCTCCGGCTGGGGGGGAGCCAGCAACACTCCCATCTGCAATTGAGTTTGCAGGAACCTTCTAATCATCCAGTCCATATCAGTTTCAGAGAGGCTCCTAGTAGATCTTGAGGATGCCACCAACACCGGCCGGGAGGGCCGATGTGAGGACGACCTCGAAGAGGGCCGCACCTCCTCCTCCGGCTCCGGGGAGAATCGTGGAGAACAGAGCTGAGGGGAAGGCGGCATAGCAATCTTTTCTTGTGTCAAGATCAACTTAGTGGGAGGGGCCGACGGATCCGAGTCCGCTTGCCTCTTGCGACGCCTCTCCCCGTCTCTATCTCTCTCTTTTTCTCTCTCTTTCTCTTTTTCTCTATGTTCTAATTTCCTGGCCTCTCTCTCTCCCTGTTTAGAGGTGGGAGTGGGAGTCCCGGACAAGGGAGGTGGGCTGGAAGGCTGAACAGTCACAGCTGTGACTGAAGATGATGCTGCAGAAGAAGTAGCTGACTCTGCGGGTAAAAGACCCGCTAGAATTAGCTTGGCCCTGTGATCCTGCAGGGCCCAGGGGTTAAAAGTTGCACAAATCTTGCAGCCAGATGTCAGATAAGGAACCCCCAAACAAACTACGGCCAGAGTGTGAGTGTGACCATCGGCCGGCGACAGCTTATGGCCACAGTCTGTGAACTTAGAAAAGGTCGGTTTCTGACCTTCCAACATAGCTAACTTAGATAAGCTAAGTAATCAAGCACACACACACACACACACACACACACACACACACACACACACACACACACACTAAGGGCGGGAAGGGGAGGCCTAAACAGACAGAAAGTTTAGAAACTTTCTTATACCACTACACTATTATTATTTGTAAACGCAAAACCCGGGGAGAATAAGGACAGGGTTATTAAGTGTTTTAGCACTCAAAAGGACACACACAGACCGAAAGTTAGATAAAAACCTAATGAACCTGTCTGGAGCTCAAGAATCCCGTGCTGGTGAAGCCACGGCAAACGAGATCTGAGGATTTTAAGGAGGTTGCAGTGTGGTATGGGTAAGGGGGAGGAGCTTGGAGCTCTGATCTTTAGCTGGGTAAGCTGCTGGCTCGGATCCGTATTGGATCTGGAACCCACAGGCTGATGATCAAATGAAGTTAACTACTTCAGATCAAACCACAACTAGAGAAAAAAACTATATAATAATATTAAATACACACTTTTTTCTTTTAAACTAGCAGAAACAGAAGGGAAGGCAGAGATGCCAACTGGTCAGAAAAAGAAGCAGAAGGAAGGGTAAAATAGGAAAAATACATTACCTAACACCAGCAAAGCCTCTGAAGGGCGAGAGAAGAATATAATTAGTAAAAAAGGCAATTAAATTAAAAAGAATAAAATATAGGCAGGGAAATAAGTTTTACTTGTCATAAGCACTGAATTATTCTCAAGAGTAGGAATCCACGTCGTACCAGCTAGGCGACAAATGAGATCTGAGGAAGCTACAGAGAGTATAGAGCATTATGGGTAGAGGGAGGAGCTGGAGACTAGGATCCAAGTCTAAAAAAATGTGGCCAAGTCAGATCCGAGGGTCAGATCTGTAACTGCAATAGTGAGAAGGATGAAAAGGACAACATCAGATCATAATGATAGTTGTAAACAGAGTAGAGGACAGCAGAGGTACAGTAGAAGAGGAGGAAGAAAACAGAGATGTTATACTTATCCTGGAGATGTACAGCTACAGAGCCAGGATGTTGAGAGGTGTTGTTTAAATGTGTTTTGAATGCTTGCCGGTTTTCAAGAAACCTGAGAGCATAAAACCAAAGCAAGAAGTACCCATCATCAGGTCTGATGAAGTCTATGGAATCTTGATGAAAATGCTTTGTAATACAGTGTATGCATTTTATGAGTATATCGTGTTTTATTGTGCAAGTGGATGCATTAAATTTTCAGATTTTACTCTAGTGCTGGCTTGGTCTTTCCCTGGGTACTTCTTGCTTTGGTTCTTAGGGTTTATTTGTACCTGGAAAACCAGTTTCAAAAACCCGAGAGCACGTGGGAGGGCATTCCAGAGGGTAACTATAGAGTTTGAGTATAAGGAAGCTACCAATGGATTCTGGGCTTTAGTGACAAAGAGAAGGAGTCTGTATTTAGAGCAAAGTGCTCTGGTAGGGTGGTAGTGTTAGAGAAAGACTTTTAGTGCTAGATACTTATCAGGGTAGTTTATTATAGTATGAGTTCTTAGGAGCTGACTATAGTGGAGGTGTTGTGGGAATTCAGTCCAATTTAGTTGTTTAAGGGCAGAACAGTGATGAGTCCTAAAGGAGGGATTTGCAGCAAATTAAACTATTTTATTGTAGTACTGTTCTAGCTGTGTTTGTGCAGACATTTGTAGGTGAGTAAAGAGTAGGGCGGCATAGGAGGCATACAACAGGGTATGCAGGAGGTAGGCTTTAGCTATACCTTCTCTAGTTCTGTTAGGTGGGATTTTGGTCTATAAAGGAGATCAAACTTTTGGTGTTTTTTAATAACAGTTTAGAAGTGTAGATCAAATTTCAGGTTGTCATTAATTGAGACTCCTAAGAATTTGATGTTAGGGACGTGTTCAATCAGGGTGTTATTTAATTAAGTGATTTTGACAAGCTTTTTTGCTTTGGGAGAATGTTTTTGGAATGGAAAGTAGCATTTTTTTTGGGGGGGGGGGGTTAAGCAGGAGTTGTGAGTTATCTAGCCTAGCCTCTATGGACATAAAGGGTTCTTGAGCAATTTTTTGAAATTTTTGTAGGTTAAAGACTGCTCAGGTGATTGTACAGTCACCTGCATATTGTACAAGAATGGAGTGCTTGGAAGTAGCATGTAGATCATTTATAAATATGGTAAATAGGAGGAGTCCAAGTATGGAACATTGTGGCACTCATAAAGTAATAGGTAGAAATGATTAGTATTCTTGCTGCCATTTAACTAATTGGAATCTATCTTTTGGGTAGCTGTCAAACCAGGAAAGGGGAAAAGTTTCAAGGATAAGAGTTTTAGTAATACTTTATGGTGAGAGATGGTGTTGAATGCTTTGGACAGGTCTAGAAGATAGGGACAAGTCTCAGTGAGAAGCGAGCTTCCATGGAATTTTGTTGTTTGGGGGTTGGTTTGATGGTGGAGTTGTCTTTGACAAGTGAGACTACAACTTGAAGGAAGTATTTGTTAAAGGTATTAGTGACTGCTGATGAAGTATCTTCTGGAGAGGGAGTGGATTGTTGACTTTGGCCTGGATTTAGTAGATGTTGTACTGATGACCATAATTTTTTAGGATTCTTTTGGTGTGCCTGCTGTAAGTTAAAGTAGTGGAGCTTTTTGTCAAGCCTTTTTACTGTGCTTTTGTTTTATTTCTTATCTGTCAGAAATCTAGAAGTTTTTCCTCTGACTTGTTGATGTCGCACATTTGCCAGGCCTTGTCTCTAAGCACAATTAGTTGCTTACTGTTTCTAGATGGCCATGTTGTTGGATTAACTTGAACTCTTTTTCTCCCAATGGCAGCATGCTCCTTCAGCATATTGGTGAAAGTTTTGTTAAATTTGAGGTTGATTTTGGCTAAAGAAAGATTTTTTAACATATGTTAATGGTATTGCCAGGGGAACATACAAGGCTATGGTAGATATGATCTTATAAGAGTTAAGTTGCATTATTGCATGAGGGATGCTTTTTCTGATAAAGCTACTTTTGAGTCAGTTCTTCTTGAGAAGCCTCATGCACGGCCAGCCTTTTTTCTATTTCAACCTTTGATTTTTTTAAGTTTGAATAGTTACAATATTTTCGATTTTTTTCAAACCTTCTGTTATTTGATTGCATATATATTCTTTCAGTGTTTAATTTATTTTAAACATATCTGAGTGCATTTGATTTATTTTTTCCTATAAATTACTGGGAATCATCTCTGCACCAAAGCAAAAACAAACTAGTTTTTGCTTAAAATCTGCAAGATTCATGCAGCTAGAGTTTTCCCTTCTTCTTATCTAGTTGATTTTGTTAGACAAAAAAGATTAAAAAATCACCCAACGAGTAAACGGACTGCCAAAAACATAAAATATGAGTGTAACATCAGCCAAAAGAATGACAGTCAGACGCACAGCAACCATGAAAACTTTAATAAACAAATGCGAGTAGGTAAGCGCTTTCACCACTACAAGTGACTTTTTCAGACCATATAACTCAAAAGCAGAAATTAGAAGTTATGTACCTACCATAACGTTCCATGTTAGTTGTCTTCTCTCGCCTTCTTTCTTGCTGGATGGGTTCGGAGCCGATCCTCGGCTCCGACTCGGCACTTGCTTTAGCTTGAGAACTCCTTTTACCAGCTCGAGGCAACCCTATATCCCATGATGCAAGGCGGAACTACCTCAGATCTCGTTTGGCAGCTAACCTACCCTGCTAAGGACTAACCTAACATAATTAGGAAAACAAGTTCATAAAAAGAGTCCTCATATGAAGGCTCAGGAGGAAACAACCTGATAGGAACTCTTCAAGATCTGTCCAGGCCAGGGGGTAGGAGGGAGGGACGCAAGAAAGAAGGCGAGAAGACAACTAACATGGAACGTTATGGTAGGTACATAACTTCTAAATGTTAAGTTGTCAATCTCGCCTTCATTCTTGCTGGATGGGACCGCGTCCCTAGCACCTGAATCCCGGGTGGCTCAATGGAACAGACTCTTGAGAACTGTGGAACCAAAACTGGCCCTATCTCTGGAGGCCAAGTCCAACTTGTAATGAGAGATAAAGGTATGAGGCGTGGCCCAAGTAGCTGCTGCACAAATAGTATCAATGGGTAGTCTATCCTGAAAGGCTGCAGAAGTGGATAGACTCCTGGTTGAGTGTGCTTTTGGTTTAGAAGATAGCTGCTTGCCTCTGAGAGAGTACACAAAGGAAATGGTGGAAGTCAACCATCTGGATAAGGTCACTTTAGAAACTGGAAGACCTATCCTGTTTTCTGCATAGGAGACAAATAATTGGTCCGATTTTCTGAATTGTTTAGTTCTATGCAAATAGTACCTGAGCTGACGATGGACATCCAAAAACTGAAGCTTCTGTTCAGCTCTGTCGGAATAGTTTGGGAAGAAGACTGGTAGATCTATAGATTGGTTAATATTGGTTTGAGACACAACTTTGGGGAGAAAGGAAGGGTTCGTTCTTAATGATGCCCTGTCCTTATGAAAAACCAAGTAAGGGGAACGAATGCAGAGAGCTTGAATCTCGGAAACCCTTCTTGCTGAAGTGACAGCCAGTAAGAATATAGTTTTCCAGGTCAATAACTTCAAAGAACATGAAGCAGACGGTTCGAAGGGAGGTAGTATCAAGGATGCCAACATTAAGTTTAGATCCCATTGCGGAGGAGGATGCTTTATAGGCGGCTTTAGGAGAAAAACTCCTCTCAGAAAGGCCTTGCATAATCTATGAGACATAATGCTATTGTCATGCAAGCCAACATGATACTTGGAAATAGCAGCCAGTTGTACTTTAACTGTAGATGACGAGGATCCTGAATGAAAAACCTCCGGGAAATCTAAAACAGAATGTACAGGAGCAGTAAAGGGATCAATATTCCTGGAATTTGCCCAAATAGAAAACGTCGCCACTTGCTAGCATAAACAGTCCTAGTGGACGACTTTAAGGAAGACACTAAGATGTCTCTGACGGAGTCAGAGATCATCGGAAGCCTGGCTAGGGAAGGAAGTGGAGCAACCAAGCAGTGAGGTTGAGAGAATGAATGGCCCGGTGCTGCTGACCCGACTGGTGGATCAAGAGATCCGGAACTGGGTCCAGATGCCAGGGCTGCACCAGAAGGTGACGATGCAGAGACGGAAACCAAATTTGTCGAGGCCAATAAGGGGCAATGAGAATCAACTTGGCTCTCACATCGGTGGCTTTCTGAATGACTTGTGGAATCAAGGGAAAAGGAGGAAAAGCGCACAGAAGTCCCCGGGGCCAATCCTGGGTTAGAGAGTCTCTCAGGGGTTGGCCTGGAAGGGAAAGAGGGTGAAAAATCAGGGCACTTGTTGTTTTGAGGAGTAGCAAAAGATCGCAACAAGGAGTGCCCCACTTCAGAAAAATCTGATCCACTACAGATTGATTGAGAGACCACTCGTGAGGCATCAGAATGGATCTGCTCAGCCTGTCCACCAAGAGGTTGGACCTGCCGGGGATGTGCGTTGCTATCAGAAACCGATGAGAGGAGATTGCCCATTGCCAAAGTCTGAGAGCTTCTCGACACAACGGATAGGACCTGGTCCCGCCCTGCTTGTTGATGTACCAGACCACGGACATGTTGTCCGTTTGTACTGCAATAGTCCCCGTGGGAAGAAAGTCGTTGAGGGCCTGCAACGTTAAAAGCACCGCTCTCATCTCCAGGACATTTATGTGCAGATGGTATTCTATGGGTTGCCACGTCCCGTGGACCATCCTGCCCTGATAATGCCCCCACCCGATCAGAGAGGCATCCGTAGTGACTGTGGCAACTGGAGGAGGGGAAACAAAGGGTCGGCCCTGATGAAGAAGAGGGGAAGATATCCACCAATTCAGATGAGTTCTGCACGACTGTGTGACTAAGATTTCATGCCTCATCGGGAGACTGTGGTACGACCACTGCGTGAATAGCATCCACTGCAGAAGACGCATGTGGAAGCGAGCCAGTGGTAGTAGAACAATGGCCGCAGCCATAAGACCTAGAACCTTCAGTATAAATCTGGCTTTGACCTTGTTGCTCTGCAATAAAATCCGGACGAATTTTTGGATGTCCAGAATTCGTTGATCTGTTAGTCTGGCTAACATTTTGACGGTGTTTAATTCTGCGCCTATAAAGGTGATAGATTGGCAAGGCAGCAGAGAAGATCTTTCGAAATTTACTGAAATTCCCAAACTCCTGCAAAGCTGTAGAGTGCAGTCTCTGGTCTGAAGAAGCTGACACCTGGTGGTGGCGGAGAGGAGCCAGTCGTCCAAATAAGGAAACACCTGGAATCCTTGACGTCTCAGATGAGCTGTGACCACTGCCATGCATTTGGTGAACACTCTGGGGCTGAAGTGAGGCCAAAGGGCAGGGCTCTGAATTGGTAATGACTGGTCCCTAGCGAGCGGAGAAACCTTCTGGAGCGCCTGTGAATCTTTATGTGATAGTACGCGTCCTGAAGGTCTATAGAGCACATCCAGTTGTCCTTGCCCAGAAAGGGCAGAATGGACTGAAGCGTGACCATCCGAATCTTGCCTTCTTGACAAATCTGTTTAGACTGCTCAGGTCTAATATTGGTCTCAATCTCCCGTCCTTTTGGGGACCAAAAGAATCTCAGTAGACGCTGGATCCTACCTGGTCTGTCGGCACAGTCTGGACGGCTCTTTTTTCTAGGAGCTTTGAAACCTCCTGTTCTGCCAAATCCCTTTGACCGGGTGAGATGTCTGGAAGGGATTGTTGAGGTATGGGATACCTTTCGAAGGGGATTTTGTAACCCTCGGATATGATCGACTGTACCCACATATCTTGTGATAGGGATTGCCAGGCTACTGGGTACAGCGAAATCCTTCCTCCGACTGCCTCCAAGGGTGGACAGTCGGGCAACACCTCAGGGATGTTGAAAGGGCTTCTCAGGAAGAGACTCCCTGTTGCCCTGGTTCTGAGGACCCCCCCTGCCTCTAGGGCGGCGTCTATTGTTGTTACCCCCTCTGCCTCTGGGGGTAAACTGACCACGTGTGTCCGGTGTAGCTCCTTGGGCTTTGCGGAACCACATCTTCCCCCCCTTCTGACCCTTGGGATATGGTCTGGAAGGAGTGGAAAAATGGACTCCAATGGCAGAAAGAGTTTTACCGTCCTGCTCACACCTGGTCAAGGTATCCTTCACCTGAGGTCCGAACAAAGCCGAACCATCAAAGGGGGTATTGGTGAAGGACGCCTTAAAGGGGTCCGCAAAATTACAAAGCCGCATCCAGGCTTGGCGTCTAAGAGCAACTCCTGTGCCTGCGGCCCTGCTCGCTCCATCGGCCGCATAGGATATGAGCCGCATGGAGGAGTTGGATAGGGAATTCAGGATTGCTAGCTGTGAGGCAATCTTTTCTTGAGCCCCAGCAGCAGAAGGATCCTGGACCACTTCACCCAGTTCCTTGAGAATATCTCTTTGAAGCCTGGTGAAGTGACAAAGGTAGTTCAGCGAATGCATAGCAAAGGTCGCTGAAGAAAACATCCGCTTTCCATACCTGTCCATGGTCCTAGAATCCTTGTTAGGAGGATGGACAGGTACTGAAGGATCCGCCAGTTCCTTCTTAGTGGCCGCCGCCACCATCATAGCATCCACAGAGACGCCCTTGGAAAGAAACTGTTTGTCCGTAGGGGCCGTGATAAATTTGGATGGTCTCCTGGGGACAGGTTCCACAGAATCTGGAGCCGCCCACGCCTTCCGAGCCACTACCTGCATAAGTGGGTCGAAAGGCGGAGACACCCAGGAGGTGGTGGGTCGGGATCCAAAAGCCTCCAGGTATACCGACTCATCCTCGGAGGGGTCAATGGAGGGCCAATTCCCCCTCTGTTTGAGGAGCTCAAGGATGTCTGAAAAGGAGACATCCTCAGAGGGGGATCGTGGGGAACCATCCGACTCATCTAAGTCAGTATCCGATGTAGTAGACTCGGGGGAGTCTGTGTGTTTCCTCTTACACGTCCTCTTCCGAGGGGGTTCACCTGCTGGATCAGGAGAAACTTTGGAAGAGGAGGAAATTCCCAATGGGGAAACCTGGGGCGATGGATCCCTGGGCCTGAGAGCAAGAGGCTGGCAAGAGGCGTCTACAGGCACTGAAGAGGGAGGAGCTAGAGGGATGGACCGTTGACCTGGCTCAGAGGCCAGGACACTCCTCATCACCTCAAAGGCTCCCCTCCCTGGGAGGCCGGAATATACCCGATCCGAGGCTACAGGAATTCCGGGCTCCACTGAGAGGGAAGGCTCGAGGCCGATGTCGGTGCCGAGCTTACCAAAGCCGAAGCCCGAGAGGGAGAGCGGGTCGGACAAGGGTCCGATGCCACTAGCCCCTCGGAGCCGACAAGGAAACCCGACGACCGGATCCCTCCAAGGAAGGCCTCAAGGAGGAGATCGGAGCCGAGGACGACGGAGCCGAAGGATGTATCGGCTCGGCGCCAAAACAGTCGCTGTCCCGAAGCTCGGCTCCGAACTCTGGAGTGGAATCGGAGGAGGAAGTTCAAGGGGTGAGACAATAGCCGAAGTCTGTTGAGATGGGCTATGGAGCATTTGGGCCAGTGCCTGCGACTTCAACAGCCTGCTTACCACCCTCTCTAAGTCGTGGTCAGACAGCCTGGAAGATCTCGAAGATCGGCTCTGATGGCTCCGCTCCGACAAAAGAGGGGACCCGGAGCAGTGGATACTCTGCAACGAAGGGGACCGAGATCTCTTTCGGGACGAAGTCATCGGAGCCGAAGTCCCCTGAATTCCAGATGGAGCCGAAGGTTTCTTGGCTCCGATGCTGGATAAGGTGTCGGCTCCAGCCGGAGCCGACAAGGCCACAGTAGACCGGGTGTCGGAACCAGTCGGTGCCGAACCCACTACTTTTGAAGCAGATAGATCGGTTCCAGCTGGAGCCGATCTCGGCTCCGGAGCCGGAGCCACTGGAGGAGGCTTGGATACTGAAGCCTGAGCCTTCGGTGGCTTAGAAGGTTTCCCAGACCCTGTTTTAGAGGGAGAACCTTCTGGCTTAAGTAAGCCACGGAGGATTAGCTTATTCCTCCGTTCCTGCAGGACTCTCTGGCTAAAAGAGTGACACAAAGCACAGGAGTCCTGCAGGTGCAAAGGCCCCAGGCAGTAAACACAAGAAGTGTGACCGTCTGTCAGAGACATTTTCTGACAGCACGAGTCACACTTCTTGAAGCCTGAGACCTTGCCTTCCTTAGACATTATCCTAGGAGGAAGTCACACACAAACCCCAACAAACACACACAATTAATCCCCTAACACACAACACACAGGTAGGGATTAACCAATGGGGTTTAGGCCTAACTAAACTTTTATACTAAAGGAAATAAAAGTTTTGAAATATAAGGGAATAGGGTGGGCTGTAACACACTACAGACTATAAAAATGGAAACAAGGGGGAAATAAAACCCTAACTAAGCTTTTTCTCTTTTGACAAGAAAATTACTTACCTCAGCTGGCAAAGGAGACCTCTTTTGCTAAGCGGCAAACGAGATCTGAGGTAGTTCCGCCTTGCATCATGGGATATAGGGTTGCCTCGAGCTGGTAAAAGGAGTTCTCAAGCTAAAGCAAGTGCCGAGTCGGAGCCGAGGATCGGCTCCGAACCCATCCAGCAAGAATGAAGGCGAGATTGACAACTTAACATCAAGCATTTAAATAGATGACATCAGCTACTCACTTTTTAAATAAACCAATAAAATGCACAGCAGTCACAGTATTTCATTCATTCAGTGCTAAACCTGTCTTCCTTCATTACTAGCTCACAAGAACAGATAAAGCATGCTTCTTCTTCTTTTTTCGGCTTTTCCTGGTTAGGGGTCACCACAGCAGATCACCTGTTTCCATTTCTTCTTGTCCTCTGCATCTTGCTCTGTCACAACAACCACATGCATGTCCTCTCTAACCACATCCATAAACCTTATCTTATGCCTTCCTCTTTTCCTCTTACCTGGCAGCTTCATCCTTAGCATCCTTTTCCCAATATACCCAGCATCCATCCTCAGCACATGTCCAAACCAACACAATCTCGCCTCTCTGGCTTTGTCTCCAAACTGTCCAACCTGGGCTGACCCTCTAATATAATTATTCTTAATCCTGTCTCCCCTCGTCACACCCAGTGCAAATCTTAACATCTTTAACTCTGCCACATTCAGCTCTGACCCCTGCCTTTTTGTCAGTGCCACTGTCTCCAACCCATATAACATAGCTGGTCTCACTACCCTTTTGTAGACCTTCCCTTTCACTCTTACTGGTACTCGTCTGTCACAAATCACTCCTGACACTCTTCTCCACCTACTCCATCCTGCCTGTACTCTCTTCTTCACCTCTCTTCCACACTCGCCATTACTCTGAACTGTTGATCCCAAGTATTTAAACTCATCCACCTTCACCAACTCTACTCCTTGCATCCTCACCATTCCTCTATCCTCCCTTTCATTCACACACATATATTCCATCTTAGTCCGGCTGACCTTCATTCCTCTCCTCTCTGGAGCATATCTCCACCTCTCCAGAGTCTCCTCAACCTGTTCCCTACTCTCACTACATATCACAATGTCATCTGCAAACATCATAGTCCACGGGGACTCCTGTCTGATATCGTCTGTCATCCTGTCCATCACCAGTGCAAATAAGAAAGGGCTCAGAGCTGATCCTTGATGTAATCCCACCTCCACCTTAAACGTATCTGTCACTCCCACTGCAGATCTCACCGCTGTCACACTACCCTTGTACATATCCTGTACCACTCTTACATACTTCTCTGCCACTCCCGACTTCCTCATACAATACCACAACTCCTCTCTAGGCACCCTGTCCTATGCCTTCTCTAAGTCCACAAAGACACAATGCAACTCCTTCTGACCTTCTCTGTACTTCTCCATCAACACTCTCAGAGCAAACATCGCATCTGTAGTGCTCTTTCCTGGCATGAAACCATACTGCTGATCACTAATCATCACCTCCCTTCTTAACCTAGCTTCCACTACCCTTTCCCATAATTTCATGGTGTGACTGATCAGTTTTATCCCTCTGTAGTTACTACAGCTCTGCACATCACCCTTATTCTTAAAAATCAGTACCAAAACACTTTTTCTCCACTCCTTAGGCATCCTCTCACTTTCCAAGATTTCATTAAACAATCTGGTTACAACTTCCACTGCCATTTCTCCTAAACACCTCCATGCTTCCACAGGTATGTCATCTGGACCAATAGCCTTTCCATTCTTCATCCTCTTCATAGCTATCCTTACTTCTGCCTTGCTAATCCATTGCACTTTCTGATTCACTATCCCCACATCATCCAGCCTTCTCTCTCTCTTCTTCTCTTCAATCATCAGCACCTCAAAGTACTCCTTCCATCTATTCAACACATTCTCCTCGCTAGTGAGTACGTTTCCCTCATTATTCTTTATCACCCTTACTTGCCGCACATCTTTCCTAACTCAGTCCCTCTGTCTAGCCAATCGGTACAGGTCCTTTTCTCCCTCCTTAGTGTCCAACCTTTCATACAACTCTCTATATGCCTTATCCTTAGCCTTCTCTCTCTTTACTATGCACCTCATCTCCTTATACTCCTGTCTACTTTCTTAATCTCTCTGACAATCCCACTTCTTCCTCGCCAACCTCTTTCTCCATATAGGTTCATAGGTTCATAGGTTTATACTAGGCTATCTGTCCTAAGGCATTTATAAGCCTAACCCAAATTATTGTGGCTTACGCCACCCCTTATATGAAAAAATACTGTGCCCATTAGTTTGTTGTGCCTCTGTCCAGCAGTGACACAGAGATGATTCCTGGGGTAAACCTACGATCTCCCATCCACAGGTCTAGATTTCTCTTGAACAGAGTCAGCGAGGTGCTCTGCCTCACATGGACCGGGATTTTATTCCACAGCATAGGGAGTCTCTGAGTGATAAATCTATCCCTCCAGCACGTCCTATTTATATCCGTGCTAAGGTTTAAGTCGCTTGCTCTAGTGCTTTTGGTGGATTTGGATTTTTTGAGGTGGAGCATGTCCATTAATTCTGGGTTGGACATGGCCTTGTATGTCAGGCACATGTCACCTCTGAGCAGACGGTATGCGACTGAATAGAGCTGGAGTTTCTTCAATCTGGCAGCATATGACAGATTTTGGAGTCCCTTTATCCTTTTGGTGAGGAACTTTTGGGGTCTCTCCAATTGCTGCAGATGTCGGGTGAGATACATCCCGAATGGGGCATTGTACTCGATCATTGGTCTGATAAGTGAAGAGTACAGGGGAACAATGACCTCACTAGATCTGGATGTGAATCCCTTCATGATCAGGTGGGCAATGTAGAAGGTCTTTCTAACCACTTTAGCAATGTGAGTGTCAAAAGAAAGGCCACTGTCAACCTGGGTCCCCAGGTCCCTGATAACCTCTTCTGTGCTTAGTGGATTGCCACCTATATGGTAGCTTGGGGTTACCTTGTTTTTCCCGAAGGGTATGACTATACATTTTTTGGCGTTTAACTTCAGGCCATGGCTCTGGCACCAGCTATCTGTTTCCGTGAGTCCCTTCTGAAGGATATCCGTGTCCGATGCACTTTCCACTATGGCCCAGTTTGCAGTCGTCTGCAAACTTTGTCAGCCAAAGTCCTCCCATGTTGGCCTGTACTTCTGAGAAGTAGATGCCAAACAATAGGGGGCCAAGGACCGAGCCCTGTGGGACACCACTTGTGACCGGCTTGGAGTCTGACACAGCGCCAGCAACTCTAACCCTGTGGATTCTGTCCTTAAGCCAGTTTGCAACCCATCTTGTGACATATGGGTTTACATTTAAGCTGGTAAGTTTTTCTACAATACCCGAGTGGGGTATTGTGTCGAAAGCCTTTGCAAGGTCAAGGTAGGCTGTATGGACTGCCTTTCCTCATCAATGGCCTTGGTGACTGTTTGAAGAAGTCAACCAAGTTCAAAAGGCATGATCTTCCCTTGACAAAGCCAAACTGGGTCGGGTCCAATGTCTGCAAGTCCCTATATCTTTGTTTATGAGCTCCATTATGATCCTCTCCATAGCTTTGCAGACTAGACTTGTTAAGCTTATGGGGCGGTAATTACCAGGGTCCGTAGAGGCACCGCCTTTGTGGAGTGGGACCACAGTTGCCGTCACGCCACTCCTTGGGCACGTATCCTGTGGTAAGGCTGAGATTAAACAGCTGCCTTATGTGCGGGTTTAATTCCTCATTTAGCTCGTGTAGCACACAGCCGGGGACACCATCCGGTCCCATTGATGCTGTGTTTTTAGCTTTAGAGAGAGCAGCTTTCACCTGCGCATTTGAGATGTCCGGGAGGCTACACTCGGCTGGGATAGTTATCTCTCCTTTAGGGGAGAGGGGTGAAGTTTGCACTGAACCTGTCTGCCAGTATGTTGGCAATGTCTGTGGGTTCAGTGATTTTTGTATCATTTTGGACTAATTCTGAGCATATCTGGGAGTTTCCACCCAGGTTCCTAACATAGCTGAAAAGGCCTTATGATTGTCCTTTGAATCCATGGCAATTTTCTCTCAAAATTGGCCTTAGTTGATTTTATGAGTACTCGTATTTTTTACTAATAATGATCAGGGGTGACTTCCCTTTTATGGATTTTGTTCTATCATGTAATAGCTTTCTCCTCTTATTGTAAAGTTTGTTAATGGCTGGGGTCCACCAGACTGGACGTTTGCCCTTTGTGGAAAGAGTCTTGGTTTTATTTGGGATTGCCTGATCCATGCAGTCCTGGAGGTGTTCATAGAAGGCATTTGTAAGGGCTTCCGCAGCTTGGGTTGTGGTTTCCTCTGGCTCAGGGGCCTTGAAGGATACCACACCAGTCTTGAGTAGTGTGAAGTTTGCTTTAGAGAAGTTCTTCACTATGGTCTTTTGCTTGGGGTGGGGGCGGGATGTGGATTTCCAGTGAGATTAGTTTATGATCAGATCTCACCAATGAGGGATATACTTCCGGTGTGGAGCATTTTGTCCCCATGTTTGTGACAATGAGATCTAGTATATTTTCTCCTCTCGTGGGAACAGTGACTAGCTGTTCCATGGCATTTGAATTTATGAACTCCAGGAACCGTTGGGCTAGAAAGTTAGGGCTTGAGTAATGTTCCCAGTCTATATTCGGGTAGTTGAAGTCACCCAATATGATGGTGTTTGGAGATAAATTTATACCCTCCAGTGTCTTCAGGAAGGCTGTGTGGGGTTCCTGAGTTTGAGAGGGTGGCCTGTAGCATGCTACAATTTGTAGAGCAGTTTTGCCTATGGTTAGTTGCACCTGGATGGTTTCAAGCTTGATGCGTTGCCACCAACCTGGAGGTGTGAGTATCCTTTATGAATATGGATACACCCTCCTTTTGTGGTGTGGTCCGGGTTTTGGGGCCGGAACGCATGATATGAGGTAAAACCTAATAGTGCCGGGTGCTCTCAGGAGCCTTGAACCAGGTTTCAGTTACAGCACAGACATCGATGTTCTCCATACTGAGAAGGGCCTCGAGTCGTGCATTTTGAGATTTAGACTTCTGGCATTGAGCAGCATTACCCTCAGTTTCTTCCCATTTTTGTTTTCTAGGGTGGTAGGTTTAGAATTTGAGCCTTGCCTAAAAAGGCACTATGGGGTGGCAAGAGCCTTAGCCAATATCCGGAATCCCAGGGTGACAGGTGCAAGCCGTCCCTTGAAGCAGCGTGGCTTGTCAAGCATGTCATCCCAGGCAGACAGACACTGGATCCCCTTTGAATGACACCAGACATTAAGCCAATTGTTAAAGCTGATCATCTTGTCTCTATATTGTGGCATCATTCTTGGTGAAGGAAGGATACTGCTCAGGGTTAGGGTCATACCTGCCTGGGCTACATAATCAGAGAGCTCCTCTATGTCTCTTTTCATGTAGTCCAGGGAGGTGCGTCTCAGGTCGTTCACACCAGCATGGACAATGACTGTGTCATATTTGTACTTGCCATGGAGTGACCCGAGTGCTTGTGTTATGTGGTGGATTCTAGCGCCCGATAGGCAGCTTACTGTGACCCTCTCCTTGTTCAGCCTGGTGAGTGGGACGTCAGTGTGTCTGACTATGGAGTCACCTATGACAAGTATGTTTGGTGTTGTATTTGGCCTTAAGGGCTGTGACTGCTTTGCACACTGCTTTTGTGGTTTATGTGTTGCTTGTGGGGTGTCTTGAGGTAGCAGTTGTTTGGGTGTCTGCTTTGGAGGCCTCTGCTGTTTAGGTAAATTTTACTCAGAGCCTCGAGTATGTCTTTGTGTGTTTATGTGTTTGATTCAGTGGAGTGGTAGCATTATGTGAGGCTGGTTTTGTGGTGTGTGTAGTTGCCTTCTCCTCCTGTCTGGTCTTGCCAGTCCTGAGTTGAGAGAGCTCAGCCTCCAGTTTGGCTAAATAGCTGCATCTCTCGCAAGTATTTGTGTTATGTGGGAGGAGGAGAGGGTTGTCTGTGTACATGAGGCAGTTATAACATTGCCTCAAGATTCCCAGATTCACCAGCTGGACCGGAGAGGAGATTGACAACTGACCTTTGGACATGCTAGAATAATATTGGGAAATCCTTAATTGAAAACAAGGGCCAGTGGGGAGTGAGGGTGTAGTGCTTTTAATTTTTAGTGCTGACTTATATAATTGCTTTAGTGAGCAAGTGCCAGGTAACTTGAGTGCAATGTGTTACAAGTAACTAAATGCAAAACGACAAACAGTAACTTTCTTTCAAGTGAAACAAGGAAATAAGTACAGTAAGCAATGCAGATATCACTAGTGATCCACAGAAGCTGAGAAGTTGCGTATTAGGTGGAATTAGCTTCCAGGGAAATAACAAGCAAACAAACAACAAGCATATAAACAAAGCTAGATTCAGTAGGCCTGGATCTAGTCTATGCTAGAGCAAACAAGGTGAACCAATTTCAGTAAGATACAGTTCAAATATTCAGGCACTATAAACCTTTAACCAGAAAATTCCCAGCTCAGAAGGGCAGAGTCCAGCCTCTTCTCCCACAAGAGTGCAGACCACGAACCTTCTTAATGTAAAATAACTGGCCTGAAGCCCAAGTGCCTAAACCAGAACTAATACACTTGGACACTGGGCTCTCAATCAGCAGTTCCCAACTTAGAAGGATGAAAGCTACCTGTCCTGCCACCACAGTGCTTGCCACAAACCTTCTTAATGTAAAACAACTGTTCTGAAGCCCAAGTGCTTAATCCAAAAGACTTGAATGATAGCTACACTTTAATCAAGTTACAACCAAGCAGTAATAAATACCATTGAATACTTTAGAGAATGTCTGGATTAGTGTTCAAGTTACACAAACAAAGCTAGATCCAGCAGGCCCGAATCCAGTCTATGCCACAGCAAACAAGGCGCACCAACTTCAGTAAGAAACAGTTCAGATATGCATGCACTATAAGCCTTTAACCAGAAATTCCCAGCTCAGAAGGGCAGAGTCCAGCCTCTCCTCCCACAAGAGTGCAGACCACGAACCCTCTTAATGTAAAATAACTGGCTTGAAAGCCCAAGTGCTTAAACCAGAATTAATACACTTTTAGAATAACAGACACTGAGCCCTCAATCAGCAGTTCTCAACCTAGAAGGATGTAAGCTACCTGTTCTGCCACAACAGTGCAGACCACAAACCCTCTCAGTGCAAAACAACTAACTGGTCCGAAGCCCAAGTGTTTAAACCAAAAGGCTTAGAATGAGTTACACCAAGCAGTAATAAATACAATTGAGTATTTTAAGATGATGCAAAAGTAAAAAAAGTAGGTAAAAACACAAGTACAGTAAAAGCAGATGAATTTTTTTTTTTTTTTTTTTTTTCTGAACAAGTGCTGAGATCAAAGAAACAGATTTGAGTGCTGAAACTAGAAAACTGGCTAGTTATAAGAAATAAACAAGCTAGAAGGCTTCCCTCAAACACAGAAGGGCTTGGGGGCTCAGAAGCCTACAAATAGTCTGTACCACTTAACAAGAAAGGCAGGAAATAAGCTTAATTTTTTTTTTTTTTTCTATTTCCCAGATGCTCTCTTTGTACACAGTAGGAGTGCCTGAAATCAGAATATGATCTCACTGCACTCAGTTGAGTGAGCAAATGAGATGGGCCCAGAGGCAGGCTGAGGGGCGGGCAGTTTCAATGCCACTAACTGAAGAGCAGAATAACTTCAGATAAAAATTCCTTCAACACTCCTTCATACACAGTTTAAATCAATTTAAATACTGTATTTTTTTAAAAAAAAGTGCAGAAAAAGGTACTTAAATTCTCTTATACGTCCAGTTGAATATAACCAAGTTTTTAGCTGGCCAGGCTGAAGTTTTAAAGCAGGAATTATTTCACATGCACCAGTTTAAATATGCAAGGACAGGAAATCAAAGAATGTGGCTACCCCCACACCTGTAATTACTAGCAAATAACAAAATTCAGCCAACACTAGCTTTAGTTCAAGTTACTGAAGAGCAGAATAACTTCAGATAAAAATTCCTTCAACACTCCTTCATACACAGTTTAAATCAATCTCCTGTACTTCCTCATTCCACCACCAGGTCTCCTTGTCCTCCTTCCTCTGTCCAGATGTCACACCAAGCACCTTTCTTGCAGTCTCCCTTACTAGCTCTGCTGTAGTTACCCAGCTATTTGGTAACACTTCATTGCCACCCAGTGCCTGTCTTAACTCTTCCCTCAACTCCACCTCACAATCACCCTTTTTCAATTTCACCCATTTGATCCTTGGTGCTGCCCTCACACTCCTCCTCCTCTTCTTGATCACCAATGTCATTCTACAGACCACCATTCTATGCTGCCTAACTACACTTTCCCCCGTCACCACTTTACAGTCTCCAATCTCCTTCAAACTGGCCCTCCTGCATAGGATATAATCCACCTGTGTGCATCTCCCTCCACTCTTGTATGTCACCCTATGCTCCTCCCTCTTGTTAAAATACGTATTCACCACAGCCATGTCCATCCTTTTTGCAAAATCCACTACCATCTGACCTTCTGCATTCCTTTACTTAACACCATACTTACCCATCACTTCCTCATCCCCTCTGTTCCCTTCACCAACATGCCCATTGAAATCTGCTCCGATCACCACTCTCTCACCCTTGGGTACAGTCATCACCACTTCATCCAACTCACTCCAAATTTTTTCTTTTTCATCCATCGCACACGTAACTTGCGGAGCATATGCACTAACAACATTCATCATTACACCATCAATTTCCAGCTTCATAAACATCACTCTATCCAACACTCTTTTCACCTCCAAAACACTCTTGGTATACCGTTCCTTTAGGATAACCCCTACCCCATTTCTCCTCCCATCCACACCATGATAGAACAATTTGAACCCACCTCCAATACACCTGGTCTTACTTCCCTTCCACCTGGTCTCTTGTACACACAATATATCAACCTTCCTTCTGTCCATCATATCAGCTAGCTCTCGCCCTATACCAGTCATGCTGCCAACATTCAAAGTTCCTACCCTCACTACCACACTCTTAACCTTTCTTCCATCTTCCAGCCTTCGGGCATGCCTTCCCCCTCTTCTTCTCCTTCTCCTCCTTCAGCCAACAGTAGCCCAATTTCCACCAGCACCCTGTCGGCTAACAGTAAAGCATGCTACATCATCAAATTCAAGAAGTAAGCTCTTAAAAAAACAGGATTCGTATATTGCATGCATCAAAATTCAAAGTTGCTACAATTATAAATACACAACATAAACAAAAGCATATAGCTCATGAAAACAAGAACAGACATTTAAATAAATAACATCAACAACTCACTTTATACTTTCTAAAAGTAAACCAGCAAATACACAGCAGTCACAGTATATCACTCACTCAGTGCTGAGCCTGTGTCGTCCTCCACTACCAGCTTCACAAAAGCAGATTGAGTATGCTGCATCATCAAATTCAGAAAGTGAGCTCTTAAAGCAACAAAGCTCATATATTGCATGCATCAAGATCATTTAGAATTGCTGCAATTATAAATGCACAATATAAACAAGTACCAGAATGAATGCTACAGTCATAATCACATCCATATATAAAATACAAGAATAATAAAAACAAAAGAAGGGCAACATATTTAGGAATACCTCTCTTATTTAGAACTGGCTTAATGGAAACTACCCCATTGAGCCCAGACCGCTGATCAGCTCTAAAGTTAAGGTTCCAGCGAAGCTCTGCTTCTTCTGTCCTATTCTCAATGTCTCCTAATCTAACATTTGTTCCTACACTTTCAATAACCCTAAGTTTAAATACATGCTTACCTTCATTTGCTAACACATATCTACATATAGCACTATTATTGCTCCCTATACGTATACTGTAAAAGTGCTCCCTTACAAACATATAAAATAATAAATGTCACTGATATTAATGAAATTAGAAATAGAATGTTGAATGGATTGTGTAAATAATGATGTCATAACAAAGGACTTGTTTAGATACTTTATGGTCAATCAACCACTTGTTCCATCTTTGCAAGGGTTACCTAAGATCCATAAAGACCCCTACTCACCACCAATTAGACCTATAGTAGCTAGTGAGGGATGGCTAACAGAGCCGCTATCTATTTATGTTGATAAGCAACTAAAACCTGTGCTGCAGAATCATGAATATATCCTAGGGATAGTAAACAGTTTCTGCAGGAATTGTATGACTACACCAAGGGTGAAACTAATAGGATAATGGGATGTTTTGTTGGTAACCCTTGTTGTGGTATCATTATTTACCCAAAAAAGATGGATAACAATGGTTAAAATTTTTCTAACCAGAAAGAAAGCTTTCTCTATGGAACAAATAGATGTAGTATGCTATCTGCTAGATATGATTTTGAACTGCAATGTTTTTGTGTTTAATGAGAACTACTATTCACAAATATATGGCGTAGCTATGGGCACTCCATGTGCTAATAGCTACGCCAATAAGATAATGGCAGAATGGGAACTATCAAGGATGCTAACACATCCCTTTGCAAGGTTATGTATACAGTTCGATCGACGATTTGTAAACAATCTTTCTATTTTATGGAAAGGGAATACAACACAGCTTCAAAATTTTGCGTATGATGTTAACAGAACTAATGAATTTTTAAAATTTACTGTGGAGCATTCAGCTAGGAGTATTGAATTCCTAGATGTTGAGATTAACATTGATGCATTAGGACAAATACATTCTGATATATATAGGAAGAGCTGCCAGTGTGCGGCCTATGTCCATAGAACAAGTATGCACCATCCTTACATATTTGACAATGTTGTCAGAGGTCAAGCCATGAGATGTTCCAGATTGGCTGACAGAGATAGTCAATATGAGACAGAAATTAAAAAAACTGGAGAGAGATTTTGTGAACAGGGGTTATAATAAAGAAAAGGTAAAGAAAATTTGTTATGATACTAAACAAATTAGAAATGACCGAGCAAAACCTTATTTTTCAGACTACAGGATGGCAGGTAATAAAAGAATGAATGAGAGAAGAAGTATTCCCTTTTGTTTCACTTACACTAGGGATAATAAGATACTGAAGGGCATTTTTGAAAGGAACTGGCACATTCTCCACTTAGATAGTCAAATGGCAAAGTTAGTAGGCAATAAACCATAAATGGTATGCAACAATACGAAGAATTTGAGACATAGATTATGTTACCCCAAAATGGAATCACAGTTGACCAGTACACCACATGGTAGGGGTACAGTTAGGTGTGGACAATGCAATTTCTGTGAATACATACTATGAAGGGACAGACTTCAAACATCCTGACTCAGGGAGAATTTATAAGTTGGAGGTGAATGCTAACTGTAATTCTAGGAACCTGGTCTACCTTGCCCGCTGCTGCACTTGTGCATCATTTTACATCGGGAAGACAAACAGAAGGCTAAGGGAGAGGATAAGGGACCATATATATTGTCTGAAGAGGGGGCATGTATATAGTGCTGTAGCCAAGCATACACTAGAACTTGGCTCTGATCACCAGTTTAAGTTTAATGTGTTAGAGATACTAAATGATAGCATGAGGTTAGGGAACATTACTAATATCACCGAAGAGAGAGAACTCAAATGGATAATAAAATTTAGTGCACATCTAGGGGAGGGTTTAAATGACCATATGGCTATTACATCCAAGTTGAAGAATAGGAGGTTGATGAAATAAATTACAGCAATTTATAGTATTTTATTACTTCCGTTTTTCATTTGATACTGCTTTTATTGTCTGTGCTGCTTTCATGCAATTTGGCAACAAAAGGGTTGTGTGATGTTGTTGTAGCATAATGAGGAATGACTTGTGATTGGTCTATTTAAAATGTATTGATTATTATTTGGATATCACCATAAATAATGATACCACATCAAGGGTTACCAACAAAACATCCCGTTATCCTATTAGTTTCACACTTGGTGTATTCATACAATTCCTGCAGAAACTGTTTACTATCCCGTAGGATATATTCATGATTCTGTAGCACAGGTTTTAGTTACTTATCAACATAAATAGATAGCGACTCTGTTAGCTATCCCTCACCAGCTACTATAGGTCTAAACAGTGGTGAGTAAGGGTCTTTATGGATCTTAGGTAACCATTGCAAAGATGGAACAAGTGGTTGATCGACCATAAAGTATCTAAACAAGTCCTTTGTTATGACATCATTATTTGCACAATCCATTAAGGCATTCAACATTCTGTTTCTAATTTCATTAATATTAGTGACAGTTATTATTTTATATGTTTGTTGGTCTTGTAACATTCCATTCATCCTTTGGAAATAATGTCTGTCCATAATCACTGTTAAACCCCCATTATCTGCTGGTAGTATTACTATAGATTGGTCATTTTCTAATAATTTCAATGCATGCTTCTCATCCTCATTTAAATTTTCAAAACCTTTCCCTTTGTTCTTATGTGTAAAATATTCATACATTATGTTGTGCTATCCACATAGGGAAGTTAAGAGTACAGATGGGATGGCTGGGACATTCCCTTGTGGCCAGTGTGGTTTTTGCCAACATATACAAACTATGGACACATTCTTACATCCGGATACTTGTAAGGCGCATAAGTTCACTCCTAGGGCCACTTGTGCCACTAGGCACATAGTCTATTTAGCGCAGTGCCATTGTTGTCAGAGATTTTATGTGGGTAAGACGGGACATACTTTAAGAGAACGAATAAGGGAGCACCTTTACAGTATATGTATAGGGAGCAATAATAGTGCTATATCTAGATATGTGTTAGCAAATGAAGGTAAGCATGTATTTAAATTTAGGGTTATTGAAAGTGTAGGAGACAGTGTTAGACTAGGAGACATTGAGAATAGGATGGAAGAAGCAGAGCTTTGCTGGATCCTTAAGCTGAATTGCTTATCCAGTCTCTCTTTTCAATCTTTGCTAACCTCCTATGATTGATTCCTATCATGCAATATTTTATATGCCCTACTAAGTATTCCTTTTCTAACAGCAGCCTCTGATCTAGATTTAACTAAAACTTCTACCAGATCAGGTCTTTCACTTAGGATTCCTTTATCTCTTTCTCTTTGCCTGTACACAGATATCAATCCCTGATAGGGAAGGCAATCTCTAGCCTGCAGTCCAAATGCATTCTTGACCTCTTCCCACTCGATTACTTTTCCCTCCCTAGTTATTTGCTCCCAGTATCTTGGTTAGTTTGTCAGTTTTCTCTAATAAATTCTAACCCTAAATGCAGTCATACCTATGGGCAAAATTCTCCTTTCTCCATTCTTGTGTTGGCTTAGTTCACAGTACACTTTCTATTCCTTTATGTATACAATATTTTGTATAGCTGTTGTTATTCTTCATAAGGATCTGCAACCAAAATCCCAGTCTCCCTAACCTTCTTGAATTTCCCCCGATTTCATCACTATCATCCCTTTTCATTTTGAATTATAGCCTTTTCCTTGAATTACATATATGAGCCTTAACTGTGTAGCTCTAAAATATCCCTTCAAATCAAGTAATCCTAAACCACCTTGTTCAGTTGGAAGGATCATCTTATCTCACTTGACCCTTGCCCTCTTCCCCTCACAGATAAAATCCTTCAACTCTTTATTAATACTTCTACAACCTCTCTTCTAGTTGATAAAAATATGCCTGATCTGTATATAAAATTAAAGGGACTAAAAATATTTTTATTGCCTATACCTTGCCATCCATATCGATAAACAAGAGTTTCCAGTTTTTCAGATTTTGTATTATCCATTTTTAGTCTCTTCCTACATATCCTTTGCTGCCATAATACAAGCTTTTTTAATCCATACTCATACATACTTTATTTTATTGTATACCCATAAATATGGGTATTGCTAGACCAATTCATACACAGCATATAGATATAGCCTTTGTTTTATCTTCATCAATTTTATATCCCAAAAAGCTATGAAACTTTCTCAAGATATTCGATAATACTGGGAACTTTCAAGATGGCTGCATATTGAGTAACAGCTTAATTCTAGCTCTCCCAATGTGAAAACAGAAATTTAATATTGAATGCCAGTGGACCTAGATTTCTGGGTAAATTTCAGTAACTGGTTAGGAAGTGCACTGTTTGAATGCCAAGAAAAAAGAAATACAGAGGACCTGAAGGAAAACCAGCTACAAAAGGTAATGAAAAAATACAGACTGAGAAAAGTACTGTAGCTGTTCGTCAAAAGCAGTGCAAGCTCCAGATATGACTTCCAGTAACCTAGAGGAAAGTATAACTCAACTGCATACAGACCTGACTAAGATAAGTGAAACACAGATGGAGTATATCAACTCAAACAATAAAAGGCTGGAAAAATGGAAGAAGCTTTAAAAAGATATTCAGATAAGGTGATAAAAATTATAAATTATGTACTCACCATAACTAGGCATCTGTGTTGTCCATTTTCATTCGTCCTCACTTATGGGTCCGGATCTGATCCTCGGATCTGGCTCAGTCACATTTACCAAACTTCGGATCCAACTCTCATGCTCCTCCCTCTACTCATAATGCCCTGCTCCATCTTTATTGCCTCAGATCAAGTTTGCTGCTATATTTCCCAACAGGAGAAGAGAAACATATAAAGCCAGATAGAAAAGACAGGGCTCAAACCTGGAACTCTAGGTTCTAAACACACTCCAATAGGTCCTTCCAGAAGAAACATGGATGGGGGAATGGATGGGAGAGGAGATGAGGAAGAATGAAAATGGACAACACAGATACCTAGTTATGGTGAGTGCATCACTTACAGATCTGATGTTGTCCTTTTCATTCTTCCTCCTTTATGAAACAGAGTCCCCAGCTAACTGACCTTGGGTGACCCTCATGGAAGGACATTCCAGAGTACTGCTGAACTATAGGAGGCTCTATTTCTAGATGTAATGTCCAATTTGTAGTATGAAAGAAAGGTATGAATCTTGGGCCATGTAGCTGCTACACAAATGTCATCAAAAGACATTCTTGACCAAAAAGCAGATGAAGTAGCCATGGATCTAGCTGAATAAGCTTGGGGAGGTTTTGGTAATGTCATACCCTTCTGAGAGTAAATCCATAGGATACAATCTGTAATCCACTTAGCTAGGGTAACTTTAGAAACTGGTTGCCCTAGGCGATTTGGACAGAAAGATACAAAAAGCTGGTCTGACTTTCTGAACTGTTTTGTCCTGTGAAGGGTAAAAACATAGCTGTCTGTGCACATCAAGGAGGTGTAGTATGTACTCCCCTTTACTGAAAAAATTTGGAAAGAAAACTGGCAAGTGTATGGATTTGTTGATGTTATTTTTGGAAGCCACTTTAGGTAAAAAAAAAGGAGTTAGTTTGCAGGGAAACCCTGTCTTAATGAAAAACAATGTAAGGGCTTTTGCTGAAAGAGCCTGGAGTACAGATATTCTTTTTGCCAAAGTTATAGATACCAAGAAAACAGTTTTCCATGACAGAAATTTTAGATCAGATTTGTCAGATGGTTCAAAGCGTTTTTGTGTTAAGCCTTCAAGTACCCGAGTAAGATCCCAAGGCAGTGAGGGATCCTTTATTAGAGGTCTCAGAAGAAAAATGCCTTTCATAAAAGCTTTACACAATCTACAGGAAGCCAAGGAAAAATATTTATTCCCTGTATGGAAATTTTAAATTGCTGCCAACTGAAGTTTAACTGTAGAGAAACTAGCCCCATCTTTGAAAAGAGTTCTCAAAAATGAAGAACAGCAGAAATTGGTTCAGAAAAGGGATCAATCTCCTTATCTGATGCCCAAATAGAGTAACTTTTCCATTTACTCTTATAAACTTTTCTGGCAGAATCCTTTTGAGAAGCCAAAATAATGTCACGAACTGGGAAAGAGAGCCTGGACTATCTATTACTGGAAGTAGAGAAACCATGCAGTCAGCTTGAGGGCCTGAATATTGAGGTGTTGAGTCTCTGACAGGTAAGACAGGAGATCCTGAGTAACCTCCAGTATCCATGAAGGATAACGAAAATGAGACCACAGAAAAGAGAAACGTACTTGCCGAGACCAGAAGGGGACAATGAGGATTACTGAGCTCTTCAGCCTTCTTGCTTTCTGCAAAAATCTTGGAATCAGGGGAAGAGGAGGATTAGCATAAAGGAGACCCAAGGTCAAGCGTGAAGAAGAGCTCTCTTGATGACTCCCCTTGAGGGGGGATCAAAGTGAAGTACTTGCTGCACTTGTTGTTGACAGAAGTGGCAAACAGGTCACAGCAAGGTTAGCCCCAACAGCTTAGGTTCATATTCGCTACCGAATGATTGATAGACCACTTGTGAGGCATCAGAATGGATCTGCTTAGTTTGTCTGCAAGCATGTTGGTTTTCCCCAGGATGTGCATTGCAGTTAGAAAACTGTCTGAAGAGATCACCCGTTCTCAAACCCTCATGGCCTCTCTGTAAAGGGGATAAGATCGAGTTCCTCCTAGTTTGTTGATGTACCAGATTACAGACATGTTGTCAGTGTGAACTGCAATAGTCACCAAGGGAAGAACATCTTGAAATGCCTGCAATGCTAAAAGGACTGCTCTCACCTCTAAGACATTGATATGCAAGTTGGTCGCTTGGGGGGACCACGTGTCTTAGACAGTACTTCCCAAGAAATACCCCACCCCCACCCTAGTTGAGAAGCATCAGCGGTTACTGTGGCTACTGGGTTCAGTAGAACAAAGGGTCTGCCCAAAAAAGATTATTGGATTGTATCCACCAGCAAATGTGTTGCTTCCAAATCGCAGTGAGTTTTACTTGAGAAGACAGGGGTTGATACAGAATGGACCATTGTACAGCTAAAGTCCATTGGAGGACCTGCATAAAGAAGTGTGCAAGTGGAAGTGGTATTATGAAAGCTCATATCGACCCAAGTGCTTAAAACACTAATCTTGCTGGAGAAGATGGATAAGAAAGGACAGCCTGAACCTGGTTGCAGATGGAAGTAATGTGGTGGAGAGGTAAAGCTGCTATCTGTATTGTTGTGTCCAAAATTGTCACAATGAATTCTAGGCTCTGAACTAGTGCAAGTTTTGATTTGGCAAGATATACTGTAATGTCCAAAGTGCTGCAAATCTGAAGCAAATAATCCCTGGCAAGTTGTAGTTGATGCTTGGAGGGGACGGTAAGGAGCCAGTTGTCCAGATATGGAAACACCTGGAATCACTTCAGTCTCAAGTGAGCTGTGACTACTGCCATGCATTTGGTAAATACCCTGGGGACTGTGGTAAGTCCAAAAGGCAGAGCTCTAAATTGGTAATGACTGGCGCTCCCAGCTGAAAGCGAATATGTCTTCTGGTTTGTCTGTCTGCTTTGATGTGATAGTATGCATCCTGAAGATCTACAGAGCACATCAAATTGTCCTTGTGCAGAAAAAGGCAGGATATACTGATCCATGATTATTTAGAACTTTGATTTCTTTACATACTGGTTCAATTTGCTTAGATCCAAAATGCATCTAAGGTCCCCTATTTTCTTTGGCACTAAAAAGAAGCATGAATAATAAGTTCCAAATCCTATCTGGTCAGATTAGACCTTATGGATGACTCTCTTTTTTTCTATCAGCTTTTGTATTTCTTGTGCAGCAGCCTTCCTCTGACTGGGTGGAATGTCAGGAAGGTCCTTGCTTTGATAATGAAGTTGAAGGGAAAATGGTATGTAATAACCTCCAGATATTTCTCTTAGCACCCATAAATCTCTTGTGATGCTTGTTCAGGCATCTAAGTGCAAACAGAACTGACCTCCGACTGTCTCCAGAGTTGGACAGCTGGGCACCACTTCAGAAGTACTGATGCAGCCTGTCTGAAAAAGAATCTCTAAAGCCCTGGTTCTGCAGGCCCCCTCTAGCTCTAGGACAATGTCTACAATTAAAATTCCCCCCTCTTCCTCTGGAGGAATTGTCTCCATGCGAATCCTGGAAAGGTCCTTCAGATTTACAGAACCACATTTTCTTACCACCTCTCTGGTTCCTAGAGAAGGTCCGCTGAGGCATAAAAAAGTGATCTCCATGGCAGACAGGGTCTTTCCTTCTTGTTCACTGGAGGTAAGCATATCTTTTACTGTTGGCCCAAACAAGAAACCGCCATCAAATGAGGCATTAACAAAAGATGTATTAAAGGGATACACAAAGTCACATAGCTGCATCCAGGCATGTCTCCTTATGGCAATGCCTGAACCAGCTGCCTGTGAGGTCCCTTCAGCTCTGTGAGAGATTAAATAACCTCACTGAATCATCTGAAACAGATAAAAGAGTAGCGATTTGAAAGGAGATCCTTTTGAAATCCTCAACAGATATGGACTCTGAGAAAGTATTTGATAGTTCTTTAGTCAAGTCTCTCAGAAGCCTAGTAAATTGCGCCAGATAATTAAACAACCTCAGAGTAACTGTAGCTGAGGTGAACACTTGCTTTCCAAATCTGTGCAAAGCTCTGGACTCCCTATGAGGTGGATGGACAGAAGAGCTCTGTTCTGCTAGCTCTTTCTTGGTGGCTGCTGCCACCACCATAGCATCAACTGAGACTCCTTTGCTCCAGTGGGGTCTATCTGCAGGTGGGGCCAAAAATTTGTCAGTGTGCTTGGGGATAGGCTCAACAGTATCCAGTTCCTTCCATGCCCAGCAGGAAACCAGATCAATAAGTTCATCCACCGGGGGTTACTCAAGACATAGATTGACCAGAAAAGCCTCCTATAGCACCAATTATTCAGGACAGGGGGTTTGGGACAACCAACCATCCTATCTTTCTGCTTCAGGATCTCTAGAACATCTCCAAAGCAGACGTCATCCAGTGGTGATGTTGGGGATCCTCTCCTTCATCAAAATCTGTGTCTTCTGTGAGAGACTCTGTGGGGAGTCTATGTGTCTCCTTTTACACATTCCCTTCCAGAGCACCTCTTCTGTGGGATGCTCTGGACAGGTGCTGGAAGACACCTGAGTTTCCTCCACTGAAACTGGCTGGAGACTCATTAGAGCTGGTTGTCCCTGTGGAATAGGTCTGACTGACTCTACGACTGGAACCAATGAGAGAAAAGGGGTAGGATCTGAAACATGAGAAGATGGTACTCTCTGGAGAGAAAAAAGCTCTTTCTGCCACCTCGAAGGTCAAGGGACTGGGAGAAGCCCTGACCCGCCCCCCAGGAGCCAAAGCTTCCAAAAAAAAGGTATCCTTGAGGAGAGAATCAGATCTGAACTGTCTAGGGCTGAAGCTCTGAGGGGGGAGGGATAGAGCCAACAAAACTGAAGACAAACCTACCCCCTCAGATTCAACACTGACACTTCGGCTCTGAGACTAGTTCTGATCCAAGGGTATGAAAACAGAACCAGCTAGGGAAATATGCAGAGTGGAGAAAGAAACTTTCCTCAGATCCAACTCTGATCCTCTTGGTGATCTCAGATCCTTGGGCTCTGAAACCACTGGATGGATCAAAGAAGGATAAATAATAGTCTTAGATGTAACAGGCATACTCATGGATCCAACAGGGGATGGAGCTTGCAAGACTCCCATCTGGATCTGAGCTCTGAGAAGCTTCTGCTTCATCCTATCAACATCTACTTCCGACAAGCTTCTGGAGGACCTGCAGGAAGAGGTGGAAGGTGGCCTGAAATGCTTTTGTGGTGTTTGGAGAAACTGAACAGGCAAGGTGGGCAAAATTAGCTTCATAATATATTTGAGAGTCATACTCCTACATGAAGTACCCAGCTTCAGATACGATGACTTAGGGTTGAGGGCAGAGCTGTTGGACTGATTTTAATAACTGTAGGAGCTGAAGCCTTAGGATCCAAAGGCTTCAGATCTGAATGTTTAAACTTCTTTGGATCCAGGGGGATCGGATCCAATGCCTTCCTAGTCTTTGTTGGTGTCTCCAAGGAAGATTTAGTGGACTTCCAGAGGAGAATGCTTTTGGTGCTCCAGAGGAGCAGACTTACTAGGTTTGGAGAAAGTTTGAGTCCCTGGAGTGGAAGAAGAGGGAAGAAGACCCCTTAAAATAAGCGTATTCCTTCTGTCTGCAAGGGCTCTAAGATTAAATGTGGAGCAGATTCTGCAAAACTTGCCCAAGTGCCCGGCTCCAAGGCAATAAACGCACTCCTTGTAGGCATCCGAATTTGGGATCCTATGCCCACAACACCATAAGAACTACATTTTTTAAAGCCAGTGGGTTTGTCTGACATAATTTCATTAGTGAAGAAGAAAAACAAAACACTACAAAAAAATAACTCATAACCAGCAGGACAAGCACATTTTTTTTTATAATAACTACACAGGAGAAAATAAACTACCACCTATGGTAGAAAGAAATACCCAAAAGAGAATGGTAAGAAAGAGAAAGAATACTAGCAATGGTAGAAACAGAGTACTATGAAACAGTACAGAAAAGGAGAGAAAAGATAAATAACCCTGATGACAAGTGAAAACTAGAGGAAGGGAAAAAAACAGTAATCAAAAATTTTGCAATACAGAATAATCAAACTCACAATACCAATAAAAACAGTTGAGAACATAACCTGTGTTTGTTTGTGAAGGCGGCAAAGAGATCTGAGGCAATACGGATGGAACAGGGCACTATGGGTAGATGAAGGAGAGCTGGATTTGAAGTCTGGTAAATGCAGCCGAGTCAGATCCAAGGATTGAATCTGGACCCATAAGTGAGGAAGAATGCAAAGGACAATATCACATCTGCAAAACTCAGAGGTCAAAAATGAAGAAAAGGCTGGCTGAATATGAAACTGCACATGAACAGATCTTTCAAAAAATAATAGAATTGGAGGACAGAGGATGTAGGGAAAACCTGAGATCTTCTGCTGTACCTGAGAAGCTGGAATGAACAAGACTGTATTAATTTTATGAAAGCACAAATAAGCAACTGGACTTGTATTCCACAACAGGAATTGTTAATTGAATGGGCACATCGTGTGTATGCTCCAAACCTGGTTATGAAAAAACAACCTAGACCTTGAATAGTAAAGATGCAATCTTACCAACAGAGGGAGTTTATTCAGACAAAACTGTGGCAAAAGGACGAAACACTAACAGTAGGAAACAGAACAGTATTCATGGAGAATGACTACTCATTGTACACCACGCAGAAGAGGAGTAAATTTATCCCATTATTCAGAGAATGTTGAGAAGCAGGCATGAGATTCAAAGTGCTGTACCCAGCTGTCTTCAAAATGCTCTTCCCTGGAGGAACAAAATCACTTTTTGATGAAGTACGTGCTAAGGAAGAAATATTAGAGTTTGTCCAACAAAAAGTGAACTGTGAAACAGAAGGAAATTCTGCTTTTTGTTCTTCTGGTAATAGAGATCACACAGCGACTGTGCCAGTGAAACTTTTTCCAGTGTTTCAACAGAAAATTCTTGAGAGAGGGAAAAAAGCACAAGAGTTGACTAGAAGAATCGAGAATACATTGGAAATTAGATGAACAGGAACAGAACAAGAAAATCTGGAAATATTGGACTTTCTTGGACTGTGTTAACCCTGTAGGGGACTCTAAAGCATTTGTCCTATTCTGTGTCATTAATGTTTGGAGAACAAAATCAGTAGCTTGGAAATTGACAAATGTGGGACTACAAAGCAATAATTATATTTGTAAAAACATGACAGAACAAGAAATTCTGGGAATATTGGACTTTCTGAACTTTGTTAAATCTGTATGGGAATGGGACTCTAAAGCATATGCTCTACAAGATGTCATTAATGTTCAGAAAATACTCAGCAGGGGGAAGAGGAGGGAGAAAGTTAACTGTAAGAAGAATAAAATGTTTTCTTAATAGTACAGTTTAAATTGTGCATGATTTTATGTATGTAAAATTTCACTGTAATTTAACTTGTCTTGGAGCTTTTCTCCCCAGGACTCCATTGAAAATGGGTTCCTTGGCCCAATGGAATATCCTGGTAAAACAACTGCAAATAAATAAATACATTTTCTTTGCATGTTATAAGGTACATTTTTTCAGTTATTTTTAAGTAAAATAGAGACACTAATATGAATAGGTGCCCCTCTTTTTTCTTTTTGTTTATTTCTCCCTCCTTCTCTCTTTCTCCTTGTTCAGTTTTAGAAATATAGGCACTGCAATGTAAAACAAAAGCTGGTTAAAAGAGTATGACAAAAGAAAAATTAGTGTATTTCTCATTCTTGTGCAGCAGAATGACTCAATTAAAGGCCATTAGCTTAATCTAGTAACATGTTTTAAAAGAAAGCAAGTAAATAAACAAATATTGAATATTATAAGGCTATTTTTCTAGTAAACAGTTTTGTGTATGGTTCTCATGCCTCAAGCAATCAACCTGATAAAGAGAAATGGCTTGGATAAAATATTTTCTGAAAGCATTCAATTGTTTTTTCTAGCCAAGAGAGCTATAAAGATAAGACAAAACCAGACAGCACTTAATAGAACCACAGGGTATACCATGCATCTTAGTATAGATAACCTTTCTTTTAGGTCATCTCAAGTCTATATGTGTGCGGCTGTCAGTCTGGAACATTTGTTCCTATTAGGAGGGTAAAACCTTAATATTTGAATATGTACATAATTTTTTGTTACTATTAAGATAATAGGTTTAAGTGGGCATTGGGGGTGGGTGTGTATTTTTGTTTGAGGGTGTTCAATAAAACAAAAAGTCCTGTAAGATGTGACATAGGCTCAAATGGAGATGACAAGAAACAACTGTATAAAAGATTAACCTGCCAAACAGTACATGCATGTAACACAAAAGCTGAAACTAGACATTTAACAGAAAATCAGTTATACATAAAAGGTGGGAATAATAATCTCTCATGAATATGATGCTTTCTATAATGTCTTTAAATGTTAATGGTCTCACAGATAAATACAAAAAAGAAAGAGCAGTGAACTATATTAAAAAATGTAGAGTGAAAACAGAATAGCTATGCCACAAGAGACACGCTTAGAAACAACTGAACATGAGGATTTAATAAAGAAATGTTTCTAGGATGGCTATTCAGGGGAGTACTTGAGGTAAAGGAAAACAGGAGTACTTATAGTAATTGCAAGAGGAAGTCCAATAGTAATAGAGGAGTATAAAAAAGACAATAATGGTAGATGTGTAGTACTAAGGGGCTACTGACAAGGGAGTAGGATTACAC
The DNA here is from genome assembly GCF_019279795.1 of Protopterus annectens. Taxonomy (NCBI): domain Eukaryota; kingdom Metazoa; phylum Chordata; order Ceratodontiformes; family Protopteridae; genus Protopterus; species Protopterus annectens. The sequence goes on from NC_056727.1 coordinate 948,457,917, forward strand.
TGGCATGTATTTATATTCCACCAAAAACTGCTATAATGGAGCTTAAGAAATTTCTGGGAGAAATAATCAGCTTTCAGCAAGGAATATTACTCACAGGTGGGGACTGGAATTTGATTTGCAATAGTAAAGATGTGTCTGGGGAGCACAGAAGGGAAAATAAACAAGGGTAGATTTTTAAAGAAATTTATAAAATATTTGGCATGGGATATGTGAATTCAGCACTAGGAGTTCAGATTGAATTTACATATTATTCAGCATTCATCAGACCTATCCTCGAGTACAATGCCCCCTTTGGTATGTACCAAACCATTCATATCCAACAACTGGAATGCCAACAGAGGTTCCTTATTAAAAGAATACAGGGCATAAGTAATATGTCCTATGCAGACCGTCTCATGGCCCTATCCCTGTATTCTGTCTCTGACGGGCTTTTGAGGGGATATCTATGCCTGGCATACAGGGCATTGTCAGACACCATTCTGATGGATCTCCTACATATCCACAAAACAAACAGTACCAGAATTACCCACTCTAAAGACTTAAACTTTACCTGCGATATAAACAGTACCTGCTGGAGAGATAGGTATGCATCCCATAGACTACCCCATCTATGGAACAGGCTCCCCATCCATGTGAAGCAAAGCTCCTCTCTAACCCAATTCAAGTGCAACTTGGATAATTGGATGGGAAACCAGAAATTCATCCCTGGTTTGGCACCTATGTCTCTAATGGACACAGGTAACCTGTAAATAGTTAATCTCCCAGGCCCATGCTTACACTTATCAAGAGTATCAGAACATGTCAGAGATTTGGGATGCATGGCTAGGCTTAAAAAGGCCCTTGTGGCTGTTAGCCTAGTAAACACCTATGAACCTATTCCCCAAGATACAAAAACTGTGCTAGGCTAGACTGATTTTACATTTCACAAGAAAATGTGCATTTAATTGAAGGTCTTCATAAGTACCTGATAACTATTTCAGATCACGCACCAATGATAACTAAAATAAAAACACAGGGTAATGAAATAAAAATGAGACACTGGGGATTTCCCACCTATCTGTTGAAAATAGAGGAATTAAAGAATGGATAGTTGAGATTATTCAGGAGCTATTAGAGAGGATAGAAATTTCTTCTGAAAATATAGCTGGGGAGTGGGATAAAATTAAGGTGGGATTTAAAAATAGGGTGGAAATAAACAAAAGGGAGCTATGATTAAGAAGTAACAATAATTATTTAGAGGGACTGACACATGATAAAGTACTGCAGAATAGGGTGAATCACAGAACAAGAAGAGGATCAACTGCAGAATGCTAAGTAGAAAGTAAGGGATTACTTTGATAATATGCACAAGTTTAGAAAGATTGCTGTTAAGCAACTGTTTTTTAATAATAACACTGGCGCACAATTTTTTTTAGCACAACGACTCAGGGAACAGAAAGTAGAAAGGGATGTTACCAAGCTTAGGGAGCCTATAACAAGGAAGGTAACAAGAGATCCGGTAGAGGTATTAGAAATATTTTGTAAATTCTATGAAAGTCTGTATAAAGCAGAGAAATATGGAAATCAAGGAAATATACAAATGGAAATGGTTATGGAAGAATTAAGGCTCAATTACTAATGGTTAGGATAGGAGGAGATGAGATAAAAACTGTGATGTATAACCAATCTACAGGAAACTACCAAGAAATAGATGGTATTCCTGTGGAAGTCTGGAAGCTAGGAGGGAAAAAAACTGATAAAGATATGGAAGGTTTTGTTTAACAGTATTTTAACAGGAGGAGAAGTACCAACATCCCAGAAGGAAGCAGTGGTAGCTGTAATACCAAAGAGGGTAAAGTTCCATCAGACCCAGCTTCATACAGGCCCATTTCAATAAGAAACCATGATTATAAAGTGTTCATGCCTATAATGGCTAAAAGAATGACAAAAATAATGCTAAGATTGATAGCTATGGATCAATGTGGTTTTGTGGAGCGGAGGCAAACATTTGACAACATTAACAGAACACTGATGATCCAGAGGGAAGCAGAATGTAAGAAAATACCACTGTTGTTGGTAGGTCTTGATGCAGAGAAAGCATCTGACAAAATAAGTTGGGACTTTATGAGCGGGCAATGGAAGCATTTGCACATCCTGAAAAAATTACTAGGTTGATTAGTAGGATATATGAGGCATGGGAGGCGAACATTAAAGTGGGTGGGGTCCTTTCTGATCATTTCTGCTTGAGCAGAGGAACCAGGCAGGGGTGTCCTCTTTCCCCTTTATTATTTCCATTACATTTAGAACCACTGGCAAAGAAAATCAGGGACTCAGAAATTCATGGATATAATTGGTATGGTAATCAAGAAAAACTGACTTTATTTGCAGAGGATATTACTTTATACCTGGCAAAAACAGAAAGAGAAATTACAGTGTTGTGGAACATTTAAGGCAGTTTTATGTCTTTTTTGGGATACAAATAATAAAGCAATAGCTGTAAATTAAGTACCCACACATGATTTGGTTCAGCAATATTCTTATTTATGGGGACATGATAAGACTAAGTATTTAGGAGTATGGATTAAAAATTATTCTGGTGTGGCAGCTAAGGATATGTAGGAAGAGAATAAACAAACAATAATACAAAAACTGAGAAAATGGAAGCTTTGTTATATGGATATGGATAGTAAGATAAAAGCAGTCAAAATGTTTTTAGTCTCTTTAGTCTTATACACAGGTCCGGCATATTTTTATCAATCAGAAGAGAAGTTGTGGATAGCAATTAATAAAGAGCTGAAAGACTTTTTCTGGGAAGGGAAGATGGCAATAGTCAAATGGGATAAACTGATTCTTCCAGATTACCCAATTTGAAGGAGTATTTCAGAGCTACACAGTTACAGCTCCTATAAACAGCACAAGCAGAAAACTATAATCCAAAGTGGAAAGTGATGGTGTTGAAACAGAGGGGAAGCTCAAGAAACAATGAGAGACTTGGAGTTTGGATGCAGGCCTTTAAACAGAATAACAAAAATCATGCAGAATATTATATTCGTAAAGTAGCAGAAAGTATTCTTAGAACTAAACTAACATGGGGATGGAGAAAGGAGATTCTGTTTATAGGAATGACTGCAATTAGGGATATAGACAAGAGGCAAGAGGGGGCGGGAATTTATTGGAGAAAACTGGCAAAGGAACCAAGGTATTGGGAGAAAATTACTAGAGAGGGAAAGATGACAGAATGAGAAGATGCCAAGAATTTATTTGAACTTCAAGTTAGAGATTGCCTAACCTGTCAAGAACTGATATCAGAGTGTAGGCAAAGAGAAAAAAATAGGGGGTCCTAAATAAAAAGCCAACACTGGTAGAGTTTTTAAGTAGAATTTAGAACAAAAGCTGCCATTAAAAAGGAATAATTAGTACAGCATATAAACTATTGCTTGATCACTATAAGAATAAATCAGAGGAGGCTAGAAAGGATTGGGAAGAGAGGCTGGATAAGCAATTCACAAAGAAACAATGGGAAGATATATGTATGTCTCCCAAATATGCAACAAAATCTAGAAGATTTAGGAATTTTTCTTGGAAATGTTTACATATTTTTATATCCCAAGTAGACTCCAGAGTATTTTTCCTCAGGTAGACAGCAAATGTTGGAGGTGTGACAGGGAAGAAAGAGATAATTGGGAACATATTTTTTGCGAGTGCACTGAGTTGGCAGACTTTAAGGATTCCCTGCGGGATGCGCTTTCGGAGATGCTGGGTGGGCAGATTGGTGTGACAAGGGAGATGATTTTTCTGAGCTAGGATACAGAATCAGAACTGCCTATACATTGTAAGGCCTTGCTGTCTCTAATTATGGTGGCTGACAAAAAAGCAATTACTAGAAATGGAAATCAAAATCTAAACCAAATATATTAAAAGAAGTGACTACAGTAACAGAAATAAAAACACTGGAACTGAAATCTTTAGAAAAAGTTAAGAGCAAAATGCATAGGAAAAATGGGAACTGTGGGAACAATACATACAGGGGAGGAGTGATTTTTAAAAGAAGGCAGGACTTAAATGAGCCATGTAATGTTTGACTGAAAATGACTGGGTAGATTATAAGTGATATATAATGTTTGCAACTGAGAGTGTATCAGTATGGTTTGTTTCATTTATATAAATGTATGATTGCTTATGTCATAATAAATGGTTTTAATAAAGATGTTTTTTCTTTAAAAAAGGGGGCAGGAATTGAATAATTTATATAATGTTGCTTAGATTATATGATATACAGCAATATATGTGAAGCATGTTTGTTAATTTTAACTTGTTAATATAATTTGATTAGTTTTATATAAATGTATATGTGCCTATGTCACAAGTGATAATTCAATAAAGGTGTTTAAAAAAAAAGATAATGATGGGCTCCTAGACGGAAGTGAAGGAACCTCTGGGAACACTGATCTATCTTGATATGATGGGAAATGACCTTGACGTGTACTGAGCACATTCAAACATCCTTCCTCAGAAGAGGTAATATGGACTGCACCGTGACCATCCAGAACTAGGCCTTTTTGATGAACTTCTTAAGTTTGCTTAAATCCAAAATTGGTCTGAGGTCCTTTGATTTCTTTGGAACAAAAATTAATCTGGAACAGATCCCATATCCTATCTGGTCTGGTGGGACCTCCTGAATGACTCAATTTGTCAGCAGCTTTTGGATTTCTGTCACTAAGCAAAGTCTGCAATGGGATGGATCATCTGGGAGATGTTTTGGGTGACAATTTGGAACATCTAGAAATGGTATGAAATAACCACTGGATATGACTCTCAACACCCAGGTGTCTGAGGTGATGGCCTTCAAAGGTTTTGAGTGGAGAGCTAGATGACCCCAACTGCCTTCAGAGAAGAGAAGTCAGACAACCCTTCAGGATCGCTGTAAGGGAACACCAGAAAAAGCCCCACAGATGCCCTGATTCTACGGACCACCTCTGACCTGCAGGTGGCGTCCATTAGGATCCCCCCCAATCATTGGGAGGAACCTTCCAGAGCAGCATCCTATGAAAAAAATGTGGCTTCCTGAAAAACAGAGGCTTCACCCTTTCTAATTCCTAGAAAAGGATTGCAGGGGGTACAAAAGTGAACTCTAACAGCAGACAGTGTCTTCGTTTCTTATTCGCTCCTTGTCAAAGTGTCTTTAACTTTGGGTCCAAACAAAAAGGGGCATTGATGAAGGACACCTTCAAGCAGTCCGCAAAATTGCAGAATCACATCCAGGTATGCTGTTGCATTGCAGTCTCGAAGCCTGCCACTCTAGATGTTCCATCAGCCACATTAGAGATGACGCTCATCAAAACATTGGATATTGAAGTCAAGGTAGACAACTCAGCTTCCAGCTTTTTCTGGGTATCAGCAGACTGCTGTGTCTTGAGGGTGCTTGACACTTCGGATATAAGGTCCCAGTGAAGCCATAATTAGTTACGTGCCCTCAAAGCAAAGGTGAATGAGACATAAGACCACTTCCCTAATCGATCCAGTGCCTGAGGCTCCCTGTTCATAGGATGACTCATGGATCTCTGCTCAGAAATCTCCTTTTTGTGGATGTTGCCACCACAATGGCATTGACAGCTGAACCCTTACTCCAGTGAGGCCTGCCTTCGGTGGGGGGGGGGGGGGACACTTTGTCAGGTTTTCTAGGAATAGGCTAGCTCCATCACCGAAAAGGGAAGCCAAAAAGTCAAGTACAATTGCCCCTGGTGCTGTAAAAGGATCTATCTGTCTTTGTTCAGCCCAAACAGAAAATCTCTTCCGCTTGCTTTTATACATCTTACGTGCTGAAAACCTATGTGAGGAAACCAAAATATCTTGAACGGGGGAAGAAAGCTTGGGATATCTTGCCACCATTGGAAGTGGAGAAACCATGCGGTTAGCTTCAGGCCCTGTATGTCCGGATGGGGATGCCCTGATGGGTGAGAGAGCAGATCTGGGACCACATCCAACCTCATCAAAGGGCAAACCAGATGAGACCAAAGAAAGGTGAACTAGGTTTGTTGAGGCCAAAAGGGAGCAATGAGGATTACTTTGCTCTGCAACCTGAAAGCTTTCTGTAGGAACTTGGGAATTACCGGTATAGGAGGAAAGGCATAGAGAAGACTAAAGGGCCAAGCATGGACATCAGCGTCCCTGGGTGACTGTCCCTGAGGAGGGATCAAGGCAAAGTACCTGCTGCATTTGTTGTTGAAAGGGGATGCAAACAGATCACAGCAGGGGACACCCCATTTGTGGAAGATCATGTTTGCCATTGACTGATTCAGAGACCACTCATGAGGCATTAGTAATACGCAACTGAGCCGGTCTGCTAATGTGTTGCACTCACCCAAAATGTGTGTTGTTAACAGAAAGCAGATGGTAGAGATCACCCACTGCCAAACCGTCATCACTTCTCAACATAGGGGTAGGATCCGGTTCCTTTCTGTTTGTTGATGTATCAAACTACTGGCATGTTGTCTGTCTGAAATGCAATAGTCCCCAGAGGTAAAAAGCTGTGGAATACTTGCAATGCTGGAAGAACTGCTCTCATCTCCAATACATTGATATGCAACTTGGTCTCCTGGGATGTCCAGGTGCCTTGGACTGTTAGACCCAGATAATGCCCCCAAGCTGGAAGGCATCCATGGTCAACATGGCGTTTGGGGATGGAAGGATGAATGGATGTCCTTGAGTAACATCTGAGGAGTGAAGCCACCAAAGCAGAGATTCTTTACACACTAGCGATAGTTTTATGGGAAGACTGAGAGGATTCCTGAATAGTGACCATTGAACTGCTAACATCCATTGTGATATCCTCATGTGGAAATGAGCCATGGGCAGGAGAGTTATTGTGGCTGCCATTGAACTCAATGCCCTGAGAACTAAACTGACTGGAGGCTGAGATATGGTTAGACTTTGTCTATGTCTTCTTAGATTCGTTACCCTGTCTGTCATCAGATAAGTATAAGATGTTCTTGTACTCAGGCAAGTCCCAGTGAAATCTATGACCTGAATCAGATCCAACTGGGATTTCTGGATGTTGACAGTTATCCTTATAGTTGGGGTCAGCTGTAGCAAGTAGTCTCTTGGCTTGAATGAGTAGAAAACTGGTTGGAGTGGTCAGAATCCAATCCAGAAAGAAAGGCCAGCACCCAGCTCCTGTGACACAGGCAATAATTATTTTATTTTATTTAAAAAAAAACAGCAAAAAACATAACCGTACACCAACATGGTTGTACCGGTTTCGGCAAAACTTCCCCAGCAACCAAACATGATGTAACAAGTAAAAACAAAACCTAACATGCTGTCTTCTTATAAGTAAATTCATATTGAATGCATGGAGCGCCATCTAGTGCATATGTTGGAAATGCACAAATTATTATACACATTAAAGCAAAAAATCTAATGAAATATGTAATAAAATATTCTAACAGATATATTAACGTGGAAAAAAAAAAACAATATAAAACTGGACATTTAGGGTGGATGCTTCAAAAATGATCGTTCAAACCCGGAGGAAAAAGAGCCCCTAGTCTGATGATCCACATTTTTTCTTTGTAAGTAAGCATCTCATGTAGAACATGAGATTGTTTGTGCCTGTCCTTAATATGATCAATGACCATAAAACAAAAATGCCCATAGGGTGTTTACAGATATGTTTATATAAAGAGCTAGACCCCTTTTTGTTCTTAATATCACTAAGATGTTCCCCTATCCTGACCTTAAAAGGACGGGAGGTTTGTCCAACATAAAAAGCTCGACAACTACACTGGGCCAAATAAATCACCCAAGGAGTACTGCAATTGGCAAAGCGTAACACATCATAAACTTGTGGACAATTATGTGTGGAGAAGGTCTGATATTTTAACACCCTAGGGCAATAGGTACAATGACCCCATGGGTAGCATCCAAATATGGAACCTCCAAATAAATTAATTTGAGTAGTTGAACAAGTATCCTTATTATGAACCCTCTTATAGTGACTGAAGAGAGAACCCAAAGACTGCTCTTTACGAAATGAATAATGACATGGATTTATTGGAGTGGTCAGAAGCCAGTCATCCAGATACAGAAAAATCTGGTAACCCTGCATTCTGAGATGCACTGCCATGACTGCCAAGCATTTTTGTGAACACCCTGGGGGCTGTGGTGAGACCAAAAGTAAGTGACCTGAACTGACAATGACTGTTCCCAGCCTGAAATGTAGGAATTGCCTGGAGCATATGTCTATTTTTATATGGTAGTGCACATCCTTCAGGTCCACAAAGCACATCCATTTGCTCTCCTTTAAAAGAGGAAGGATGGACTAGATTGTGACCATCCCGAACTTTGTGTGCTTTACCAATTTGTTCAGAGAGGTCAGCCCCAGAATAGGTCTCATGTCCCCCTGTCTTTCTGAGTTACTAAAAAGAATCTGGAGTAAAAGCCTGTTCTGACTTGATCAGGGGACCTCTTGGATGGATTTTTTTTGCAAAACCTTTTCTATTTCACAGGCTGCATCCTCCCTCTGACTGGGTGCAACATCAGGGAGCTAATGTTTTTTCTTGGGAATTTCCAGAAAGAGAATGAAGTATCCTATGGATATGATCTTTACCCACACATATGTCGCTTGTGATGGCCTCCCAAATTTCTAGGAACAATATGAATTGCCCCCAAACTGCCTCCACAGGAGGACCATCAGGCAACTGTTCAGGATCACTGGAAGGGCTTGTCCTGAGAGGTTTCTAATGACCCCTAATTTTGCAGACCCCCTCGGCCACAGGCATCATCCAGGCATGACGTCTCATGGCACTTCCCAAACCAGCAGCCCTTGAGGTACCCTCTGCAGCATGGGAAATAAACCTCATGGATGCACTGGTTAGTGACTGTAGGGTGGCCAGTCTGGAGGAAAAGGTTTTCTGATCCTTGGCAGACATGCCCCCTGGGGTCAAGCTATAAATTATTTTACTAAGTCCCTTTGTAGCCTCGTGAAGTGAGACAAATAGTTTAAACACCCTCAAGGTGAATGTGGAAGAGGCATAAACTCTTTTACCAAGTCTGTCCAATGTGCAGGATTCTCTATTCAGACGATGAACAGAGGAGCTTTCCTGGGCAAGCTCCCTCTTGGTGGCTGCCGCAACAACCATGGCATCTACAGGGATACCTTTGGTCCAAAAGAAATTATCTGCAGGAGCGCTGAAAATCTTGTCCACTCATTTTGGACTATCTCTACTGTGTCCAGTATCTTCCAAGCCCTGGACGACACCAGATGGATCAGTGGGTTGGCCAAGGGGGCACCTAGGTAGTATATGGGCTGGACCCAAAGGCCTCCCACAACATTGATTCCTCCTGGAAAGGGTTCTGGGCTGACGAACCACCCCTCTGGTGCAGGATTTCTAAAATGTCTCCAAAGAAGGCCTTGTTGGAGGGCAACTCTGAGGACCCTTCTTAATCAAAATCTGTGTCAGTGGCAACTGATTCCATAGGGGAATCAATGTGTCTCCTTTTACACAGCCTCTTCTGAGGGACCCCCTTGGTGGAATCCTCCAGGGAGATATTGGAAGATGCATGGGGTTCTGTCATGGGGACACAGTGGAGGCTTTGGGGGACTGGCTGAACACATGGCAGAGTGGAGGCCTCGAGCACCAGACCAGAATGGGTGGAGGGAGGTACCATGGCAGAGAGTGCCAAGGGTCTGCCAGAATGGGACAGAACCCTCTCCACCACTTCGAAAGCTGAAGGGCTCTGAGCCACCCAGAGCTGCCCCAATGGGGCCAAAGCCACTGAAGCGGACACCTCACAGAGAGCCTCAGCCTCCTGCTCCAAAGGGGGATTCGGAGCCATGCTATCAAAGGCCAAAGTTCCTAGGGGAAGTGGAAGGGCCTGAATGTTTCAGAGTCGATGTCATCCCACCCAGAACTAACCTCGATGCTACCGCTCTGAGACACACTTGGAACCAATGTCATCAGAGCCAAGTGAGTCAGAAAACCATCAGATGCAAAGAGGAGATCTCTATCAGCCCTGATGCCTCAACACCACAGACCAAATGCACCGAACAGTCTGAAACCAAGAGGCGGATCAGAGAAGGAGCCAAAGGTCTGAACAGTGAACGTCTCATGGATCCAGATGTGAACAGAGCAGAAACAAACCCCATCTGCATCTGGGTTTTGAGGAACTGCCTCATCATTCTGCCAACATCCTTGTAGGAAAGACTTTGGGAAGATCTGGAATATGCTGATGACAGAGGTCTTGAGGATCTCTTGAGAGATCGGGACCAAGATCTCAGAACCTGAACTGTCAGAGCCGAGCAGGGCACCAACACAGTAGAAGATGGCAAGTCAGTCGGCCCAAGGACTAGGGAGGGTAACCAGGGCAGAGGAAAAGAGGTCAGGACCGGGTCCATTCCAATAACTTTGGAGCCTTTTTGGGTGGCTCCGAGGATGAATACGCGGGGCAGCGCTTCCTGCTCTCTTGAGTGTCATTAGGCCTCTTAGGAGGGGTTGAGCCCCTGAAGTTGACTGTACACCCGAAATGGCAAAAGGAGGCAGCAAACCTTTAAGGACCAGCTTACTCCTCCTTTTTGCCAGAGTCTAGGGGTGGAAGACCTAACAATTAACGCATGAGGCCTCAAAATGAGTAAGCCCCAAGCAAGAAACACACTCCCTGTGGGCGTCAGACAAGGTAATCTTCTGTCCACAGGAAGTGCATTTTTAAAATCTCGAGGTTTCTCTGACATCCTTAAGAGAGAAAAATAAGGAGAAAGAAAAAGTTTTTTTTTCGAAAAAGAGAGAAAGGACTAATGGCAGAGAACCCCATCTACTAGTGACAAGACTTAAGTTAAGTTTAAACTAAAGAAAGTGACTACAGCAAGGACAACTATAGATCTTGAAAAGCAGAGGAAGAATATAACAGAAAAAGAGAAAGGAAACATACTTACAAAACCCCAATAATTTGAGTTTTACAGGAGGAAGCTCAAGATCCAAGCGAACTTGGTGCTGAAGTAAAGTGAGGCAAACAAGATCTGAGGTACGTTAGGAGAGCGGGACATTGTGGGTATTGGGAGGAGCTCAAGTCAGGAAGGTCAAGCTATAAAATGGCAGCCGATTAGTTCCCAGAATCGGAACCAATACTCACAGGATAATGAAATGAAGAGGACAACATATACAATAGAACATGACCTAATGACTATGGGAGAAAGGACAGAAAGGTGAAAAAGGGGAAAATTACCTAAACTACCTTACACTACAGACTATCTAAACCTACCAGAAAAAAATACAGCTGTGCTCTAAAGGTAAGGGAAGACAGGATCTCCCGTCACTACACTAACTTGTTGAAAAAAACGAATCAGTCAAGTGGAGTCAAAGACTGTAGCTTCAGACACCAATGGTGGTTGATGGAGGAGTGGGGAGTTATGGGTAAGGGAGCCAGAGCCAAGACAGGCTAAAGACTTTTGAAATGGCTGGTTGAATCCGAAGGCCAACAGGCTGAGACCAGACAGAACAGACAATATGGGATCTATGAATCAAACAGTGTCAACAGTTTAGATTACAGAAGTAGAGTCATATAAGGATCTATTTTAGGTTCCCTACCTCTGCAAGATCTACAGTTCAGATATTTCCACCAAATAAAACATCTTTTGTTGTCCCTATATATATAGATGACTTAAGATTAGGTAAACTTGTGGTGAGTAATGTGGACCACAACATACTCCAGTCCTGTCATGTCAGCTGAAAAGAAGTTATGTCTTACCATAATGTTCCATATGTGTTGTCGATCTTCACATATCCTTGATAATGGGTTCAGTTCCGAACCTTGGAACCGACTAGGCCATTATTCCAGTTCGCACCTTCCAAAAATTCTTGAGCTCAGCTCTACCCATAATGTTTCTCACCAAATTACCTCTGATCGAGTTTGCATAAAAAAACAGTGACAGGCAACCATCACATGGAAAGAGAGAGGAATGAGAGACCATATCTGAATCCAGAGAAGAGGACCCATATCACAGAGGTAATCCGATCCACTATAAGAAACCACAGGATAGGAAGGTGGGTATGTCAAGGATATGTGAAGATCAACAACATAGAGGGAACATTATGATAAGACATAACTTCTTTATCTGATGTTGTCAATCTTCACATAGTCCTTGACAGTGGGACAAAATCCCCAGCTACCTGAATCTTAGGAGGTCTCACGGAAGAATATTCCTGAGGACCATCGAGCCAAAGGATGCCCTTTCCCTAGAGACCAGATCCAGTTTGTAATGAGTAGTAAAGGTATGTATGAAGCCCATGTAGGCGCTGCGCAAATATCATCTAAGGAAACCTTGGAGTGAAACACGGTAGATGCAGCTACTGCTCTGGTGGAGTGCGCCTTCACAGGCCTTTGTACCAGTACATTCCTTTTGCTATGGACAAAGGTAATACAGTCCTTTATAGCCACTTAGCCAGGGTAACTTTGGATATTGGTTTCCCTTTTGCCACTGAGAAAAAGGAAACAAACAAATGATCTGATCTTCTAAATTCTTTTGTCCTGTGTAAACAGAAGCAAAGTTGTCTATGTACATCCAATAAATTAAAGTAATATTCACCTTTGTTCATAGGTTCATAGGTTGGTACTAGGCTATCAGACCTAGGGCCTATACAAGCCTATCCATAACAATTCCCTGGCTATTTCTTCCCACAATATTTACTTCCCTGGACCCCTGTCTAGCAGGGTGACTGACGTGATCCCCGGGGTGAATTTCCTACCTCCCATCCAATCATCTAGGTTCCTCTTGAAGAGGGACAAAGAGATGATCTGCTTGACATGTATGGGCAGTCTATTCCAGAGTATGGGGAGTCTCTGGGTCAGGAACCTATCCCTCCAGCATGTTTTGTTCATTGTGATGACAAAGTTTAGATCCCTGGAGTGTGTGGCTCTGAGGGATTAGGATTTCTTTGAGTATAGCATGTCCAACAGCTCTGGGTTTGGCATGGCCTTGTATGTTAAGCAGAGATCGCCTCTGAGTAGATGATATACGACAGAGTATGGCTGGAGTTTTTTTAGACAGTCAGCATAGGGCATCTGCTTTAGGCCTGTGATTCTTTTAGTGATGTATTTCTGTGGCCTTTCCAGTTGTTGCAGATGTCTTAAGAGGTACATACCAAACGGGGCATTGTATTCTATAATGGGTCTAATGATGGATGAGTACAGTGGGACAATGACCTCCTTTTTTCTGGATGAAAAGCCCTTAGTGATGAGGTGTGCCACATAGGATTTCCTGACTGTTGTGGCGATGTGGTTATCAAAGGTGAGACTGCTGTCCACCTGTGTCCCTAAGTCTCTTATCACGCTTTCGGTGTTTAGTGTACTGCCACCTATGTGGTAATTCACGGGTACATGTTTTTTCTCAAAGGGAATAACTATACATTTCTCGGCATTGAGCTTGAGCCCATGGCTCTGGCACCAAGCATCTGTTTCTGTAAGGCCCTTTTGCTAGAATAATTGGGGAAGAAGACTGGAAGCTGATTAGTCTGGTTAAGGTAGGATTCAGAAACTACCTTAGGAAGAAAGGAAAGATTAGTTATCAAGGAAACCCTGTCTTTATGAAAGATTACGTAAGGAGGTTTACAGGATACAGCTTGAATTTCTGAAATTCTCCTGGCTGAGGTGACGGCCACCAGAAACAAGGTTTTTCCAAAAGAGGAATTTTAGATCACATTTGTCCAAAGGTTCAAAAGGGGGATAAATTAAGGATTGGATAACTAAATTTAGGTCCCAAGGTGCAGATGGTTCCTTATATGGAGGTCTGAGGATCATAGATCCCTTCAAAAAGGCTTTGCAAAGCTTAGGGGACATTAAGGACGAGTCATTCATACCCAAATGAAAATTGAAGATTGCAGCTACATGCACTTGAATGGTAGATTCTGAGGCTCCTGCTTCAAAAATCAATGTCAAGAACTCTAGAACCTTATTGACTGTAGCCGAATATGGGTCAGTATTATACTTAGACATCCACGTAGAACATTTGTGCCATTTGCTGAGGTACAACTTTCTGGTCAAGGGTTTGTGACTAGCCAGAAAAATTAATTGAGCTGATGAACTAAGAGAGGAATGCTGGACAATCACAGAAATTGGAGAAGCCATGCGATGAGCTTGAGTTTCTGTAGATTCAGGTGAACCAATCCGCTTGGATGGGACAGTAGGTCCGGAGTTGGATCTACACTCAAAGGTTTCCGAAATAGGTGAGGCCAAAGAAAGGGAAACAGATCTGTCAAGGACAGAATGGAGCAATGAGAATTATCTTGTTTTTCAACCTGATGGCTTTCTTTAGAAACTGGAGTATAAGGGGAATCAGCGTAAATCCGCAGAGTAAACCGGGGAGCCAATCGTGGAGAAGAACATCTCTCAGTGACTCCCCCCTCATGGGAAGATCAGGGTGAAGTAGCTGCTGCACTTGTTGTTCAGAGCAAATGCGCACAGGTCGCAGCAGGGCTGGCCCCACTGACGAAATATCTTTCCCGTCACTGACAGGTTGAGAGACCACTCATGAGGCATTAGAATACATCTTCTGAATCTGTCCGCAATCACTTTGGAGCTCAATGGGATGTGCATTGCAATGAGAAAGCAGTCAGATGAAATTGTCCACTGCCAAACTCTGAGGGCTTCTCGACAAAAGGGATAGGACCTGATTTCCCCTTGTTTGTTGATGTACCAGACTACTGCCATGTTGTCTGTTTGAGCTGCAATCATTCCAAAGGGAAGGGCTGAGTGGAATGTTTGCAATGCCATCAGCACTGCCCTCATCTCTAGAACACTGATATGTAGATTGGTCTCCAAATGGGACCAAGTGCCTTGGACTGTTTTTCCCAGATAATGCCCCCCATCCCATCTGGGATATGTCCATGGTCACTATGGCTAGGAGTTAAGAGGGAACAAAGGGACGGCCCATCAACATTTCATTGGAGTGAAGCCACCAATGCAGGTCCTGATTGCACCAGTTAGTAACTGTGATCAAATGAGACAGTGGCTGATCTAATATGGACCATTGAGATGCTAGAAGCTAGTGAAGGATTCACATGTGTTATCTCGCTAATGGGACTAGAGTGATAGAAGCTGCCATCGACCCTAGGGCTTGAAGGATGAGCCTTGTTGGTACTTTGTTGTTGTGAACAATCTGGCTGACTTGCAATTTTATTCTTTGTAGTCCTTCTATGGGCAAGGATGCAATACTCATGATCATGGCTGCAACTTGGACTTCTCATAGTTTACAGTAATGCCTATAGCAAAGCAGAGCTGGACAGCATAATCTCAAGCATCCTCGAGAAGATGCCTGGTGGGAGTGGTGAGGAGCCAGTCATTTATATATGGAAACACCCAGAATCCTTGCAGTCTGAGATGAGTTACAACCACTGCCATGCATTTGGTGAACACCTTGGGAGCTGTGGTAAGACCAAAGGGCAGTGCTCTTAACTGACAGTGACTGGTTCCCAGATGGAAGTGCAGAAATCTCCTGGACCGTTTGTCCATCTTTATTGTCATAATACACATCCTGAAGATCTATATAGCACATCCAATCATCTTTTCCCAAGAAGGGAAGAATAGACTGTACCGTGACCATCCTAAATTTGGTCTCCCGAACTGATTTGTTCAGCCTGCTGAGATTCAAGATTGATCTCCAGTCCCCTGTTTTCTTTGGTACTAAAAAGAACCTTGAGTAAATTCTGGATCCTATCTGGTCTGGTGGGACTGTTTGGATGACCCTTTTGTTGAGCAGTTTTTGAATTTCTAAGACTGCTGCTGCCTTTGACTAGGTGGAACGCCTGGAATTTGGGCTAAACTATTGGGTGCACTAAAAAGGGTACACTGTATCCTCTGATTATAATCTTCTGCACCCAAAAGTCCTTTGTTATACTTAGCCAGGCATGTTGGTGCAGGGATAACCCCCCCCCCGACTGCCTCCAGAGGATGGCGATCAGTTCTCCTTTCAGAAACGCTGATAGGAGTTCCCACAGAAAGAATCCCTGGAATCCTGATTCTGCAGGCCACCTCTGCCTCTTCCTTGCCGTCTTCCATTATTACTTCCCCCTTTGCCCTGGGAGAAGTCATTGCAACATGAGCCTTGGAAATGCCTTTTGGACTTTTTAAGCCATAGCTTCCCACTCTGCTGGTTCCTGCCATAAGGCTGCTGGGCAGTGGAAAAGCACACACCTATGGCAGAAAGAGTTTTTCCATCTTTCTCACATCTGACTAGAGTCTCTTTAACTTTGGGACAAAATAGGGATGTTCTGTCAAACACAGCATTGACGAAAGAAGACTTACATGGCTCTGCAAACTCATAAGCATATCTAAGTGTGTTTCCTGATGTCTATGCCTGAACTCACAGCTTTTGTCATCCCTTCAGCAGCATGTGCAATTAGCCTCATGGACGAGTTGGATATTGATTTGAGGGTGGTGAGCTGAGAAGTCACTTTGTCTTAAACTCCTTCATCTACAGCTCCTGATAAGAGTATCTGATAGTTCTTAAATCACATCCCTTTGCAACCTGGTAAAATGTGCCATGTAATTCAAGGACCTAAGGGTGAAGGTTGATGAAGCATATACATGCTTCCCAAATCTATCCATAGTCCTAGATTCCTTATTAGGAACATGAATAGTGGGACTTTGGCGGCAAATTCCTTTTTAGTGGCTGCTGCTACCACCATGGCATCTACTGGAATTCCCTTATCCCAGTGTTGTTGATCCTTGGGGGCTGACCATATATGGTCTGGTCTCTTAAGGATAGGCTTGATAGAATCAGGCACCTTCCATGCCCACTGAGCAATCTGAGATCGTCAGCGGACAGAGAAATCCAAGAGGTGAAGGAATGGGCATGAAAAGCCTCAAGATATACTGATTCCTCTGAGGAATGTTGGAGGGAAGTCCAGTCACCCCTCTGTTTTGGGATCTCTAGGATGTCCTGGAAGGAAACATCATCAGGGGGAGACTTGGGGGAACCTTCCCCTTCATCGAAATTAGTATCTTCTGTGAATGACTCTTCAGGAGAGTCCATGTGCTTCCTCTTTTACTTTCTCTTCACAGGAACCTCTTTGGTGGGATGCTCCAGAGAGTTATCCAAGTAGGGCATAACCACTGTGGTTTGATCCTGAGCCTTTAATGCTCTCTGTCCCAGGGCAGAGGCTGGAGGGAGCTCCAGTTGAGGGGAAAGGCTAGAGGATTGGTTTAATGGGGTAGACAATGACCGATTGCCTGCAACAGACAATGCCCTCTCCATGGCCTGGAAGGCAGGCCCCCTTGTAGAGGGATGGGAGCCCAGAACTAAAATAACACTACTTCAGAACTGTAGTCCCAGCCTGCAATGAGGAAGCCTTCTCCGAGTTGAAGTAGGGGCCAAGCGTACGAAAGCAGAAGCACAGAGGGGGCATGGACAGCTCTGAAAAGGCTGAAGATGAAACCATTCCCCCAGTACCCGCAACAAAGCTACGTGGTCTCTGGGTCCAACACATCCAAAGCACTCAGGGTAGCAATTGGTGCCGGAGAAGGAGCTCTAATTGGCACCAAAGCATTCAAAGTCAAGACTGTCGACACCAGGGGCTATGAAGCCTCAGTGGGAGTTGGAGGAGGAAGAAGAAGAAACGGGGTGGAAGTGGACATGGTTCCAGCAGTGAAGGCACTACGAACCAATGCTGAAGACAATTCCATCGCCGGAAGGAGCTGGTCCATCATCCTCATTATATCCAATTCAGGTAGACTCCTGGTGGATCAGTTAGAGGAAATAGAGGGAGACCTGGAAGAATACCTGTCCAGGAAAGGACTTGGAAGGCAATCCACAAAGGGATCTACCGAAGGAGAATATTGGGTACATGGCAGCCGTTTAAAAAAAAACTTCTTTGGTTCCTGGGCCTCTGGTGTCATGATGGAGGGATCTATAGTTGTGGTTGCCGCCAAAGAAGTCAGTGCAGAAGGTGGCACAGAGAGATGAGATGTCTGACTTGTCGGTTCTGAAGATACAGTTGGAAACATCGCAGATTTAGACACTTTTGTAAGCGGTTCCGAGGGAACAGTCAGAACCGGATGAGGTCTCTTTTTTTACTTCTCCCTGTTGCTGGAAGAACAGGAAGTAGAAGGAGAACTCGCCTCTGATGTTCATCGTGTTTCACTGTTGCAGTCATTACACTTGGGTTATCCTGCTGGCAGGCTACCCTCAGTCGGCCTGAATTCCAAAGTCCTGGTCCAGCGTCGGTTGCTGTCGCCTCTTCCCTGACGTCAGTGCGCCAGGGGTATATAAGATGCAACCGACACCATTTTCTTCAGTCTTTCTTGCAGCGCGGTGCCCAAAGCAAAAGCAGTTTGCAAGTGCCGGTCGGCCGACTCCTGAGATTTTCGAAACTGAATTTCAGAACCGAAGTCTTCAATAAAGCTAAGTACCCCGTTGGGGAAACTTTTTCTTGCTCCAGACCGATGTCAGTAAAAGTTAACAATTGTATTTCTTGTGGGAAGCAAATACCTCATAAGGATTTTCACTCTTACTGTATTCCTTGCCTAGGCCCTGACCACGACGTTGCTAGTTGTCGGTTTTGTGTTAGATTCAACCAACGCACTACTAAGCGTCGGTTTGATTTTGCTTTACATTACTTTGGCCGAAGGTTTAACTACATAATGCCGTTGGAACAACCGACGACCGGAATTCATAAAAAACACAAAGACAAAGAAAAGGACAGGCATCCGAGGTCCAAAACCGACAACGAAGCCTCTTCTAGGCCAGTCGCCGGTTCTCAGTGAGGCGCTTTCGCAGCCCCTGACACCCGCTAACTCACAGCCACAGGCCGCCTCCGACTCCCATGTGTTGACAACTAGGCCTCTGGAAACTCAAGGTATTGGGCCTATGGAAACTATTCCCTCAGATGGGTCCGGAGCCGCTGAGCAGCCATCGGCTTCTGAGGGTGTTTTCAGACCTTCACAGCTTACTATCAAGTCCACTTCAGCAGCCAAGGCAAAGTCTAAAACACCATTAAAGGCAAAGAAACAAGTACAGCATTTTCCTGGACAGTCATCCATGCCAAAGAAACAGATGCTCAAAATGGCCGAGGACCTAATTACTTTGATCAGGGGTTCCCATCCCCCTCCTGATAAAAGGCCTAGGCAAGACACTGACTATGACTCCTCTGACCAGGTTTCTATTTCCTCTGATTCCTCTTCAGAAAAGGGATATTCTCTTCCTTCCTATGAGGACTCTGATGCTGAAGAATCTATCCCTTCAGCCTCTCCTCCTGAGGATTACTCTTTTGGGGAAACCTTGCACAAAATGAGGGAGCATTTCCATTGGGAGAGCCAGGATTATTCAGAATCCAAGAAAAGGCTCAGAGACTTTCTTTTACTGCTTCAGCACAGGACCCTTGCTATCCCTCCTGTACTTGATATTGTTGATGATGTTTTTTCTGAATCCAGTTTGTCTCCAGATTCTTTATCCCCTGTACCAGTCAAGCCAGATAGGTACTACAGGGTCCCAGACTCTCATACATTTCTTTATAAAAAACCCTGCTGCTGACCCAGAAACAATTTCTCAGGGTCCCAAAGGGGTCAAGGCTTCCACTGCAAAAAAAACTGTTCCCTCTGATAGGGATTCTAGAGCACTGGATAGATGGGGGGAAAAAAGTTTACACTTATGCTACTTTAGCTGTAAGGGCTTTAAACTGTCAGTTTCACGTGCTTAAATATCAACAATATCTAATGTCTTTGCTAAAACAGAAAATGCTTACAAGCTCAGAATGTCCTGACAATAAGGAAATGCAGGATTTATTGCATGCAGCTGAACAAGTGGGAAAGCATACTCTGCAATGTGGTTTTGATTCACTAGAGGCTTCTTGCAGAGCCGCAGTTACAGGCTCTGTCATTCGAAGGCATGTTTGGTTAAAAGAACAAAGTTTACCTGATCATGTTAAAGCAAAATTATTGGATGCTCCATTACAGCATGATACTTTGTTTGGTGTTAAGGCAGAAGAGGTGTTAAAGAAAATGGAGGATAAAGCAAAATCAATGCAGACAGTAAAGGATTTCTTACAGGTTCAGCCACCTAGATTTAGCAGGAACTGGCCTTCAAAAAATTGGTTCTTTCCAGTGTCAGACAGGCCACAAAGAAGCAGATACAGACGCCCAAGAGGCAGATCTCAGCCCCAAGGCTCATACAGACCTAAACAATGGGGTGCTGCAGCCCCCAAAGGCGGAGAAGACAAATCACAACGTTATAGGGAACAGTCCCAATGACTTCCCTCTACAAAAGCCAAGCACTTACCTTTTTACAGCACCCTTAGGGGGAAAACTAGCACTCTTCTCACAAAATTGGCACATGATCACCCAGGACAAATGGGTACTGAATATTGTTTCTCAAGGTTACAGGTTCCACTTTCACACCCTACCAAGGTCAAAAGGTATGCCAGACCTGCCACAAAACCAATGGGCAGAGGCACAAAAACAAATTTCTGCTCTCATGGACATGAGAGCTATTCAAAAAGTACCACAGCAAGCACAGGGGCAAGGATTTTACTCAAGACTTGTATTGGTACACAGAAAGGACACAGCCTGGAGACCAATACTGGACCTGTCAGTTTTAAATACTTTCCTGGATGTTCCAAAATTCAAAATGTTGACACTGCAGCAACTTCTACCCATGCTGGGCAAGAAGGCTTGGCTAGTTACTTTGGACCTCAAAGAGGCATACCTGCATGTCCCAATCAGACAATCTTGCAGAAGATACCTCAGATTCATAGCTGGCTCAATGCATTACCAATTCTCTGCACTGCCCTTTGGCTTATCTACTGCACCCAGGGTCTTCACAAAATACCTGGCACCAGTAATTGCATTTTGCAGACAAAAAGGAATTCAAATATATCCCTAGTTGGACGACTGCCTTATTCAAGCAGAGAGCAAGGACGTTCTACTACAGCATCTGGCATTTGTAAAAGAATTACTAATTTGCCTAAGGTACACAGTAAATGAAAAGAAATCAAAACTAGTGCCCTCTCAAGAGATAACATTCCTGGGTGCAAGCTTAAATACAACTGCCCAGATGGCATATCTCACGCCAGACAAGCAAAGGCAACTGACTCATTATTTCAAATGATGGCAACAAAGACCCAGCTACCTGCAAGAAAAATTCTGCAGGCCTTGGGCTTCATGGCATCTTGCATCCTGCTAATTCCATATGCAAGACTGCATATGAGGAAGCTACAATGGTACCTAAAAAGTGTTTGGACTCAACATTGCCACAGCCTGGAAGCAATAATAACTCTTATTCCCTGCCTGCAACAGGAGTTTCGATTTTGGGCACTGGCCTGTCACCACAACAAGGGACAGCCTTTCACTTTACCCACAGCCAGGCAGATACTAACAACAGATGCATCGGATTATGCCTGGGGGGTACACATGGGAGGAAAATGTATTCAGGGCACGTGGCCCAAGGACCAAATGCATCTTCACATCAATCAAAAAGAGATGCTAGCTGTTCAGAATGCCCTGACAGCCTTCAAGGACCTACTACATCCAGGACAACTATTACTAAAGACGGACAATACTACAATTATGTGGTACATAAACAAGCAAGGGGGCACACATTCCTACCCCCTCTGCAGGCAAGCCATGACTTTGTGGAATACAGCACTGACCTATCAAGTACATCTGCAGGCACAATTCCTGCCAGGAAAGAAAAATACTCTGGCAGACGAACTAAGCAGAAACCTCATGGACCCTCACAAGTGGAAACTAAATCCACAGGTCTTCAGCATAATAACAAAGAAACGGGGATGCCCAGACATAGAGCTCTTTGCCTCCCCTCACAACTACCAACTACAGAGATCCTGCACAAGGACTTATCATTCACAAGCATGGAAAATGGATGCTCTATCTTTCAGCTGGAAAACCCTAACAGTTTATGCCTTTCCACCACTGCCTCTCCTTCCCAAGGTGCTCCTAAAAGTCAGACAAGAGAAGCCAAAAATTATTTTGATTGCCCCAGACTGGCCATGCCAGCACTGGTATCCAATCCTAAAGAGCTTGTCTCAAGGCCCAGCCTGGACTTTACCTCTAATTCCTCATCTTCTGACTCAACAAAACAATCAGATCCTGCACAGCCAACTCAGAACTTTAAATCTGACTGCATTTCGGATAATATAGCCACTCAGAACACACCTCTCTCTAAAGCCGTTATGGATGTCATTTTGGAAGCCAGGAGGCCCAGCACCAGGAAATCTTATGCAGAAAAATGGAAGAGATTCTGTGCTTGGAACCAGGCACAAGGACTTGAACCACTTGTTCCAAATATTCCTCAGATTTTACAATACTTAACTGAGATGCTGGACAAAGGCCTATGCTTCTCATCAATTAAGATCCATGCCTCTGCCATTTCAGCTCATTACAATACGGAACCTCCTATTTTCTCTCATCCACTGCTAAGACAGTACCTCAGAGGGGCAAAAAACATAAGACCCCCCAAGGAGAGCACCGATACCTACATGGGACCTCAACTTTGTCTTAGAAAAGCTCGCACTACCTCCTTTTGAGCCAGCCAATACAGCTGACATAAAATTCTTATCATGGAAAACTGCTCGGCTCTTAGCAATAACTTCAGCAAGAAGAGTCTCAGAGTTACAGGCATTAATGGCAGTGGAACCTTTTATCATTTTTCATGCGGACAGGGTTTCTCTAAGGACAAACCCAACATTTATGCCAAAGGTAGTATCGAGTGTGGCTCTTAACCAAACCATTCATTTGCCAACATTTTATCCAAATCCCCAGAATAAAGGGGAGAGACTTCTGCACTCTTTGGACATACACAGGCAGCTACACTTCTACTTGGACAAAACAAAAGCTTTCAGAAAAACTGAGCAACTTTTTGTAGCATATGCTGCAGGATCAGAAGGAAAGGCTATCTCAAAGCAGACTATTTCAAAATGGATAGGATACTGTATTTGTTTCTGCTATGCACAGCATGGCAAGTCACTACCTAAGAATATTAGGCCACGTTCTACCAGGGCAGCAGCCACTTCAGCAGCCTTTCTCAGAGGAGTACCAACCAAGGAAATGTTGGAGGCTGCAACTTGGAGTTCAGTGCACACTTTTACCAAGCATTATCACTTGCCTCTTTACTCTAAATCCAGAGCAGGCTTTGCCAGTGCAGTTCTGCAGGGCCTCATAGCCACTCCTAATCCTATTTAGACCCAGCCGCCCTACCTCAGCTTTGGGATTCAACCCAAGTGTAATGACTGCAACAGTGAAACACGACGAACATAGTACAGTTGTGTACCTACCATAAATGTAGATGTTCGAGTGTATTCACTGTTGCAGTCCAGGTTACCCACCCTCGATCCCCCTTGCTTTCCTGGGACTTATCTATACTTCTCTATCCTATACAACCTATGTGGTGTATTTGCTTGTAGATAAAGGTATTGTTTTTATTTTACTGTATGTTTTTATAAGCAATATGTATTGCCTACCTTATTGGGGGTACCTGACATCTGGGGCAAGAAAAACTGTAGAAAATGGCGTTGACTGCATCTTATATACCCCTGGCGCACTGACGTCAGGGAAGAGGCGACAGCAACCAACGCCAGACCAGGACTTTGGAATTCAGGCCAACTGAGGGTAGCCTGCCAGCAGGATAACCCAAGTGTAATGACTGCAACAGTGAATACACTCGAACATCTACATTTATGGTAGGTACACAACTGCACTTTCTGGATCCTGACAGCGCCTCTTCAAACTCAGTTTTCAAAAGACCCTTTAAAATAAGTTTGTTTTTATGGCTGACTAGTGCCCTATGGCTGAAACACTGATATATGGCACAGTCTTCCTGTAATTGTACAGCCCCAAGACAATACATGCAAAGGGTATGCCCATCCAAATTGGGCATTTTTCTATCACACTTATAACACCTCTTAAAACCTGAGGTGCCTTTAACTGGCTTGTCCACCATAACAGAAAATTACACACAGCCAAAGACTCACACACTAAAGCTATAAAGAGACTACGTTTTTTTTTTAAACTTAAGGAAATTTGGAAATTAGATACAGAATCAATGAAAGTATGAACAATGATACACAAGGAATACCTGAGAGGGTAAATAGAAGATGTACCAACAATGGTACGTAAGACTACCTAATGGTAAGATAAAAGGGTTGCGCGCGCGCACACACACACACACACACACACACACACACACACACACACACACACACACACACACACACACAGGCAAAAAAGAGGAGCAGGTACAAGAAAAATAACAATTATGCAGAAAAAGAAAAAAAAGAAGAAACTTACAAGACTGAAAATGCTGTTGCCCAATAGCTTAGTAGATGATGTGTCTGTCACTTTGAAGCAGCAAATCAGATCTGGGGTAATTTTGGTGAGAAGCATTATGGGCAGAGCTGAGCTGAAGTGTGTTTGGAAGGTGCGAGCTGGAATAACAGCTGAGTTGGTTCCGAGGTTCGGAACCAAACCCACTGTCAAGGACTATGTGAAGATTGACAACATCAGATCAGAAATTATATGAAGATTAATGTTGGAAACTTCCAAAATGGCTGCACACTGATTAACAGCTCAGTTTCAGCTTTCTTAGTGTGAAAATAGAAACTCAGAAAACAGAACAAGTAAATTTGTCTCTTAAAGTAAATTTTAGTTACTGGCTCGTAAGTGCACTGCCTGGATGCCAGCAAAAAAGAAATTTAGAGAACGTGGAAGACAATCAATCACAAAATGTGAGAAGAAAACACTGTCTGGAAGAATTTTGCAGCTGTTCAGCACAAAACAGTTCAAGCTCCCAGTAATCTAGAAATAAAATAAGTCAAATGTGCACAGAGCTGATTAAAATAAACAAAACACTGAAGGAGTATATCAACTCAAATACAAAAGGCTGGAAAAATGGAAGAAGTGTTAAATAAATATTCAAATGTTCTGATAAAACTGCAAAAATCAGAGGGTAAAATGAAGAAAATGCTGGCTGAGTAAGAAACTGTTCAAATAGAGATGTTTCAAAAGTGGTATAATTAGAAGACAGAGCATGTAGGAAAAATCTGATATTTCTGCAGTACCAGAGAAACTGGAAAGAACAGACTGTATTAATTTCATGAAAACACAGATAAGCAACTGGACAGGTACTACACAGCAGAAGCTGTTAATTGAACAGGCTCATTATGTGTATGCTCCAAACCTGGCCATGAGAAAGAAGCCAAGACCTCTAATAGTAAAGATGAAATCCTACAAGCAGAAAAGAGTTGATTCTGACAAAACTGTGACAGAAGGACAAAGTACTAAAAGTTGGAGACGGTAGAGTGTTTCTGGAAAATGATGACTCATTGTACACCAGGCAGAAGAGGAGTAAATTTATTCCAGCAATCAAGGACCGAGAAGAAGGTGTGAGATTCAAGCAGCTGTATCTGACTATCTTCAGAATAGTTTTTCCATCATTTTGTGATGCAGAATATGCTAAGGAGAAAATACAAAAGTTTATCCAGAAAAAGTGAGTTATCAAACAGAAGGGATTCTTCTTATTATTCTTTCAATAATAAAGCTCATAGATTCTATGACAGTGAAAACATTTCCAGTGTTCCAAAGGAAAATGCTTCAGAGACAGAAAAAAGCACAGGAGTTGACTAGAGGAACCAGGAGTATGTTGAAAATGAACCACAGACTGGAGTTGAGAGACAGAGATCAACAGGAAGAAAACCAGCAACTCAGAAATTAACAAAGAAATGTGGGATTACAAAGCATCAACCACATTTGTGAAATATGGCGGAACAAGAAACCTGGAAACATTGGACATTTCTGACTTTGTTAAACTTGTAGGAAAGTTCAAAGTATAAGCCCTATTTCATGTCATTAATGTTTAGAGGAACATTAAAGAGAGGGGAGGAGGAGGGAAAGAGGTAACTATAAGTAGAACAGTTTTAATCTTAGAATATTTATAAAACATGACATATACTGCATGCTATAAAGTAAAGGCTTTCATTTATTTTTCTGTGTAATAGGGATACTAAAGTAAACCGGTGCCCTTTTTCTTCCTTTTTAGTGTTCAGTT
This sequence comes from Protopterus annectens, assembly GCF_019279795.1. Taxonomy (NCBI): domain Eukaryota; kingdom Metazoa; phylum Chordata; order Ceratodontiformes; family Protopteridae; genus Protopterus; species Protopterus annectens. The sequence continues at coordinate 948,483,937 of NC_056727.1, forward strand.
TTAAGAAATATAGAAACTGCAATGTAAAAACGGAAGAAAGTCTGGACAAAAAAGATGATATAAGTAAACCTGATATGCTTTTTCTTACCTTTGCCTAGGGGAATAACCAGATTAAGGCCCATATCTCGATCTAACAACATGTTTTAAGGGGAAGCAAGTAAATAAAATAACACCGAATGTAATTAAAAGTTTTCCTTTAGCAAATAAATATTTACAGTGCAACATGTCAAGCTTGTAGCTGAAGGCAACCGTGTATCTGGTTCTCATGTTACTATGGAGAAAAGCTGATAAAGGCAATAAAATAGAATACTCTTTTCTTTCATTGACTAAAAGATAATGCTTTTTTGAAAGCATTCAAGTTGTTTTCTATATCTGGTAAATGAAAAAGATAAGACATAAAGAGACAGGAATTAGTGTAAGTAGAAGCATAGGCTGTACCATGCATCTTAGCACGGATGACCGTTAGTATAGGTTAAGTCAAGCCTGTCAGTGTAGTTGTCAGTCTGGGACAATTGTTCCTATCAAGAGGGTTACACTTCATAATTTGAAGATGTACACAGATTTGTGTGTTGTATTAAATTAATAGATTATGGGGGGTGTTTTAAGGGTTTTCATTAAAACAAAATGTCTTCGAAGATGTGCCCTAGATTCAAATGGATATGACAAGAAACAACTGTATAAAAGATCAACCTGCCAGACAGTAGTCTGTGCATGTAACACAAAAGCTGAAACTAGACATGTAAAAAAGCTGTTATACATTACAAGCGGGAGTAATAACTTCTTATTATACTGGCAACATCTTCCATATTATCTGTGAATGTGAATGGTCTCATGGGTATATACAAAAAAAGAGTAGAGATCTGTATTAAAAAATGCAGAGTGCAAATAGCTATGCTACAGGAAACAAACTTGGAAAGAAATGAGCATGTGACTTTGATAAAGAAAATATTTCAGGATGGCTATTCAGCAGAATATGTGAGACAATGGAAAAGGGGAGTACATATAGTAATTGTTAGAGGAACTGCAATAATGACAGAAGAGGAAAAAATATAATGGTAGATTTGTAGTAGTAATGGTTACTGGCAAGGAATGAGGATTATACTGGTATTTATTTATATTCCACCTAAACATGTTATAATGGAGCTTAACAAAATTCTGGGAGAAATTATAAGCTTTCAGCAGGGAATATTGCTTATTGATGGAGAGTGGAATTTGATTTGCAACAGTGGGGATGTATCTGGGGGGATTACAAAGGAAAATATAACAAAACAGGGTAGATTTTTGAAGAAATTTATAAAGATATTTGGTATGGAATTTTGTGAATTCAGTAGTAGGGACTCTGGCAGAAAATTTATATATTATTCCCCAAGGTACAAAAACTGGGCAAGGCTAGAGAGAAATTATATTTCACAGGAACATTCATTTAATTGAAAGTTTTGATATGCATCCAATAACTATTTCAGCTCACCTGCCAATAATAACTAAAAAGCAAAAATGAAGGGTAATGAAATAAAAATGAGACGTTGGGGCATCCCTACTTATCTGTTAAACAGAAATGAATTTACGGAATAGGTAGTGGAAATTATTCAGGCATTATTAACGAAGTGGGATAAAATGAAAGTTAGACATTCGGCTTTTCCCGGTTAGGGGTCCCCACAGCAGAACTCTGGTTCACTCATGATTGGCAGTGAATTTTTACAGTGCCGAGATGCCAGACCGACGCCCAACATTCAACGAAGGCATGCCCATTCACGCTCACACCTACCTGCATGTCTTTAACATCACTTGTGGAGTTTAAAAATAGAGTAGAAATAAAAGAAAAACAGGTATGTTTAAGAAGCAACAAGAATTATTTAGAGGGACTGACAAAGGTTAAAGTATTGCAAAATAGGGTGAATCTCACAGAGCAAGAAGAGGTGCAACTGCAGAGTGCTAAAGGTGAAATTACCATGATAATATGCATGAGTTTAAAAAGATTGCTGTTAAGCAACTGTTTTTTAATAATAATTGAAGAGCACAAAAATTTTTAGCACAACAGCTTAGGCAACAGAAAGTTGCCAAGCTTAGGGAGCCGGTAACAAGGAAAATAACAATCCTGTAAGGGCATTAGAAATAGCTTGGAAATTTTATGAAAATCTCTATAAAGTACAGAAATGTGGAAATCAAGAAAAAGTACAAATATATACAAATATTTCAAGCATGGGCATTAATGCCCTTCTAGCTTGCCAATATACCAAAACACTTGTTCCCGTAATAAGTGTTTTGACTGTTTTTAAAAAAATATCTAAACTAGGACTTGCTTTAACTCACTACATCCGAGTGATACCTCCAGGAGCATCTGCACTTAACTCCTACTGATGCTTCTAGGCATCAAATATTGCGTGTTCATATTTGCATCAACAATTCCAAAACCCTGCTATGTACAAGGTTTTAAAAGATTTCATCTTAAAGCTTACACAGTAAAAAACTCAACTGCATTAATATTTGGCAAACTAAGAAATATAATAAACACTATAAAAACTCTAAATTAATTCTGAAGAAGTTGCTACATTTTGGCAACGAAAAGCATTTCAAATAAACGTATTTTGTCTACATGCTTACTACGTCTTGTGGGCTCTTTGTGCTCAGTGTTCTTGCTGGTTACCTTTAGAGTTTTTACATTAATATTTGACCCCTGTCTACTGCAGATAAATACAGATAAATAGATATTAACTGTTGTTTTTATTATATTAATTTATATAGTTACAATTTTCACATTTTTCTAAATATCTCAAAAACTAAGTAACACAGACAGAACTCCTTAGCCTCATATGGAAGCTCACAGCTAGATGAATAAAATGTTGCTAACAGTATGTATGTAACTGGAGTGGTTGCTGAGATATTGTAAGTTGTTTAAAAATATTACAAATGTAATAGTTACTGTGTTTACTGTGACTTATAAAATTCATTTTAAAATCTAGAACCTAAAGAATACTACCACTATAAAAACAGTTTATGCTGAAGAGTTTGCCATTTATACTTCTTTGATAATTCCTATGGTTCCAAAGATATGAACATAATTTTTATACTTTCAAAGGGCTAAGGCTCATTGGAAGTTGAAGTACAAACTTCCTCAGCTCCACTGGAGTGAATGAGTTAAAGTAATTTGGTAGTCTGTTCCATGCATCAGCTACTCTCTCAGAGAACCGATTAGTACACTTCTCATTCCTGTAAAATCTTCTACATAGGTTGTCTGATGCATCTCTACTACTTTTTGATAACCCCAAACATTCCCAGAAATGGTTGTCTCTAAATGCTCTATACATCTGAATAAGATCTCTTATAAGATATACTGTACAAGTTCAGATATTTTAGTCTTTCATAACAACATACATTTTCACATCCATTGATGCTCTTGGAATATTCCAATGTACTCTTTCTAGTTTACTTACGTTTTCTTATAACGTTTATATATTGTTATTCCATACTCAAGTTTGGGTATAATGTAACTAACAAACACTTACTTCATTATTTCTGATTTCCTAGACTTTATAAATCTTTTTAGACAACCTATAGTTCTATAACTATCATTAACCAATTGGTTGATATGATTAGAAAAACACATAGCTGGATCTACCCATATACCCAAGTCCTTAAATGACTCTACAGTTTCAATCACTGTGTGCTGTATTAAATATTCACCTTTCAATTTATGTCTCCCAAATCTCATATGCTTAGTTTTTGATGTAATTATCAGCATATTATTCTCCTGTGCCCAAAGTGAGAAGGTCACCAAAGCAATGGATGAGGGCAAAATTGTTCACACTGCCTACCTTGACCTGGCCATGGCATTTGACAATACCCCACTCAAGAGGTTAGGTACAAAGTCATATGTCACCCGGTGGATAGCTAACTGTCTCACAGACAGAACCCAGGATTACTCGTTCTAAAGACTTAAACCTTGCCTGTGACATAAATAGGACCTGTTGGAGAAATAGGTATGCACCCCAGAGACTACCCAGTCTATGGAAAAGGCTCCCCATCCATGTGAAGTTGAGTCCCTCCATAATCCGGTTCAAGTGCAACTTGGACAATTGGATGGGAAACTGGAAATTCATCTCCGGTTTGGCACCTATGTCCCTGATGCAAACAGGTAACCTGTAAATGGTTCATCACCCAAGTCCATGCTTACACTTATCAAGGGTATCCAAACTTGTCAGAGATTTGGGATGCATGGCTAGGCTTAAAAAGACCCTTGTGGTCATTAGCCTAGTAAACACCAATGAACCTATGAACCTACAAATGGTCAATTTAGTCAAGTTCTTTTGCAGACATGCCATATCTGTAACACATGTAATCAGTTAACCCAATTTCAGGTCATCTGCATATAGACTGTAGAACATCTCAGATGGAAACATTAGGTCTGAAAGATACAATCTAAACAAGTAAGGACCTAGGACAGAATCCTATGGGACACCCTGACTGTAACCAAGAATTTCACCTGTCCAGTTGCTGTATACTTGCCATATCCTATTGGTAAGCCATGCAGCTATCCATCTTATCAAGAGTAAATTAATACCTAGTTGTTCTAATTTATTGATCAGTGTTTTGTATATGACCCTGTCAAATGCTGAAGTTAAATCTCCAGAAATTAAATCACAGCACAATTTTTCATTCATAGCTGCTGTTATATTTTTATAGAACATCATGTTACAGGTGGTAATAGATCTATTTTCAACATATGCATGCTGATATATGATTTCATGTCCCAATCTATCCAATTCTGACAAAAAAAAAACGTATCCAGTATTACCTTCTCCATTATTTTTCCACAAAATGAAAGTAGACTTAAGGTCTATATTACTCTGGGTTTGTCCTACTCCCCTTTCCCTTAAGCACAGAACAAGATGGCAAACATACCATTACGTGTTTCATGACTGCCGGTTGTAACTTTAGTAATGTTCCCTTCTAACTTGCTATACTACAACATAACTCATGTCAGTGTAGTGAAGTGCGACCTCGGAGTTGATATATTTAAGTAGCAGGGGGTGTGGGGGTGCAGGTGGGCTTGCCCCCCCTGCTTATAATTGGTGAAAAGTAATATGGTTTGTCTTGTATTTGTTTTTCTATATCCTTGTACTGGAATATAGTAAGTGTTTGCATCCTTTGTGGTTTCAGTATTCTGAGATTCAGTCTTTTGAGTTTTCAAGATTTTGAGTGTCAGTCTTATGGGATTCAAGATTGTGAGCTTTCAGTCTTCTGAAGTGAAGCCATATATAGAACATCGACAACGGGAGAGCCGACGTTTCTCACACAGTAAGTAACTGTTTGGCCATCAACCTGAATTTTGCCCCTTACCCCCATGTCACTGCGTTCTCGGAGTTGGAATATTTAGTAAGGGGGGTGTGGGTGGCGCAGCCCCCCCCCCCACATCAGTGGGTTTGTTTTACTGGTAGTTGTTGAAGTCTTGATGGCCAAACGGTTACTTACTGTGTGGGAAACGTCAGCTCTCCCATTGTCGATGTTTTGCCGTTTCGGTGAAGTTGGTTTCGATGATACTGACCTCTTTTCTATATATTGTTGATATTTTAGAAGTGTGATCAAATCCTGGTCATCAAAGCAGATAGGGAAACATTTTTGAAGGGGATGTCTGGGTTTAAGGAAGACAGACATTCCAAATTAGTTTAAACTATTAGGAACTGTTGTTTTTTAGAAAGTACAACAAAACAATTCACTGGTTCTATGAAAGGGTACTTAAGATCTGGAATTCCTTGCCATCCTATACTATAACAAGTGAGAACATTTAAAGTTTTAAAAACGCAATATGTATACTTATTTTCAGGTAATTATTGTATTATTGTTCTGCTGGAATGATAGGTATGTATCCCAGAGACTACCGCGTCTATGGAACAGGCTCCCCATCCATGTGAAGCAGAGTTCCTCCCTAATAAAATTCAAGTGCAACTTGGACAATTGAATGGGAAACCAGAAATTCATCCCTGGTTTGGCACCTATGTCTCTGATGCATACAGGTAACCTGTAAATGGTTCATCTCCCAGGCCCATGCTTACAATTATCAAGGGTATCAGAACTTGTCAGAGATTTGGAATGTATGGCTAGGCTTAAAAAGGCCCCTGTGCTCGTTAGCCTAGTAAACAACTATGAACCTATGAACATATGATATCCACAGGTGATATGCTGACAAAGCTGAGTGATATCACAATGAAAAAAAAAACAGAACTTTTTTTCCAAGACTGCAGACTTTACTGCATTTTACAACAGTATTTGTCTCCCTGAGGACTTGGAATTTCTAATATTAACAGCTGAATTTGTTAAGGAAGACTGTAAACAGCAGTGTATACCCTAGCATTAGTATCAGTGGTTTACAGTAAAGTACATGAAGCTAACATATGCAGGATAAGATGACTATAGCAAAACTCAGTACATGGACAATTTTACAAATGAGTCACCATATACAGTACGTTGACACGATTCATATTAAGTGATATTCATGGGACTAATACATTAACTGAGCATTCTGGTAAACTTTCATGTGATGCATTGAGTACCCCTAGCTATTTAATGCAAGTCAATGGATTAAGCTAACAGTTTCACACCTACATTTAATAAACAGCCTAGTTTATTTTCTCTAATCTGTCAGGTTCCACTGAGCAAATCCCTAACAGAGCATAACTAAAAAGTCTTTACCTCTCCTCATACTTCGAAAATCACCAGACCTGCAGATCAAGTACAGCTGACTCCTTACATGCAAATGAACAAGAGGAAACAACTAAATAGCAGGAGGTGCTCTTAATTCATTAAAACAGGCTATCACCCATCTTCATAACAACAAGTGAGCTGAATGACCCCTCAAGCCTTCTACTTATCTGTCTAAAGACTAGAGAAACTATCCTGTTACAAAACAAAGGTATAAACACTGTAATGACAAGCACTGTTTCTGAATGCTAAATTAAAAAATTAAATACAATTCTGGCTCACATACAGTACAAGATAACAGCAAAACATCTACCCAATTCAACTAAATACATACATCAATATAACAGTGAAAGAGAGATAACTGGCAGCCTTCAGATTATCTCTAACCTCCAAAAAAAAAAAAAAAAAAAAAAACAAAGCATAGTAAGCTGTATAGCAGAAAACCAAGCACTAATTCTAAGTGCCTAAGTACAGTCATTAAATGTTGTTTTTCTTTAGGCTTTTCCCGATTAGGGGTCGCCACAGCGGAACTCCGGTCCGCTAATGATTGGCAGTCAATTTTTATGGTGCCGAGGTGTCAGCCTGAAGACCAACCTTCAACGAAGGCATTCATTCACGCATGTCTTTCGAACGCCACTCAACCGCAGGGAGGACATGCAGACTCCACACAGGAGTTCCAGCCAAGAATTGAATGGGAGAACCTCTTGCTGTGAGGCGACAACGCTACCGCTGCACCACCGCGGCTTATTATTAAAATTAAAATAGAACATTGAATCATGAGCTGACTAAACTATGTCTGCCCAGTTCAACAAAACATTTATCACTCATTGTAATACTGATGGGGTGGGCCTTCTGCTAATCTGCCTAAACCCCAAAGAAACTGTCCTGTTTATTAAAAAGCATGAATACTGTCTCTAAGTGCAACCACTATTCACAGTCTCTCCAATTGTGAAAAAAATAAAATAAGGTGTTGGTTCATAAGCACAGTGAGCTAAATAGTAGACCTACCCAACTGAACAAAAGAATATGACCTGTTGCTGCTGTAATGATGTGCAAGGCTTTCAACTCATTTGCCTAAAGCCCAAATAAAAAACTCCTTTTTACTAAAAAAGGAACAATCTGTAATGACAGAAAGAACAGCAACAATTTTAAGTGTTTCAACTATACATATAAAAAAAAGGAATAAACAGTGTTGTGACCCTCACTAAGAACAGAAATTGTTAAAATACAGGAGGACGGACTTTAGTCAACATGGATGGGTGGCAAAAATAAGAATGATGTAAGAACTATGATTTGCATCAGAAAAAGAGTAAGGAACATACGTGTCAACTGTTGAGAGTTTTGTCTCATATTTTTGGTCTGTTCCTCATAAAATTTATGGTTGTCTGGCAAATCGGTGAGGACTGAATTCACTAAATTACACACATTTGAGCTTCAGATTTTATATCCCTCAGAAAATCCATGCCGATATAAAATGTCTTATTCTAGCAACTTTCTAAGTTTATAACAGCAATATTTAAAATGTGTCCTTATTTTTGGGCCTTTACCCCCTCCTATTATTTTAGGTTTTGTCTAGATTCTTGAGCTAAGGGGTTAAGAGGTATGGTACGACATGGAATAATAACGTTTTGTAATAAAAAAAAGTGTGGGAATCAGAAACAAAAGGCAAAGGTAAAAGTGATTACAAACGAAAAATTGTATTATGTGGCGATGGTAAGAAAAAGCCTGTGTATAGCAACTCCAAAAAATAAGGCAGCTAATCATATCTAGTTAGCCAATATGGATGCACAGAGAAAGATGGCCAACAGCATGACGGACAGACAACGTATTTCATTTAGACACACAGAGAATCACAGAAAAATATGCAAGACGATGTCTTACTAGGAATATGATTTTAAGCACTCAGGAGAATGTGGACACTATTCTTTGACAAACCTGGGTCCTTAAGTAAAACAGAAAATACAGGAAGAAAGCTGTGAGCTGGAGGATCCAGCCCAAGGGGACTGTACGCTCCTGATGGATGTAAAACAGGTTCTTGGATATGCGGATTGTCCGATGTGGATAAGCAACGCAAAATAGAAGAGGCATGAACAATGAATGCCAAGGGAGCTAGGAGAATCAGGTGAGTCAAAACCTGCCAAGTTTTGGCCAGGAGTCAGTATCAGAGTGATGAGAAACAAACATAGAGATGGCCATGAGGTAAAGGATAGTCAAAGATGGACTGCATGGACCAAGTATGAGTAAAGACATTCCTGGATGGTTTGTGTGGGAGTAATAACACTGTGAAAAACTGCCATATTTCACAATGGTTAAGAATACAAAGGAGTCCATAACCAGAATGCCTCATAACTGAATAAAAAAACTGCTCTAGCATCTTGGCAGAGACTATTTGAGAGGGGACAGGAAATTCCTATTGAGGTAGTTCATTTAAGGAATATCCATGTCAGGATGTGAATTACTGAATGAATGATGTCAGGGACAGCTCCCAAGGCAAGTACAATTGTGTAAGTCAACTTACCATAACAGTAGATGTTTTAATGATCACTGCTGCAGTAGCCTTAGCTACATGTTATATCCTGCCAAGGATATAACAGCCAGCCAGCGTCCAACTCTTCATGGTACCTTCCACATGCCCAAACTATCAGGTAGCTGAAGATGAGCTAACTAAAAGACAATTTGGGGTACCAAGTCCTTCAGTACTTTCCTGCCAACAGAGAGAGTGATGCTGAGCCCTTAAAGGGCAATGCTAATAAGAACAAAAGAATAAATAACATCACCCTAGCATAAAGAATACATCAAGAAACAAGGGGAATGGAGGGAGGCAGTCGCTACTGCAGCCGTGATCATTAGAGCATCTATTGCTTTTACAAGTTTACTTAACTATACTGTAGTTATCAACTTGATCTCTGCAGCAGTAGCCTTAGGTATATGGGTAGATGACCCTAGCTTACCAAATTTGGAGAAGTAGAAGGAGAAGAGTCCAACAGCCCCTGGAGAATGGTCCTTGCAAAGCCTGATCTAGACCCAGAGAAGGAATCACGCCTATTGAGCTTTGTAAAAATATGCACAGAGGACAAACCTGCAGTTTCTAGATTAGTTCCAGGATCCAACCCTTTCCAAAAAGTTATACACAAAACCAAGGCCCTGGTAGATTGGGCCCTTGACCCTGCCTGGAATAGTTTTGTTATGGTGAGTATAACAAAAGGTAACAGCCTTAGTCAATCATTTGGAAACAAGTCAGTTTTGATATAGGTTGTTTCTTCTTATAGATAGGTTCATAGATTAGTACTAGACTAACTGCCCTTTCAGGCCATTTTAAGCCTAGCCAATTATCCCTTGTGAGACTCAAACCCTGCACCTTGTGTTTGTAAGGCAAACACCTTAACCATTAGGCCATCATCCCAACCCCAGGTCACCATCCCAACCCCCTTACCTTCAGAAGAAATGAACAATTTTAGCCAAAGATCTGAAAGATTTCCATCTGTCAAGATAGTACTGGAGTTTTCTATGGACAACCACGGTATGGAGTATTCTACTTTTGGCTTCAGAAAAGAAAACAGGGAGACTAATAGTTTGACTAAGTAAACTTGGATACCACTTTAGGCATAAATGAAGAACTAGTTCTCAAAGAAATGCTGTATTTGTGGAAAATGACACAGGGACAATTCACCATAAGAGCTTGCAACTCTTGCAGAGGTCAGAGCAATCAGTAAAACTGTCTCCAGTGTTAAGAATCTCAAGTCAGTCAGGTTAGCTGGTTCAAACTGAGCAAGTGTAAGCTTCTTTAACTCAAAATTAAGATCCCAAAGATGGGCCACCAGTTGTCTTGGAGGCCTCTTAAGCAAAATCGTTTCAAAAACATTTTGACATGAGAATGTATCGAAAGAGAAGGATCCATGAACCTTGACGGAGGAGTAGGAAAGGCCATAAGATAGTAATACACATAAATATTGTAAAAACAGAGAACTCTGAATGGGTGCTGGTTATGTTGTTGGCACTAATTAGAAAACCTTTTCTATTTACAAATGCATGATTTTCTAGTAGCAGGCTTTCTTGCCTCCTTTAGTACCTGCTGTATGTCCTTAGTAAACAGGAGCCTAAAATTAATTAAGACCCTATCATCCAAGCAGTCAGATGAAGCTGATTGGTGTTGGGGTGTATCAAACACCCCTGTTATTGTGTGAGTTGATGTAGTTTGTGAGGAAGCTTGTGGTAATTGTCCCTGGCCATTTCCAAATGAATGGAGAAGCACAGTCACCTGAGTCAGGAAGGAGTCATCACAATGATCTTATGTTAGCTTGGGAATCTTCAGAATTACCCTGGATATTGGTGGAAATAGTAGAAATGCATATGGGAATATTCCTGTCAAAGGAAGGAAAAGGCATCTGCTTTTCATCTCTTCTTGTATGGAATCCTGGAGAAGAATCTTGACAGCTGGTTGCTCAGACAAGAGGCAAAGAGGTCTATACTTGAGGAATTCTCCACAGATGGATTAATGCTTGGAAGACTCTCTGATCTAGTTTCCATTTGTGAGGGTCTGCCTTGGCCTGCTCAACTTGCCTGCCACACAGCTTTGCTCTGACAGAACATAGAATGCATGCAGAGTGGGACTGTGCTGTAAAGCTATATCCTAAGATAACATGGCTAACCAACAAAGGGGGTAGGACCTGGTTCCCCCTTGTTTATTTATGTACCACATGTCTTAGGTATTGTCTGTAACAACTTGAAGAGGTCCCTGGGACTAAAGATAATTCAGAGAGTTGAGTGCCTTGATCAGTGCAACCATCTCTTTTACATTTGTGTGCTTGCATCTGTCCTTGGTATCCCACACATCTTGCACTTTTATCCCTCCTGGAACTGCTCCTCAAGCAAAGTCTGAGATGTCTGTAGTCACTGATTGCTTTGGAAAAGGGAGAGAGAAGGGGAGACCTGGCTTTAGGGATATCTGTTGTCTCCACCAAGTGATTCCTCTTCTGACAAACGCCAGCACTGGGATCTGAACAGACAATTGGGTATTTGTGCTGAGACCAAAGAGACTTCAGATGCCATGGTAACCTTCTCATATGAAATCTTGCAAGGTGTGTCATGAGATTCATAGAAGCCACGAGACCGAAAATCCCGAGATATTCCCTCACAGTGACCAAAGTATGAGTGGAAAACCCTAAAATAGATCTAAATATGAATCTATTTTTTTCTCGTGCAAGAAAAGCTCTTTGAACTGAGGTGTCAAGTTGACATCCCAGAAACACAATCCTGTGTAAAGAAGTCAAGAAAGTCTTTTGAATGTTGTCTTGGAGTCCCAGCTTGTGTAAGAGATCTCTCACCCGAGAGAGAGATTCCTGACATTTTGAAAATAAAAACTCTTCAAAAGATAAGCAAGTCATCTAAATTTGGAAAAATGTGGATACCCTGTAGCCTGCAATAATGCATAACTGGAGCTAGAAAATTTATGAACATTCTTGGTGCAGTGGATAATCAAAAGGATAAGACAATGAATTGATAATGAGATTCACACACAAAACCTTAAGAAATACCTGAAGTCTAGATGAATAGGAATGTGATGATAATCAACTTTTAAATCTAGTGTTACCAGGAAACTTGAATGAGGAAGAATAGTAACAGGTTGTGAAGTGACATCATTTTGAATTTGGGCGCTATCACAAACAGGTTTAGGACAAAAAGATCCAGAAAAAGATTCCAAGCATTTTCTTTCTATGGCACTAGGAACATCCTTGAATAATAACCCTTCCCAACTTGAGAAGGAGGAGCTGAATTTATCAGTCCTTGGGACAGCATGTGATGAAGAATAGGTGAAAACAAAAGAGTCTAATCTGGTGGATGAGGAATGACCCCCCTGGAAAGGAGGAATTTCTTCCCACCGCCATCTGTAACTTTGATGAATGAAACTCAGAACCCATTTATCTGAAGGAACCTATAGCAAAGAGAAAGAATGGAGATAAAGACTGTCTGGAAGAAAAAGGAGGCCATAATGGGAGTTGGTCACAAAGTCCCTTGAATAGTCATTAAGATACTTTGGACTGTCCTTGATTTTGGGAAGTTAGAGACTTCTTTTTGGAACTCCCTTGCCATTCTTTCTTAAACGTCTGTTTACCTGCATTTTGTTTATTTTGTTTCTCACCAAAATTGGATGGGGAGTTACAGAATGCCTTGGAAAATCTGGAAAAAGAGGGCTGAAAACATCTTAGAGATTCCCTATATCAGCTTATCCATTTAATCACACTTTTTGATCACTTCTGCAGAACAGGGGCCAACAACTAAATCTTTAGCCAAAGGAGAATTTTAAATCTCATTTTTAACATCATCTGGAAGGTTCTGAGAACACAGCCACATACACTTCCTCATAACAGTACCACTGGCCATCAGCCAATAAGAAGTATCAACAGAGTCATGAACACATTGTATATACAGAGTAGTGACTTGAGCAATAGAAGAAATTAAATTATTTAAAGCAGATTTTTCTTCACAATAAGCATATGCAGACAAAACATTCCTCATGCTTTCACAATTAATCAGAACAGACCCTAACATATGAGCCTGACAATTAAAAATTCTGAAAATTAGTACTGCAGAATTATAACCTTTTTCCCATACTTATAAATAATCTTCCCATCCTTATCAGAAATACTAGGAAGAAGGATTACCTAGAGCTATAGCTGCTGGATCAGGTTTGAGAAGAGTGTATAAAAACTAAAATAAAAAGACTGAGGAACTTTATACATCTTATCTGCCTTTTAGGGGCAGCTGGCTGACTGTCAGGAAACGTGCAGGCAGTAACACACACACACATCTGCCAAAGCTGACAGAACTGGAGGAAAGGGTGCAAGTTCTGGAAATTCCTTTTGTAGTAGCTCATAGTATTTTCATAGGGACTGAGAAAACTCAGTGTTCTCCCACTGAAAATAATGGCAAATTCTAGAAATACTCTCAGAGACAGAAAACCCCGGACGGGGAGAGTCAGAAACTGAGCTCTCCTCTGAGTCTGAATCAGAAATCTGAGGAGAAAACACTGTATCTGTCCCTACATCCTCTTTTCAGATTCAGAATCTTGACTCTCTTATTTTGCAAGAAGGATCAATAGCCTGAATTAAACCCTGTGCCAGACCCAGTAAACTACGCCTGTCTAAAGAAATTTGAGGAAGTGTACATACATGTTAAGAGTTCTGTTTCTTTGTGACAGGAAAAATGGGGCCAGCAGTATTATTAATGGCAGCAGCAGCTTCTCCAGTAATGAGCACAACATTCTGACAAAACAGGGAAGTATTCCCTAGTCCTTCTCCCAGGACTGACAACAGTGGCTCACCCTTGCCCACCCCAACAGCCACAGAGGATGTGGCTAACCCCTGGTTCATAGTGGCTGTAGGTGCTACACCAGAGGGATACAAGGTAAGGTGGTCTGAGGTACAACTAATGGCCAACAAAGCAGTGTCACCAAGGTGTGGCTAAAGCAAATGGTTAGCCTGCTGTGAGAGCAAAGGTTGTTTTCTTAACTTTTTCTTTTTGCAGCTGAAAGAAGGACTGATCATGGAACTGACAGATTGTTTCATGATCAAGATGAAAATGGTTGTCCCTTTCCCCTGGAAAACAAGCAGCAAATGCCAGTAAAAATGAAAGTTTTTAAAAGTCACTTTTTTCACAAACAAACACAGTAAAAAGCACTTTAAAACATTCTGGCAACTACACAAAATAAATAAACACACTTTCTTCACAGAATAACTGGTTTTCTGTCACTTTTAACAACATTTAAACGAACAGGAAAAAAAGAGAGTTCCCATTTAAAAGTACAGTATAGTTTCATGACAGTCCATTAAAACATACTCTTAGATTTAAAATAATTTTCCTTAAGAGTAAAGTATCAAATAATAAACAAAATGATTAAATGGAAGTTTATTTTTTCCAAATAGCAAATTTATCTGCCCAGCAGAGGAATAGCACAAGCTGACCGTCGATCCTTGAATGCCTCAGAGGGGCATATTCTTCGACAGCAGTAAAGCTCTGAAAGTTTTGGCAGCTAAACCTGTCTTTTAGTCAGCTCAACTTGAACTGCCTGCAGCCTGACAGTTTGGGCATGTGGAAGGTGCCTTGAAGCTTTGAAACTGGCTGGCTGTTATATCCTTGACAGGATATAACCAAATAGCTAAGACTACTGAAGCAGTGATCAGTGCGATGAACATCATAGGTTCTCTGCAAAGGATGTATGGGTTCCACACTCCACCCATTTGTTAATATAAGAAAATTACTGTTGCATTGTTAGAGTGGATACAAAAATAAATTTCCCTAAAAAAAAAAAAAAAAAAAAGCAACAGTCACTGCAGGCCTAGCCTGACTTTATTTAAAAAAGCTGATATACTACATGGAATCGTGTGCACTTCTAATGACCTGCATAAACTGGAATTTGAAATGGACTCCCAACCGAGGCTGAAGACATACAAAATGACTGCCATCAAGGGGGTACGTAAGTGAAACCGAGAACCCAGCAGAAGATTGTTTAAGTGATTTAATCATGAAGCAGCCTTGAAAAAAAAAAAAAAAAAAACAGAAGAATGCATTCCAAGTAGGCTAGTTTCTGTACCCAATGGAAATTTACAATCTAGTAAAAAATATTCAAATGGAGACAGGTATAAGAAAAAATTATTAAGTCTACCATTAGACCTAAAAGGTGCATAACTAATCAAATTTAGCAAATGAGCATGCTGCAGAGTGCATTCATAATGAGAAGAAACCGATAAAATATTTGCCCTTAAAGAGTGGTATAATAATGAAGTACATGAAGCTGAGCTCTGACTTTTCACAATGACCATGCCTCCCATTTCCTAGAAGAAGTCTACTATTTAACCTCTAACATATGTCAGGTCCTTTCTGAAACACG
This sequence comes from Protopterus annectens, assembly GCF_019279795.1. Lineage (NCBI taxonomy): Eukaryota > Metazoa > Chordata > Ceratodontiformes > Protopteridae > Protopterus > Protopterus annectens. The sequence continues at coordinate 948,499,520 of NC_056727.1, forward strand.
TTACAATGAGCCAATCATCTGCATGTAGGAAGGTTCTCATATGATGAGTGCACAGATTCACCATTACTATTACAGTGTACTTGGTGAAGACTGAAATAGCCATTTTCAGTCTGTGGGAGCACATAAACTAGTGCACGTTCCATATCTTAATGTGAAGGTAGGTATTCTAAAAGCCCAAAAAGGCACATCCATTCCTCTTTATCAAAGAGAGAAAAGATGGATATGAGGCTGACTATGTAGAACTTATGCCTCACAGTGGAAAATATGAGGGTCTGAAACCCAGAAATGGTCCCATACTCCTGGTCTTTTTTGGGCAGCAAAAATAATCTAGAATAAACTCCCTGACCTCAGTGTCTGTAGAGACAAGTTGGACAGAAGCATCACACCTTGGCCCCTATCAGAACACAATCAATATGGGTCTAGCTTCTCTGTGCGACTGTACTAAGCACAGAACAAACATAAGGTGTAGCCTAATTCTGTCACTTCCCTGATTACATTGATCCATGAAGGTAAACAACACAGTGCAGTCTAGGAATATTCTTTCCACAACCATTTTTCCACTGAGAGAGTGATCAGCTAGAGTCATGATTGCAGGTAGATGTCTCAGAAGGAGGAACCTCTGTCTGTCTGACCACACTAAGGTCAACGGAACTTGCTATGGTTGCTGAAGTTTGCAAAAGGTTTGTTGGTTTTGCTGTTTCTGTTACCTGCCCAGCAATGATCACTGTAAAACAATGCCTTATCTGGCTTTCTGCATCATCTTGAAAACAAGCTACAAGAAATGAAAATATACCAAAGCCAACGAAAGGTCTGGGCCATTCTTTTAAATATCATCAAGGAGGTGTCCACTGCAGACAAAAACAAAAGTCAATAAAGAACAACTTAGGTCTGTTAACAAAAGGTGTTAGATGCAGTTAGGCATCCCTCTGTATTTTAACACTAGTACCTATAATTTTACTTGCCAAATCTGTAGAGTGGCAGGTTGGGGTGAATGCCGTGTTTGCCTGGGCATTTAAGGAGTCTCTCAGCTGTCTCTCTGGTAGCTGGTTTAGCAGCTTAAAGTTCCCACCAAAAATGTCTCTCTGAAAACAGATGCACATTAGATAGTCTACCACCCATATGAATAGAGTACAGAATGTGTGCATGTGCTATATAAAGACATCTAGAGCTTGTGATTCTTTGTCAAGTGAAGGACTGATATAACCTGAAGAACGTGGTGTCTATTAAGTGTAGCTGCCACATTTGGGTGTGTCAACTAACATGGAGAAATTGCTAGGAAGGCAGAAAATCTTATCAGCCTTCTATTGAAGACAGACCAAGGAAGGTATCCACCAAAGGGAGATACAAGCCAATGTACTTGTTCTGAAGTCTTGCAGACCTTCTGTAACCTTCTTTGGAGAGTAAATATGTATACAATGAGTCAAATGGTCATCCATACATTAACCTTAGCAACCTGCCAAACATGGAATCCTCTGGTGGGAAGGACAGAAGTCATGGTTCTCCTCCTCATTTATATGTGGAACTGGTTCTCTTCCTTATCAACAGACTCTGAGAAGGGGGCATAGCCCTGCCCCCAACTTTCACTACTATGTGACTTTTGGCTAGGGGTAGAAAAAAATGGTAGGTACTTGGAATTTAGAAGGGAACTCTAATGCAGATGTTGTCATGCTCACAAATAAGTCAAAATAGTCCACTTAAACTGAACTGGTTTTGTTTGAGAAGACTGAATGAATGATAGAGATGGTTATGCAAGAAAGACTTCTGGCCATATCTGAGTCAAAGGCTATAAATATAACATAGGCAACATGACAGATATGGTCCAATGTGATGGCACTAGGGATGAGGTATCATGGATATGGTCCAGTGTAAGGCACTAGGGCTGAAGCATCATGGATATGATCCAATGTGATGGCACTAGGACTGCAGCATCGTGGATATGGTGCCATGTAATGGCACTAGGGATAAGGCATCATAGATATGGTCCAAAATGATGGCATTATTGCTGAAGCATTGGATATGGTCCAATGTGATGGTACTAGGGCTGAAGCATCATACATATAGTCCAATCTGATGGCGCTAGTAATATGGTGTCACAGATATGATCAAATGTGATGGCACTATGGATGAAGCATCATGGATATGGTCCAATGTGATGGCACTAGGGCTGAAGCATCATGGACATAGTCTAATGTGATGGCACTAGGGATGATGCATTATGGATATGATCCAATGTGATGACATTAGGGATGAGGCATCATGGATATGGTCTAATGGAATGACATGAGGGCTAAAGCATCATGGATATGGTCTAATGTGATGGCATTAGGGATGAGGCATCATGGATATGGTCCAATGTGATGGCACTAGGCCTGAGACAGAGACAAGGCAGAGAAATGCCCCCCTGCCCCAAGAAAGAGACTGACACAGCAGGCATCCCTGCCAAAGTGTGAATGACAGTGGTGAGGTAACACCAGTAACTATTACCAAGACTTTAGTCAAAAGGCCTGACTCAAGTATAACAGCTGGCAGCAGGATGTGCTTCTCAGAAGCAGAATACACCTGCAGTATCAGGACTAACAGCTTACACATCAGTTGTGGTGGGACTTGGAATTAAGAGAAATAATGTCAGAGGCTGCTCAGTGTCAGTTCAGCTGGATCCTACAGAAAGATAAAAATAAACTAGGTAGCAGACGTGAGTTCAATGTCCTGTAGGCTGGCATGTAAAGTAAAAAAAAAAAAAACTTGTTCCAAGTGAAGTCAATCTTAGAGAATCACCAGGGATATGACAATAATGAAGCAGTAAGAAGATAATGGTCACCTTTAACAGGGACTTGTGGCTGAATTACATTGACCTGAAGAAAGAAAAAGCCCTCTAGAGTCTGGACAAACAAAGTGGGTCAGTGAAGCCACCACTGATGTCACAGTTAGAAGGACTCAGGCAAATACATTTCAAATCCACAGTGAAGGGAAATGGGACACCTGCAAACTGTGTCTGTATCATATACAATGAAATGCCAGGGAGGTACCCTGTTCCATTTAAGACTGTCTTGGATATCAGCCACCAGGATTCTGTCATCCATATAGGGAAAAAAAAGAATTTGCACCTTGTGGAGACACAAGTGTCAGGGGACAATGGAGAATCCCAAAACTGCACAAGGTAGCACAGACATCTTGAAGGAGGTGAAGCATTCAACCTCAGATGGCAGTCCCTCCTGTGATGTTTCTCTGATTTGGCCCAGTGATGATAACCATTACTCAAGCACACAGATTTGTCTTTTCACTCTATCCATGGGATTCTCTGCAATAAGATGAAGTTTTAGAGGGCCTGCATAATCAGCACCTTGTGACTACATTAAAATGGTGAGACAACTGCAGTGTCATGTTTAGTCTCAATGCAATTCATATTAAAGAAGTGGCAATATGTGACAAAAATGTTCATGCCAATCTGTCACTTGTTGATCTGAGCCAATGCTGCCAAAGAAGAAACATGAAGAATAGTGTATAAGCAAGATGGCTACATACCGAGCAATAGGTTGATTAGAGCTCTATCGCTATGGAAATCAAAACTCAGAAAATACAGTGAGTGCACTTTATATAAAATTCAGTTATATACTAGTAATTACACAGCCTGTGTGCCAGCAAAGAAAAAAAATGGAGAAAATATGAAAAAAATCAACCAGAAAATAAGAAAAAAATCTGACTTGGAACCAAGATTGAAAAACTAGCTCATGTTTCTGCTTTAGTATGGGAAATGTCTTCCAGTAACGGAGGAAAAAAAGAAATCTGGTGCACTCAGAGATGTTTAAAATAAATAAAATACTGATGGAGTATATGAAATCAAATAATTAAAAACTACAAAAAAACAGAATAAGCTTTTACTAGCTACTCAGATGAACTGACAAAACTAAAAAAATAAGGATGAAATGAAAAAAAGACTGGCTGAGTATGAGGCTTCTCAAGAAGAGCTGTTTCAAAACACAGTGGAATTAGAAGACAGAGCACGGAGGCAGGCCCTGAGATTTTCTGCTGTACCAGAGAAACTGGAAGGAGTAGACTTCGTTAATTTTATTAAAGTACAGAAAAGTAACTGGACTGGTGCTCTACAGCAGAACTTGTTAATCAAAAAGGCACACCATGTGTATGCTCCAAATTTATCTGTGAGAAAGCAGCCAAGACCTATATTAGTAAGGATGCAATTATACCAGCAGAATGAGTTGCTTCTGATAAAATTGATGCAGAAGGAAAAAGTATTAAAAATTGGGGACAGCAGAGTTTTGTGGAAAAAGATTATTCACTGTACACCTGGGAGAAGAGAAAAAGAAGTTATGTACCTACCATAACGTTCCATGTTAGTTGTCTTCATCTCGCCTTCTTTCTTGCTGGTTGGTTGGGACTCGGCCATCTTCAATAGCTCGAGAGCGGTTTACTGGCTCAAGGCTACCCTTTATCCCATGATGCCTAGCGCTAGCTACCCAGATCTCGTTTGAAATAGCTAACCCCAGACATAGCTATAAGAAGAAACCCCCTCCAAACAAATGGTTAAACATACCTGTCCTACTGTCTAAGTCAGTAAAGGAAACAAACCAGAGAACACTCAGCCAGTGAAAACTGAACTCCTCTCGGACCAATAGGATAGGGGGATGGAGGGGGGAATGCAAGAAAGAAGGTGAGATGAAGACAACTAACATAGAACGTTATGGTAGGTACATAACTTCTTTATGTTAAGTTATCAATCTCGCCTTTATTCTTGCTGGTTGGGATGGCGTCCCTAGCACCTAGAATCCTGGGTGGCTAATTGGAACAGACTCTTCAGAAGAGTGGAACCAAAGTCAGCTCTACTTCTGGAGACCAAATCCAACTTGTAATGAGAAATAAAGGTATGAGAATTTGCCCACGTAGCAGCGGCACAGATAGAGTCTATGGGCAACCTAGACTGGAAGGCTACAGAGGTGGCTAAGGCCCTGGTAGAATGACCCTTCGGTTTGATTGGCAAGTCTTTGTTCCTTAGTTGATAGACAAAGGTAATGATATGAGACAACCACCTGGATAAGGTCACTTTGGAAACTGGGAGACCCTGTTTGCCCCAAGCATAGGAAAGGAAAAGTTGGTCGGACTTCCTTATATCCTTCATCCTGTGCAGGTAGAAATGCAACTGTCTATGAACATCCAATTGATGTAACTTGTATTCTGCCTTGTTGGTGTGGTTAGGGAAAAACACAGGTAGGTCTATAGACTGGTTCAAATTATTTTCTGAGCAGACCTTCGGAAGGAAAGAGGGATTAGTCCTCAGAGCGACCCTCTCCTTATGAAATACTAAGTATGGAGGACGGACACATAGTGCCTGAAGTTCAGAGACACGTCTGGCTGAAGTAATAGCTACCAGAAAGAGAGTTTTCCAAGACAGAAACTTAATTGAGCAGGAAGCTGCCTGTTCAAAAGGGGGCATAAGTAATGAGGTTAGTACCAAATTAAGGTCCCAAGGAGGAGGGGGATCTGTCACTGGGGGTCTAAGGAGAGTAGCCCCTCTTAGAAACGCTTTACATAGCTTATGAGACATAATGTTTGTATTAGAAAACCCGACATGAAAATTTGAAATGGCCGCTAATTGAACCCTGATTGTAGCAGAAGCGGACCCCAAATGAAAGAGTTCTGTTAGTAACTCCAAGATTTCGTGGATAGGGGCTGTGAAGGGATCTATGTTTCTATCCTCTGCCCAACAAGAAAAACATTTCCATTTACTAGCGTACGTCCTTCTGGTGGCAGACTTATGGGAGGAAACAATAATGTCGTGTACGGCCGGGGAAATACTGGGAAGCCTGGCTAAGGTTGGAAGTGGAGCAACCAAGCTGTGAGCTGGAGCATTTGAAGGGATTGATGCAGCCCGCCTGACTGATGAATCAGTAGGTCTGGAATCGGATCCAGAGTCCAAGGCCACTCGAGAAGGTAATGGTGCAGGAATGGGAACCATATCTGTCGAGGCCAGTAGGGGGCAATGAGGATCATTTTGCAACCCAACAACATAGCTTTTTGAATGAGTTTCGGTATCAGGGGAAATGGAGGGAAGGCATAAAGAAATCCCTGAGGCCAATCGTGGACTAGAGCATCTCTGGGAGAGTGACCAGGAAGGAGAAGAAGGGAGAAGTAGTTGCTGCATTTGCTGTTGAAGGGGGTGGCAAAAAGGTCGCAGCAAGGCTGACCCCATTTGCGGAAGATTAAATCCGCAACTACCTGATTCAGAGACCACTCATGAGGCATGAGAATAGCTCTGCTGAGCCTGTCCGCTATGATGTTGGACATCCCAGTTATGTGCGTTGCAATCAGAAATCGTTGGGAGGAAATCGCCCACTGCCAGAGTCTGAGCGCTTCTCGACATAGGGGGTAGGACCTGGTTCCACCCTGCTTGTTGATGTACCACACCACTGATATGTTGTCCGTTTGAATTGCAATGGTCCCAGAGGGAAGAGAGTCCTGAAGGGCTTGCAATACTAGGAGCTCGGCTGTCATTTCTAGGACGTTTATATGCAGATGGTATTTGTGAGCCTGCCAAGTGCCCTAGACTGTCCTTCCCTGATAATGCCCTCCACCACCCTATCAAGAAGGCGTCCATGGTCACTGTAGCAACCGGAGGGGGCTGAATGAAGGGTCTGCCCTGAATCACTAGTGGGGAGACCATCCACCAGGAAAGGTGCCTTTTGCATGCTTCTGTAATGATGATCATGTGAGACATGGGGAGCTGTTGGAAGGTCCACTGCGTGAAAAGAAGCCAATGCAGGATTCTCATGTGAAAGCTGGTCAGGGTATCAGAAGAACTGCCGCCGCCATAGAACCTAGAGTTTGAGGGACGTACTTGACTTGCACTTTCTTGCATTGCATGAGGACTTGAACTGGTTGGCGAATTGTGGACACCCTGTCCGAAAGCAGCTTTGCGGACATGCTCCTTGTATCTAAGTCTGCTCCTATATAAGTAACAGACTGACAGGACAACAAGGCAGATTTTTCAAAATTTATGGTAATGCCTAGCTGGGAGCAAATTGAGATTGTATAGTCCCTGGCTTGAAGGAGTTGATGCCTGGTAGTAGCAGTAAGGAGCCAGTTGTCTAGATATGGAAACACCTGGAATCCTTGACGCCTCAGGTGAGCCATGACCACTGCCATACATTTGGTGAACACCCTGGGGGCTGTGGTGAGACCAAAGGGCAGAGCTCTGAACTGGTAATGACTGGCTCCCAGCCGGAAGCAAAGGAACCTCCTGGAGCATCTGTCCATTTTGATGTGATAGTATGCATCCTGGAGATCTATAGAGCACATCCAATTGTCCTGACCCAGAAAGGGTAGAATGGACTGTAGGATGACCATCCAAAACTTTGTTCTTTGAACAGACTTGTTCAGTCTGCTGAGATCCAAAATAGGTCTCCAGTCCCCTGTCTTTCTTGGTACCAAAAAGAACCTTGAGTAAGTTCCGGATCCGTGTTGGTCTGCCGGGACATCCTGGATGACTCTTTTTTCTAGCAGTTTTGAAACTTCTATAACTGCTTGGTTCCTCAGATTGGGTGGAACATCTGGGAGGGACTTGCATGACGGTAAAGGGGGCTGAACGAATGGGATTCTGTAATCTCTGGATATTATTGAATGCATCCATTTGTCTTGCATTATGCTTAGCCAGGCTTTTGGGTACAATGAAAGTCTTCCCCCGACTGCCTCCAGAGACGGACAGTTGGGCAACCCCAAAGGGATGATGGAAGGGCTTGTCAGAGAAGGATTCTCTGCTGCCCTGGTTCTGCTAACCCCCTCTGCCACAAGGGCGGCATCTGTTATTATTGTTATTTCCTCCTCTGCCCCTGGAGGAAAAATCACTACGTGTGTCAGGCAAAGATCCCTGGGATTTTCGAAACCACATCTTTCCACTCTTCTGACCCTTGGGGTATGGTCTAAAGGGAGTGGAAAAATGGACTCCCACGGCAGAGAGAGTCTTGCCTTCCTGCTCACACCTAGTTAGAGTGTCTTTCACCTGTGGTCCAAAAAGAAAGGAACCGTCAAAGGTAGTGTTGGTGAATGACGCTCTGAAGGGTTCCGCAAAATTGCACAGCCGCATCCATGCATGTCTCCGAAGTGCCACGCCTGTGCCTGCGGCTCTACTCGCTCCATCGGCTGCATAGGAAATGAGCCTCATGGAGGAGTTGACTACTGAGTTAAGGGTTGCCAGCTGAGAGGCCACTTTAGCATGAACCCCTTCAGCTGATGGATCCTGCAGGGTATCTCCGAGCTCTTTCAGGAGATCCCTCTGAAGCCTGGTGAAATGGCATAAGTAATTCAGTGAGCTCATGGAAAAGGACACTGTGGCAAACATTCACTTCCCATATCTATCCATGGTCCTGGACTCCTTGTTAGGAGGATGGACAGAAGAAGTAGTTTCCGCTAACTCCTTTTTAGTGGCTGCTGCTACCACCATGGCATCCACGGGAACACCCTTAGTAAGGAGCTGCTTGTCAGGGGGTGCAGTAATAAACTTGCCTGGTCTCCTCGGGGTTGGTTCCACTGTATCCGGGGCTGACCAAGCTCTTTGAGCCACCACAGACATTAGTGGATCGAAGGGCGGAGAAACCCAGGAGGTGGAAGGTCAGGAACCGAACACGTCCAGGAATACAGATTCGTCCACAGTAGGGGCTAGGGTATTCCAGTTCCCCCTCTGCTTAAGTATTTGTAGGATGTCCGAGAAGGAAACATCTTCAGAGGGGGATCTCGGGGACCCTTCCGACTCATCCAAATCCGTATCCGAAGTGACAGACTCGGGGGAGTCAATGTGCTTCCTCTTGCACATCTTCTTCTGAGGGGGCTCCTCTGAATGATCAGGAGAGGCCTCGGAGGAAGAGGAAACACCCAATGGGGTGCCCTGGAGTGCTGGCTCCCCACGCTTGGGGTCTGGAGGAGGGACAGAGGTTGACGCAGGCACTACGGGGGACGGAGACAGTGGGGTCGAAGGTGGAGCTGGCTCAGCAGCCAGCATACTCCTCATGACATCGAAGGTGTCCCTGCCACGATGAAGTGAAGGCTCTGGCTTCGAGGAGACCGGAATCCTCCTCCGCACCGAGGGAGACGGCTCCGAGGCCGATGTAGGAGCCAAGCTCACCTGCACCGATGCTCCGAGAGGGAGAGCAGGGTCGGACAAGGGTCCGATGCCACTCGCCCCCTCAGAGCCGACGAGGGAGTCTCGGTGCCCAGATCCCTTGATGGAAGGCACCATCAAAGGGATCGGAGCCGATGATGGATCCAAAGGAGAGATCGTTATCGGAGCCACCGGTTCCACGACTCGAACCCCAAGAAACTCCGGCTCCGAGCTCAATGGAGTCGAAGGAGGAACATCGATAGAAACAGATGGAGCCGACACCTGTTGAGGAGGGCTGGACAACATTTTGGCCAGTGCCTGCGACTTCAATAACCTGCTGACCACTCTCTCCACATCATGGTCTGAGAGCCTGGAGGACCAAGAGGAGTGTGAAGATCTGTGACTACGGTCACTTTGCAGAAGGGGAGACCGAGGAGTCAAATGAATGGACTCTAATGAAGGGGACCTCCGCCTTTTTTGAGTCCTTGACGGCTCCGAGGGGACTAATGGAGCTGACGAGGAAGCAGTCTCCTCGGTACAGGCCGGAACCGAAGTGGAAGGCAAGCCTTGGGCCAATGACGGCTCCGAGCTGGGAGCCGACGATTTAGCCGGTTTAGGAGACTTCAGTGGCAAAGCCGGTGAGTCCTGAGGCTTAAGCAGTCCTCTCAAAATACGTTTATTCTTGCGATCCTGCAGAACTCTTGGGCTAAATGCATGGCAGATAGAGCAAGAGTCCTGCAGGTGCACAACACCTAAACAATAGATGCAAGAAGTGTGCCCATCTGTCAGAGACATTTTCTGACAGAATGAGTCACACTTCTTGAATCCCGACACTTTGGATTCTTTGGACATGTCTATCAAAGAAAAACACTACTCTAGTCTATTTGGCCAAGAGGCCGGATAGCAGTAACAACTAATAATAGAACACAGTATAAGACAACCAAATACTTTTTTTTTTTTAAACTAGGAAGCCTCTAACTTAAATGGCTACCTACCACTAAACACACTACCTACGGGGAAGGGGGGAGAGGAGAACTCTCTAATTTAAACGAGTTCTAAGGGGGAAAAACAAACTACAACACTGAACACTCTAACTAATTAAACTAAATAACTAAGTTTACTAGTTATTGACTAACAATTAATAACAAAAAAAAAATAATTCTAATCTGACTAGAAAGCCAAATAACAAAGTTATACAAGCCTGAGCCAGTATCCAGGAACCTCGCAGCTGAAGCGGCAAACGAGATCTGGGTACCTAGCGCTAGGCATCATGGGATAAAGGGTAGCCTCGAGCCAGTAAACAGCTCTCGAGCTATTGAAGATGGCCGAGTCAGAGCCAAGGATCGGCTCCGATCCCAACCAACCAGCAAGAACGAAGGTGAGATTGACAACTTAACATACAAGTTTACCCCAGCAATCAGGAAATGTCAAGAGGCAGTTGTGAGATTGAAGATGATATTTCCATCTTTCTTCGGAATATATTACCTGGAGGATCAAATACATTTTGGATGCAAAACAGGCTAAGGAGGAAATACAAAAGTTTGTCCAACAACAAATGAGCCAACAAACAGAAGGGAATTCTCCTTCCCATTCTTCTGATAATCAAGCTCATAAAGAGACTTTGCCAGGAAAACCTTTTGCAGTGTTACAAAGGAAAATGCTTAAGTGACAGAAAAAAAGGCACAGGAGCTTACTAGAAGAATTGGGGTTGGGAGATGGAAATGAACAGGAAGAAGACCAGCAACCTGAAATTAGTGAATAAATGTGACATTATAAAGCATCATTCACACCTGTGAAATATGGCTTTAAAAGAAAAAGTGGAAAGATTGGACTTTTGTTGACTTTATTAAACTTGTGGGGGGTTGAAAAGAGTGAAACAGTAACTGTAAGTTAAACAATTGTTCTTAACAGTATTTGTATAAAACATTTCATGATATAAATTGAATGCTATATAGTAAAGCACTTTCAGTTATTGTTGTATGTGATAAAGATACAGAAGCATACGAGTGCCTTTTTTTCTTCTTTTTAGTTTTAAGAAATGTAAGCATTATAATGTAAAGAGAGACGAAAGACTGGACAAAAGCATGTTTAAGTTAATAAACTGAAATCTTGGGTTGTTGATGTGGGAGATGAGGAGGTGAAAGTACACAGATTACAATATATGTAGAGTTTATATGTTTTCTCTTACATTTGTATGGATAAATGTCAGACGGCGCAGTGGTGCAGAAATAGCATTGTCACCTCATAGCAAGAGGTTCTCCAGTTCGATTCTTGGCTGGAGTGCCTTCTGTGCAGAGTTTTCATGTCCTCCCCGCATTCATGTGGGTTTCCTCCAGGTGCTCTGGTTTCCTCCCACATTACAAAGACATGTGTCTGCAGCACTTTTCCCTGGGCCTCCACTGAAAATTGGCTTTGTTCTAAGTCAGACTTTCCCAGTAAACAAATGTTAAATAAAAAAAATAAAATGTCTAAATTAAGGCCCTTGGCTTAATCTAATAATATTTTTTTTGTGTCTAAGCAACTATATAAGAGAACACTGAATGTAATGAAAAGTTTTCCCTTTAGCAAATCAATGTTCAGTATGAGTTTAGAAGTCTGTAGCTGAGGGAAGCTGTACATTTTGTGGTTATGTTTCCATGGAGACAAGCTGACTACAAAGGTAGGCAATAGAAGCTAGAGCACTTTTTAAGGCTAAAAACTAATGTTTTCTGAAAATATACAAGCTGTTTTTCACATCTGGGAGAGCAATAAAGATAAGAAGACAACAACAGACAGCAAACAGTCTAGGCAGGGGCACAAGCTGTAACATGCATCTTATCAGGGATAAACTTTATTTTAGGTTAGCTATTGTGTGTGTGTGTGTGTGTGTGTGTGTGTGTGTGTGTGTGTGTGTGTGTGTGTGTGCAGTTGCAGGTTTTGGACAATTGTTCCTATCAGGAGGGTTAAACTTCATTATGTGAAGATGCACATAGTTTTATGCGTTTGTTTTACATTAATATGATATAGGGGTGTTCTGTAGGTGTTTTTTTTTTGACTGTTATCATTAAAACAAAAAGTCTTGTAAAATGTGAAATTGGTTCTAACAGTGATGGCAAGAAACAACTGTATAAAAGATAAAGCTGACAAATATTAGTGGGTGTATGTAACACTAAAGGTACAAATAGACATTTTAAAAAATGTCAACCATAATAGGTGGGGATAATAACTTCTCATCATAATGGCTACACTATCCATATTATTTTGGAACGTTAATGGCCTCACTGGTATAGACAAAAGGAAAATTATTGAATAATATTAACGAATGCAGAGTACAAACAGCAATGCCACAGGAGACATGTTTGGAAAGAAGTAATTTGATAAAGAAAGCATTTCAGGAGGGATATTCAGCACAGAACCAGTTTTGAAGTCTATTACTTTCTGGTGAAAATGCTGACCATTTTTTTCCATTCTCTTGTGAATTTATTATAGCAGCAATTGGTGGATATGTATGAAGCTAACAACTTACGGCCATTTTTAAATAACCTGGTTGATGATAAAAATGACTATACAGATTATACAAGCAACAGCTATGGTTCAGTGGTAGAAGGGGCGTGTCAGTCAACAGACATTGCAAAAGAGTTTAAATCCCTTACAGAAGTTACAAGAAAGTCAGGGCGAATATAAAGCTGTTGAAAGCTTATCTTAATGCTGAGTTCCACAAGGTCTGCAAGTTTATGTTGAACCAGGGGTTGGGTTCAGAAAATAAAGAATTTCTTGATAAGTGGAGAAATGTACAAAGGGTCACCTCCAAAATGTTTATACAATTATTGATTTAATTTTATGACCAGCTACTTATAACGTTAAATGATAAGTCAATCACAGTTTTGATGTACTACAGAACTTTGCATGACAGTGTGATTATTGGGTTGGGAGGTTTGCCTAATGGGTAAGGTGTTTGTCTTACAAACACAAGGTGCAGGGTTTGAGTCTCACAAGGGATAATTGGCTAGGCTTAAAATGGCTCACAAGGGCAGTTAGCTTAGTACTAATCTATGAACCTATGAAGAAAAGTATTCTAAGTTTCTTGAGGAAATTAAAGAATATGAAGTTGAAATGTGTGACTGCAAAATAAAAAAAATATAACTTTGATTTAAAGGATTATCAAGACAATGTGACGTACATGTGGAAGACATTAAAATGTAGACTAATAGCGTACACTTTGTAGAAGAAAAAATGAACCAGAAAATTAGATCAAAAATAAAGCAAGGGTGATCCCTTTTAAAGCAACCAACCACTGCTTCAAATACAGAGTTTAGTGCATTGGACATTTCGTCCAATTATTCCAATATGGATACTGAAACAGACACAGCTGATAATGCAGATGACAACGAAGAACAGATCCAGGGGCCCTTTAGATGTGCAGGAAGGAAACATCGAAACAGAAATTGAAGAGGACTTCAAGATTTTAAGAGGAAGTGACTTGTCCAGAGCAGAGTGAAGCTGATGAACATCATTTGGTTGTTAATTTATCATCTTTTGCATTTTTAATGATGAAATTGAAGTACTGAATACAGGGCTAGGATTTGTTCCATCATTTTTTTTACATCTCAGTAATCTAACCTTTTGGATGTCAAATGTTTTTGTCGCAACTTAAATTTAAGATATTATTATAGTATGCGAATAAGGTCTGACACCTCTTTTGTTTTTAAGAAATCCACGTTTCAGCCTCCTTACCACCCAGCAGTTTAAATGTTTGAAAAACAAGTGGTCTGAGATATCCATGTAAGTCAAAATAATATTTTTTTTAGAAATTATTATAGTAATTTCAGTAAAAAAAAAAAACGGTAAAGGGCTTTACATGAGCTTACTGATAATGTCCAAACTGTGGTGGTTAATGCCGATAAGGGTGGGGAAGTGGTTGTACAGGATTCTATTGACTATGATAAAGAAGCAAAATTTCAACTGAATGATGTGGTTTGTTATTGTCGGTTGTCAGTAGATCCAGGGGTACATTTTAAAACGTTTGTAAAGAAGTTTTTGAATCAAGCAGAAAATAGAAAATAGTGGTATGATTACTGAGCGATTAAGACATCTTACAGCGGATGACCCTAGACTGCAATGGTTTTATTTAGTGCCAGAAATACACAAATCATGTACAAATCCTCCAGGTAGACCAGTCATTTCAGGATGAAGTTCCCTCAAAGAACCTTTGTCTATTTGGAAAAACAATTGAAACCTCTTTTACAGCTAGTGAGGGCTTATATCAAAGACACAACTGTGTTTTTGCAACTTATGAACAATCTGCAGGTAACTAATAATTCATATTTATGTACCTCAGATGTACAATCCCTGTATACAAGGATACCACATGAAGGGGATATACAGGCTATCAAATACTGGCTTATGCTTTCAGGTCTATACTTGGAAGCACAAGTCGAATTTCTTTTAAAACTACTAGGCTTAGTGCTAGAGCACAATGTGTTTCGATATGGTAATGAGTGGTATTTACAGATCAAGGGCACCGCTTTGCTTCCATTTATGCTGATCTGTTTGCAGGTTTTCTGCAGTTAGATTTAATTTATGATGAAAAGAACCCATTCCTGAAATACCTTAACATGTGCCGTCGTTACTTGGATGATTGTTGGTGCATCTGGATGGGGCCTTTAGAAGTATGGAAAGATTTTGTGGAATATCTGAATTCTAATATTTTTGGTTTGAAATTTATGGGTAAGGTAGATCAGTTTAACATTAATTTATTTAGATGTAAATGTCACCAAACTTATTGATGGCTCTCTGGTTACCAGCCTATATAAGAAACCATTTACAAAGAATTCTATGTTATAAGCGAACAGGTGTCATGCAAAACTATTATTCAGATTATTCCGACAGCACAATTTTTGAGGCTAAACAGAATCTGTAGCTCTATGGAGACATTTGAAGCTGAGGCTTCAAAAACGCAATACAGGTTTATCAAAAGAGGTTATAGGCATGCTGAAGTAAGGCATGGCCATACTATAGTTTCTCGTACACCCAGGGATGAAGTACTATTTTATGGAGACAAAAATACTAGATCTATTAAAAACTCATCCACACCCAGATTAATAACTACTTACAATGCCAACATGTTCAAAATTCAACAACTTGTCAACAGACATTGGTATCTCCTTAAAACAGGCCCTTTTTTTGAACAGTGCTTAGATATTTATTGCCACTTGGTTTTAGAAGACGTAAGAGTACTGGAGAATATTTGTCTGGTTTTAAGAAGGGTAAGAGCAAAAAAATCAAGTATTCAAACTAATTTGCCACATGGTAGTACACATTGTGGCAACTGTGCCTACTGCATGGTGGTCTCTATGACTAAGTCTTTTACTTCCATTAATACTTCGCAAGTGTTTGACATCAGATATCTTATTACCTGCAATACCGAGTGGGTTGTATACATGGCAGTATGCCAATGTGGAGCATTCTATTTTAGTCAAAATTCTAGACCTTTTAAACATAGAATTGCAATACATTTGAGTGATATTAACTGTACACGGTCTAGAAGTGCTTTATATAAGCACCAACGTGAATATAGCTCCACACATTTTATTTTTGTTGGTATTGATCTTGTATTGGGTAATAATGTATCTAAAATATCAAAACATAAGATAAAGGACTAGAAGGGAAGATTATGGATCATCAGTTTAGGAGCCATGTATAGATGTGGACACAATGAATATTGGAAGGTGATATCATTATTGACTTTATCATTAGGGTTTCATAGGATTTTTGTCTTTTCTGCACAGTAGCAAAAAATATACAATTCAGTAAGGATGTTTTTAGATAGACACATTAATTAAAATTATGATGTATATTAAGTTGATTGACTTAATTAACTATGACTATTTATGTTGTTATTTTTGTTGTTTTTTTTTTAAAGGGACTGTAGCTAAACAGCTGGCTTAAAGTTGATCTGTTGCATGTTTCTGTATTGCACTGATGATGCCAGTGGGCAAAACCAGTCTGCAATCATGAAGTTGCTTACTGCCATTTTCCTTTGGACTAGCTGCTTACAGTCATTTCTACATTTGCAGTTGGATTTTATTAGGGTTATTACTACTACAACAAAGGTCTTTATGGACGTGTTGCGCTGGTCTTTTGTTGCAGTTGTTTAAATGTGGATACAGTGCACACAGTTTTGGCTCGAGCACCAGTTTTGAAATCTGTATAATATATACACACACATCAGCCTGGGAAGAGATGGTATACAGTCCAAACTACCTTTTCAGGGATGGCCTGCACATCTTCCCTCAAGGCTTCCTGACATTGCCTAAAAGCCTGTACATCTCAAAGTGCCTTTTTAGCCAAAGTAAATCTTCTAAAGCTTCCAGTATAGCTAAACAGAGTCAGGACATTAAGGTATTGCTGCTCAACAAGTAGAAGCCTTAACAAAAAATTCCACAACCTACAAGCACTGCTCACCATGGAAAATGCAGATATATATACATCATCAAAGACAGCTGGTTCAAGACCAGCAAAATCATTCCATCTGTGGAGGGCTTCAATGCCTATCACTCCTACAAGCCCACTGCATAAGAAGTTGGCAATAAAGGCAGAGCTGTCTCTATATTCTTAAAAAATCTCACCTATTTTAGACAAGATAACAATTTGGAACTATTCCATGTTCTGCTTACTATAAACAAAGTCCCTTCTCACATCATAGCCAACTACAACCCCCCTCAATGCCCCCCCTTGGCCCATACCACCTGTATGGAGTCCCTATGCATTCAGCCAAAGACAATATTCTCCTGGGACACTTCAACTACCCCATCATCAACTTGGAGACTTACACATCCACAAACATGTATGCCCAGAGATTTCTGGACATCATAAATATGAACTCCCAGGACCAGTTAGTCCACACCCCACCCAACTAAGGGAGACAAAATCCTGGACTTGGTTCTTAACAATATTGGACAGCTCTACTCACGGCCTACTGCAATGTCTTCCCTGGTTAAAAAGGACCACAAGTCAGTCACATTCAGCTTAAGACTAAAGCCAATGGCATCTTCCAATACCTTAGTACTCAGAGACTATGCAAAGGTTAATCTACTAAAACTGTGTGATGACCTTTCAAAATTCAAAATGCATTTTCTCTGACAATCCCACTGCTTATGTGGAATCTTTTACTGCCATGTTCTATGCGTACATGAATAGTTGCATAGATGCATCTGTCTCCCTCGTAAATAAATATAACTCCAAATTAACAAATAAACCTCTGTGATGGTAGACTAGTATAAACAAATTTCATAATAAAAAAATCACTGCTTGCAAAAATAAATCCAACTCTCAAGAAATCAAAAACGTTCTTGCTAATTTAAACAAGGAACTCCAAATCCTGATCAAATCAAGCAAAGATATATATGAGGTAAAAATAGCCACCCAGGTAAATGATAACCACAAAGCCTTCATTAACTGTGTTAGAAACCTCAGAAACAATGCCCAGTACTGTGCAGAGCTAACAGTAAATAATATCACATAATCAGACCCACAAGAACATAGCCAGTCTACCACTGGACAAATTCAGATCCAACTTCACTCCCTTCTACCCTCCAGTGCTCTCAGATCAAATACCCACATCTACCCCCTCCTTAAGTCTCCCAAAAGCAAATTCTTAAGCCAATATGCCAGGTAACATACCAGACTGCCTACTGGTTAGCCTGAAATATGAACTGTCAGATCCCCTACAAAGGATATTTAGCATTAGCCTCAAAGCAGGCTGTGTGCCGAAGGGATGGAGGACAGTAACAGTTACTCCTGTGTGTAAAGGTGGGGCTACAGCAGACCCAGGTAATTACTAATCCAAAAGCCTGACCAACCTCATCCATTAAGCTGTGGAAAGGATCATTATGGAATATTAACTAATAGGGATATAGCAGACATACACACACTCAAGCCAGCCCAGTTTAGATTTGTTAGACTTCTTCAAAAAAGTCAGAGTCAATGGATGAGGTTAAGTCAGTGCATGATTCTTATCTGGATGTTGCAAAACTGTTCAACACCATCACACACTCAGACATTGTAGATAAACTCTCCCAGCTAAACATTAACCCCTATGTAACTTGCTGGATAGCAAACTGGTTCACAGATAAAACACAGAAAGTAAGGGTGGGTGGCTCTACCTCCTCCAAAAGACCTGTCACTAGTGGTGTGACCCAGGGTTCTGTCCTTAGATCATTTCTCTTTAGTATTTACTTCTCGGAGGTTAAATCTAATGTAAAGGGAATGTGGCTGACCAGATCTGCAGATGATCACAAAACTGATGCCATCATAAACTCCCCTAAGTACACCACAATCCTACAAGAGGGCCTCTCCCAAACAAATAGTTGGTACCAAAAACACAGATTTAAACTAAATGCCAAGAAATTTATTATCATATCCTTCAGCAAGCATGACTCCCTTTGTACCTATCGCATTGACAACACAGCCCCAGAAAACAGATCCGTAGTTACAGATCTGGGTAGCTATGAGGACAATGAACTGTCCTATGATCACCACTTACTTACTACTGTAAAGAAATCCTTTTTCATCACACAGCTTGTATCTAAGGGTATAGTGTTCACTCATTAGGCTGATCATTAAGTATAATGTCCCTTTTGGTATGTACTGGTCAAAACATTTCTCACAGCTGGAATGACCACACTTCCTCATTAAGAAAATCAAAGGCCTAAACCATAAAAATATGCACAAGGTCTCAAGGCCTATGTATACAACCTCAACAGAACCTGTTGTGTCAGACCTATTAGACATTCAGAAGTCAGAAAGTGTCAAGAGCACCTTCTCAAGGGACCTCAAGCTCCTCTGAAAGATTAACAGAACATGCTGGAGGGAAAGGTATGTACCACAGAGAATACCACTTCTATAGAACTGTCTTCCCCTCCACATAAAGCAGAGTACTTCTTATTCGCCATTCAAATGTACCTTGGATAAACAGATTGATAAACCCAAATTCAGCCCTGGTTTAGCAACAATGGCCCTCGTGGATAGGGGAAACATGTTATTACCCCAACATATACTTATTCGGCCCATCTTTGGAGAGTCATATTGCAAAATATAATGGCTAATAATTACTATAGGAACATAGGGCTTCTTAAGAGCCTCACAGATCAACAACCTAGTAAGAACCTATGACCCTATGGATACGGAGAGTAATACAGAAGTAGTGGATTTTTTTATCCATTTAATTTTATATACAAGTTAGTCATATTTTTAGCAAACAAGGAGAAGTTGTGGATAATAACTAATTACGACTTGAAGGAATTTATTTGGGATGGGTAGAGGGCAAGAGCTAAGTGGGATACTTTAATTCTTCCCATAGAACAAGGTGGTTTAAGATTACCTGATTTGAAGGGATACTTTAGAGCTACACAGTGAAGGCTTATACATAAAATATAAGCAGAAAGTTACAAATCAAATTGGAATGGGGATGATGATGAAACAGAGGGAGAATTTGAGAAATAATGAGAAGTAGGATTTTGGATGCAGGTCCTTAAGGAGGATAACAGCAATGGAATGGAGAGATGATATAAGCAGCAAAAGGAGAGAAATATTGCTGGAACTGAATTCATCCTCAAGCCTTGGTTAGTACCTTTATGAAGTGGACCCTGTTTTTCACAAAATCTCATCAAGACGACACTGATATATAGACTGTATTTTATATAACATATATCATGGATGGAAGTAGGTTAAAAAATAAAGATAGTTGGGTGCACAAGTAAGTCCCAGGATAAAAAAGTGCCCAATCCTGGTAGGTGCACTAGTACCAGGACTGAAAAAAATGACAGTGTAGAATCCTCAAGACATGGAAATATACCTACAATGGGGCTAGGCCAGGCCCAGGGAGAGGATGCCCCCCCCTGCTGTAGAAGGAAGTAGCAGTCCACCAAAAAAAAATCACAAAAACTGATGGGCCAAAAAAGAGCCATACAGATGATAGAGTGGACTACTGAGGATAAGTAAGAAATTATGTATCATTACTATTATGCAAAAAGCCCAGAATTTCCAGACAAAAGATATACGAAAAGATTAAGAGAGAAATTAGAGAAAAAAAAAATACTTCCACAAGAAAAACTGTTAGAAGCTTCAAATAAAAAATTGTGTTTATTAATACAACAGATTCATGAAAAACACTATATAGACCAAGAAACCTTGTGCTGTTTGGGAAAAGATGAGGAAGTGCGAAAATTTAAAGAACAAAATTCAGAGACATTTGAAGGATATAAAAAAGAAAAATGAAAATGGGGAAAGAAAGAAAGCTCCGATATGGAAAGGAGAAAGCCAAATTAATCAACACAAAAACCCAGCCCCAAAGATATTCAAAGAGAAATATAGGCAAAGGCATCCAGGTATGGAAAATTGCACAATAAAAAATAAGATCACAAAAAAAGAATGTAAAACAGAAGAGTAGTCAAGTAGAAGTTAAAAAAATAGAAGCCGAAGTTATCCAATATTTCCAAAGTGAAGGATTCAGTGGAGAAAGTCCAACACAGGTCATATCATAGCATGATGGAACAACTAGTCTCCAAAGTAAGGAGAAACAAGAGGAGCAGGATACATCTGAAGAAGAAATATAGACATGGGAAAGAATAGGAGAATATTACACAATATTTATGCAAAGGTGAAAGCAAAACAAATCAATGCAAAAAGAGCAGCACCAAAGATATTTGAAGAGAAATACAGGCAAAGACATCCAGATATGGAAAATTTTACAATGCAAAAAAAATAAGAAAAGAAAGAGAAAAAGTAGTAGAATTTAAAGAAACAGAAACTGAGGGTATGGATTACCTGCAAAGTGAAGGCTTTAGTGTAAAAAAATTTAACTCAGATAACAACACAACAGGATAGAGCAATGGACACCCAAATTAAGGAGAAACCAGTGAAGCAGGAAGCATCTAATCAGTTGACATATGAAGGTACTCTGCAGCCTCCCATAGGAAACCAATACAAAGGTTCAGTTGGAGCTATACAACAAAGGAAAGAACAGGAAGCTGTGGTAACGCTGACATAGTCACTGTCATGGAGAGATAGGCCAGTGAGTTCCCATATGAAAGAACAACGGATGACACTGGGTAAAACTGAAGAGAATGTGGCACAGGAAGACGCTCTGGAACTTTCTATAGAATGCCCACAGAAAATGGCGAACAAAGAATGTGCCCTCAATTTAGAGGAAGAGTTGCTTGACTTAATAGAGATGGATACACATATTAAGATCGATGAAAGAAATAGACTGCAGAAGGTCAATAAATCCCAAAAAGTAGAAGTTTGATAAAACAAATGAACACAGTAATTAGGACTGTCCATAAAGATTCATGCAATATAATAGAAGTAAATAGGATACATTGTGGCGCAGCCAAATTAATAACAGATAAAGTCCTACCACAAGAACACAGGGTAGTAAGGTAAAGGACAGGGAGAAATCAAATGCCATCATGAAAGCATCAAATAGAGAAAACTATAAAGCAATTAAGAAGTGTCACTGTTAGAACACTATAGAAGAGAGAACAGATCAACAAAAATACTCAGAAAGATAGACATGATAAAAGAAATGCGCAGTATTATAATGAATCAGGATTTTTCATGCACTATCGTAAATAATAAACTAAAAATATCAGCACAGGCAGAACAGCTTAGAAGATATGCAGATAAATATAAAGGAAAAGTATAAAATAAGCAATTTATTGATGACCCAAAAAAGTTATAGAGAATTAGGAAACAAGGTATAAGGAATTTAAATACCACCAAAAAAGAAGAAATAAATATATTTTGGAGAAATATTTATGAAGATACTGTGGAACATAACAAAGGTACTAAATGGACAGAAGAAGTAAAAGAAAAAATAAGAAGTTCAAATGCATAGGATATAAAACAGGATGAAGTAACAGCCAGATAGATTGAAACAAAGTTAAGAAATCCTTGAAATGGAAAGCCCCAGGCCCAGATGCAGTACCTAACTTCTGGCTAGAAGTATTAATATCTTTGTATGACAATTTAGCCATGAGTAAGAACCATTCATATGCACATCCCGAACAGACATCAACCTGGCTAACGACAGGAAAAACAATGCTCCTACGTAAGATTGAACCTGAAAGCTACCCTAAAAACTATACACCAATAACTTGCCTTCCGATGACATATAAACTATACACTGGAATTGATGCCTACAGAGTTTATAGTCATTTAGAAGAAAATTCAATTATGGCAATAGAACAAAACAGTAATAAAAGAAAGTCATATGGAGCAAAGGATCATTTGTTGTTAAATAAAGTCATAGCGGAGAACTGTAAAAAGGGGAAGAATCTACGTATGGCATGTATAAACTACAAAAAACATTTGACAGTATCTCACTTTCATGGATAAGAGTGCTTAAAATGTATAAGATACACCCTACATTGATAAACCACATCACAGAGACCATGAAACAGTGGCAAGCCACTTTGCAGTTAAAGTCCAAAATCCAAAAGTTCTGTGCTATGACTAAAGTCCCACCAAACAGCAAACAGCAAAATCCAAAAAGAGAAAAGAATGGCAGGACACTGCTGGATTAACTCCTTCTTTATTAAAACAACCAAAACAGCCAAGGATAAGCGCTTTCGGGTGTGATACCCTTCATCAGATAAAAAAGGACAAACATTACCATTATTTTAAATTAAAAGCCAACCAATCAGCAATCAATAAACTACCCGCCTTTTTTGTAGGGCGGGTTTCAAAGGAACCATGTCATTTAACCCTGGGCTCCTATGAGCCCTCAGCTCCAAGATCCATTTAGATTCAAGGGATTCTGTCAACAACCTTATGTCCCCTCCCCTATTATTTAACCTTACGTTAACCACAGCCCTAAAGCTGAAAGTGTGTGTGGAGTACTGTTCAATGTGCCTATAAAGAGCATTGTGCACATTTTTATTTCTAATATTGGAAAGATGCTGTAGAATTCTGATCTTAAACATATTATTGGTCTTCCCAACATAATATGCTGTGCACTGTTCACATGTAGCCAAATAAACTATGTGACTAGTCCTGCAAGTAGCCCTTGCCTTAAGGTGGTACAACTTTCCAGTAACAGGATGTTTAAAAGTTGCATTCTTATTAATGGACGGACAGGCTTTACATAAGCCACAGGGAACACTTCCTGGGCTGTCCTTAAATGAATTGGATGTAGTAAAAGCCCTTTCAGTGCAAAGGATGTCCTTCAAATTCTTATTTCTCTTGTATCCAAAACTGGGTCTAGTTCCTATTAGGCCCTTTAACTTATTGTCACTTCTTAAGATGTTCCAGTTGTTAAAAACTATATTTTTTATATCTTTGGTATTACTACTATAGGTGACAAACAACTTAGGTTCCCTTTTTGTATATCTCTGTGGAACTTTGGCCTTAGCTTCAGCATGCTCTTGTCTGATCCATGGTTTATATTTACTATCCCTTTTCTGCCTACTATCATTAATGACCTCACAAATCATCCCCTCATTGTATCCTCTGTCCAAAAAACATTGCTTCAAGGACTCTATATCTTTCTCATACTCTATATCATTCATTGATATCCTAGATATTCTGCCTACCTGGCCCTGAACTATGTTGGGAAACATATGACGGGGATGCATGCTATCAAAGCACAGCAAACTGTTCTTCCAACAATCCTTTCTGAATAACTTCGATGAAAAAACATTACTAGTTTGTGTGATACTGACATCCAAAAAATCTATGCTGGTGTCAGAGAAATTCAACTTAAATCTAAGGAAAGATGTGGTAGAGTGTAGGTAGCTGACAAAATCTATTAACATGTCTGCATCACCCCTCCAAAAGAAAAAAAACATCATCTACAAAACGTGTATACATATACACATGTTGTTTCCATAGTGGATGTTCTAAAATTACATCTTTCTCCCAAAACCTAAGGACCAGGTTAGCGTATGTATTAGCACAGGGGGTGCCCATAGCTACCCCCTGTGCTTGTCTATATATTTGCTTGTCCCCTATAAAGACATTATTCTCTAAGACCAGGGCCAGCATCACCTTAACCAAGGATATTTTGTTGTCCTCTTCACCCAAGTCACTCAGGACCCCACCTATGGCTTGGATACCAAAGTCATTACTGATCACAGTAAAAAGGTTATGGACATCCAGCGTCACCATTAAAAGATTTCCTTGTGGCTTGTTGTAGTTAAACCTACCTACCCTTCTAAGGAAATCAGCTGTACCTTTCAACACAGAGGTGGCTCTATCTAGAAGTGGTCGAAGTGTATATTCTATCCAGGTGGAAATGTGCTCCGTGACTTCATCCACTAGCATCTTAACACCTATAGGGTTGAGTGAACCATATTACGCAGCACGTTTACAACAGCTTTATACCACCATATCTGACAATAATGAGAAGCTACGTGTACAGAAGGTACAGAAACTAAAACGTGACTACGACGACTTCGTTTCAGGGAACATCTTTGTGTGGCCCAGGAGTGCTACACAGCGTAACACAGTGAGTGACGCCATCAACAGGAAGCAACCTAAACGCCAACCAGAAGTGATTGATTCCCAGAGGCATTTGGCTACACCTACACTCAACAGCGTCCACAGTTCGACAGTCGCTATAGGAGGGAACATAGAAATCAACACACCATCACCTCCAGGAGGGTCTCTAATAAGTATAGTAGAAAAAGAGCAGCTGACAGAAACTGAGGATTTAACAGTAGGTTCGATTTCCACCTTCAACCCCAGTCATACGGATGGGACTGAATCCATCACCTATGCTGCAGTAGCATCTACAGAGGGGTTAGCCATGGGAGCGTGCCCTAAGACCTCGCAGGGACAGCAACGTTTTTTGGACCAGCTACCTGCTCCAGTCAAGAAGCGAGGAGCATGGAGACGCTCCTCGAGCGAGGGCAGGTATCCAGGCAAGAGGAGGAGGACTTACGAGTGACTTTTGATCACAATAGTGGTATTGTTTTTAATCTTTCATCACATTCTTTAACACAAGATGAGTTGTATGTGTTAAACACAGGTCTTACCTTTGTGCCCGGCAGGGCAAGTGGTTTTAGTGATGTAATGTTAGATATTATGTTGTTTTGTAGAACATAAGCTTTAAAATGTATTTTTGGCAATGGTAATGATTTAGGGACCACTTTAAAACTACCTAGTAGTTATGTGCCACCCTTTTCTCCAGCTTTAAACTTGTTTATCAATAGCTGTGAGAATGATTTACAAGAGTATTTTCAAAGGGGAGGACTACATAAATACCATAACTTAACGCGACCTCAGCAACAAGCCTTACATAATTTGGGCTCTAATAACAATTTGGTTATAAAGACGGCTGACAAAGGGGGTGCCGTAGTGGTGATGGACACCACTTTTTACCAACAGAAGATTCAGGGGTTATTATTAGATAGGAAAGTCTATGTTCCACTCAACCCTATAGGTGTTAAGATGCTAGTGGATGAAGTACACAACAGCTTGAGGCGGTTAAATTTTGATATGTTAATAAGTGATGAGATGCTACAATTTCTTTGGATAGAAAAAGCTGTTATACCTATTTTTAAAGCCCTGCCAAAAATCCACAAATCAGTAGAAGATCCCCTGTTCAGACCCATTGTCTCGGGCAGAGGCTGGGTCACGGAGCACATTTCCATCTGGATAGAATATACACTTCAACCACTTCTAGATAGAGCAACCTCTGTGTTGAAAGATACAGGTGATTTCCTTAGAAGGGTAGGTAGGTTTAACTACAACAAGCCACAAGGAAATCTTTTAATGGTGACGCTGGATGTCCATAACCTTTTTACTGTGATCAGTAATGACTTTGGTATCCAAGCCATAGGTGGGGTCCTGAGTGACTTGGGTGAAGAGGACAACAAAATATCCTTGGTTAAGGTGATGCTGGCCCTGGTCTTAGAGAATAATGTCTTTATAGGGGACAAGCAAATATATAGACAAGCACAGGGGGTAGCTATGGGCACCCCCTGTGCTAATACATACGCTAACCTGGTCCTTTGGTTTTGGGAGAAAGATGTAATTTTAGAACATCCACTATGGAAACAACATGTGTATATGTATACACGTTTTGTAGATGATGTTTTTTTTCTTTTGGAGGGGTGATGCAGACATGTTAATAGATTTTGTCAGCTACCTACACTCCACCACATCTTTCCTTAGATTTAAGTTGAATTTCTCTGACACCAGCATAGATTTTTTGGATGTCAGTATCACACAAACTAGTAATGGTTTTTCATCGAAGTTATTCAGAAAGGATTGTTGGAAGAACAGTTTGCTGTGCTTTGATAGCATGCATCCCCGTCATATGTTTCCCAACATAGTTCAGGGCCAGGTAGGCAGAATATCTAGGATATCAATGAATGATATAGAGTATGAGAAAGATATAGAGTCCTTGAAGCAATGTTTTTTGGACAGAGGATACAATGAGGGGATGATTTGTGAGGTCATTAATGATAGTAGGCAGAAAAGGGATAGTAAATATAAACCATGGATCAGACAAGAGCATGCTGAAGCTAAGGCCAAAGTTCCACAGAGATATACAAAAAGGGAACCTAAGTTGTTTGTCACCTATAGTAGTAATACCAAAGATATAAAAAATATAGTTTTTAACAACTGGAACATCTTAAGAAGTAACAATAAGTTAAAGGGCCTAATAGGAACTAGACCCAGTTTTGGATACAAGAGAAATAAGAATTTGAAGGACATCCTTTGCACTGAAAAGGCTTTTACTACATCCAATTCATTTAAGGATAGCCCAGGCAGTGTTCCCTGCGGCTTATGTAAAGCCTGTCCATCCATTAATAAGAATGCAACTTTTAAACATCCTGTTACTGGAAAGTTGTACCACCTTAAGGCAAGGGCTACTTGCAGGACTAGTCACATAGTTTATTTGGCTACATGTGAACAGTGCACAGCATATTATGTTGGGAAGACCAATAATATGTTTAAGATCAGAATTCTACAGCATCTTTCCAATATTAGAAATAAAAATGTGCACAATGCTCTTTATAGGCACATTGAACAGTACTCCACACACACTTTCAGCTTTAGGGCTGTGGTTAACGTAAGGTTAAATAATAGGGGAGGGGACATAAGGTTGTTGACAGAATCCCTTGAATCTAAATGGATTTTGGAGCTGAGGGCTCATAGGAGCCCAGGGTTAAATGACATGGTTCCTTTGAAACCCGCCCTACAAAAAAGGCAGGTAGTTTATTGATTGCTGATTGGTTGGCTTTTAATTTAAAATAATGGTAATGTTTGTCCTTTTTTATCTGATGAAGGTTATCACACCCGAATGCGCTTATCCTTGGCTGTTTTGGTTGTTTTAATAAAAGAAGGAGTTAACCCAGCAGGGTCCTGCCATTCTTTTCTCTTTTTTGCACTTTGCAGTTAAGCCATGATAAAGGACAAATTATTATTCCATGAATAAAAATCCAAAGGAGGATATTTCAGCGTAAATATATTTGCAAGTATAGAAAATGCCTGGAACAACCTCATGTTGATCAGGATCAAACGCATAAATGGTTAAGGACAGGAGAATTCAAACCAAAGGATGAAACGTTAATACTGGCAGTCCAAGATAGTGGATTACATACACGTTGGTTTACCAAGTCCATTGAATATGTGGGAGTAACACACAAATGTAGGTTTTGTAAAACAGAACTGGAAACAGTTGCACACCTTGCTGCTGGTTGTAACATACTAATGGCAGAAGACTGTATTCTGAAATGTATTATAATGTGGCAAGACTGTTGCACTGGGGATTGTGCAAACATTATAATATTAAAGTAGCTGAAAAACACTGGAAACATGAGCCACGAAGCATCATAGAAAATGATGAAGTCTATATTGTATGGGATCACCCATTACCAACAGTTCAAAAGATAGATGCAAGAAAAACAGATATACTGGTCCATGAAAAGAAGACAAAAGTAGTCTTGATCATTGAAATTGCTACATCCAGTAATTACAGTGTCTTGCATACAGAGAGACACAAACTCATAAAATATCAGGATTTGCAAGCAGAAACAAGAGCAATGTGGAAGAACGATACCCAGACAGTTCCAACAGTAGTAGTAATAGGTCTTATAAAAAGAATCTACAATCATATTTAGATATGTTATTGATACACGTAACTGCACAAAGAATTGCAGAAGGAGTCATTACTGGGCACATTGCGGGTGCTGCAAAGAACACTTCTGGCTGACATCAAAGACTGAAAAAATACTAATTTCAAGAACTTTAATCATACTTTGACTTAGGAATGGGGTCCATTCCCATCATGGTAATAGAAACCCAAAATAATTTGGAGAAATTAAAAAAAACATTATATTCATAAAGTAGTAGAAAAACAAAGCCAAAAAAGGAGTAGTAGAAAAACAAAGTCAACAAAGGACTACAGAAAGGTGATTTTTACCAACAGGAATGACTGCTACTACAGAAGAGTACAGTCATACAGAAAAATGCAAGAGGGAGCTGGAATTTACTGGAGAAAACTAGCAAAGGGATCCAGGTACTGGGAGCGAATAACTAGGGAGGGAAACATATTAAGGTGGAGTAAGGCCAAGTAGAAGTTTGGAAGGCAGGTTAGAAACTGCCTTTAATACTAATGACTGATAGAATACAGGCAAAGAGAACGGGATGCTGGAGTGATAAGTGAAAGACTAGCTCTGATAGAATGTTTACTTCAATCTAACACAGAAGCAGCTGTTAAAAAAAGAAATAATTAGTAAAGTATATAAAATATTTTGTGATAACTGTAACATTCAATGAGAAAAGCTTGCAAAAGATTAGGAAGAGAGATTGGAAAAGCAATTTACCAAGGAAAAAAATTGTATGGCTCCCAAGTATGCAACAAAGTCCAGAAGGTTTAGGATTTTTGCTCAAAAGTGTTTTGCATTGATATTTTTATACATTAAGCAGAATTCAGGAAAAAAGCAAATGCTGGAGATGCGATGGGAAAGAGAGAGATAACTGAGAACATGTCTTTTGGGAATGTAACAAGTTGGCAGATTTTAAAAATTCCCTAAAGAGTATTTTGACAGAAATGTTGGGGGAGCAAATCATTGTACAGGTGTGTAAGTAAACTTACCATAACAGTAGATGTTTGAATGTTCTCTGCAATAGCCTTAGCTATATGAGTTATGACCTGCATTGGATATAACAGCCGGCCACCTTCCACACGCCAAAACCATTAATCAGCTTCAGCTGAGCTGAATAAAAAGACAGGTTTGCGGACAAAGCCCTCCAGAGCTGTCATGCCAACAGAGAAAAGGAGGCTGAACACTGAAAGGACAATGCTGGAACAACAAAAAAATAAATGTCTACACCTTAGCATAAACAACACACCAGAAAACGAGGATGGAGGGAGGAAGTGGCTACTGTTAGCCGCGATCATTCAAACATTTACTGTTATACTAAATTTACTTACACAACTGTACTATATTTATCATATTGATCATTACTGCAGTAGCCTGAGCTATATGGGTAGATTACCATAGCATAGTGCATTTGAGAGGTGGAAGGAGAAGGTCCAGGAGCCTCTGGAGACTAGTCCTAGCAAAGCCTGATCTAGACCTACAGAAGGAATCAGGCTTGTAATGCTTTGTAAAAGTATATACAGAGGACCAGGTTGTTGCTTCTAGAATACTTTTAAAATCCAACCCCTTCCAAAAAGTCATAGATGAAGCCAAGGCGCTGGTAGAGAGGGCCTTGACCCTGCCTGGAATAGTTTTGTTGTGATTAGTATAACAAAAAGTTAGACAACTAATCTCCTTTAACACCGGTTATCCCTTCCTCTCATCTTCAACAAGAAGTGAACAACTGAGACAAAGATTTGAAACATTTAGTTCTGTCAAGATAGTATTTGCATTGTCTGTGGACATCCAAGGTATAGAGTATCCTTTCTCCCTCATTTTTAAGTTCAGGGAAGAAAACTGGAAGATAGGTAGTTTGGCTCAATGTAAACTCAGATACTAGTTTAGGCAAAAAAGTAGCATTAGTTCTCAAAGAAACCCTGTCTCAGTGGAAAATGAGATAGGGTTGACTCACCATAAGAGATTGCAACTCAGATGCTCTGCTTGCAGAGATCAGAGCAATCAGTAAAACTATTTTCAATGTTAAGAGCCTCAAGTCAATCAAATGGAGCAATTGTTAACTTCTCTAACACAAAAAGATCCCAAAGAAGGGTCACCAGTTTTCTTGGAGGTCTCTTATACAAAACCACTTTCAAAAACATCTTGACATTAGAATGCATTGAAAGAGGAGGATCCATGGGCAAACATGCTGAAAGGGCCGATAAATGACAGAGGAGTAAGAAAGACCATAGGATAGTAACTTACACAGATACTGTAAAATAAGAGCAACTAGCCCTGAATGGGTGCTGGTTATATTGTTGGCACCACCTAGAAAACCTTTTCCATTTGGTAATATATGACTTTCTAGTAGCAGGCTTTATTGCCTCCATTAGTGCCTGCTCTATGTCTTCAGTAAACGGGTACCTAAATGGAATTAAGGTCCTAGTATCCAGGCAGTCAAATTAAGTAGATAGGGGTTGGGGTGTATCAAACACCCCGATCTTATGTGAGTAGATCCATTCTGTGACAAAGTTTTTGGCAATTGCCCCTGACCATTTCTAAAAGAAGGGAAAAACACTGTTGCCTGGGCCAAAAGGGAGTCACCACAATGACATTGGCGGATCTTTCTGAATCTGCAAAAATACCATAGATATCAATGGAAAGGCGGGAAAATCATACAGAAACATTCCTGTCCATGGAAAATAAAAGGCATCTGTCTCTCAGACCTTCTTGCATGGAGACCTGAAGCAGAATCTTGCCAGCTAATTGTTCAGAGAGGAGGCAAACAGGTCAACTTGAGGAACTTCCCACAGATGTATCAAATCTTGAAACACCTCCTGATCAGGTTTTCATTTGTGAGGATCTGCCCTTGTCCTGCTAATCTAGTCTGCCACACAGATTTTTCTCTGACAGAATGTAGAATTCCTGAACAGTGATTGTGTGCTGTGAAGTTATATCCAAGTTAACATGGCTAGCCTGCAGAGGGGGTATGAGATAGTTCACCCTTGCTTACTGCTGTACCACACAACTGAAGTATTGTCTGTAACAACGTGAAGAAGTCCAGGGACCAATTGAATGTCATGATCAGGGCAAGCATCTCTTTCATATTTATGTGCTTGCTCCTGTCCTTGGTGTCCTACACACCTTGCACTTTTATCCCTCCTGAAACTGCTCCTCAAGCAAAGTCTAAGGTGTCTGTGGTGACTAACTGCTTTGGAACAGGGAGGTGGAAGGAGAGACCCAAATGTAAGAATATTTGCTGTCTCCAGCAAGTGATTTCTCTTCTGGCAAACCCCAGCACTGTGATTAGAAAAGACAAAGGATGCTGCTGCTGGTACCAAACAGACTTCAGATAACATTGTATCTTTTTCATGTGGAGTCTTGCCAGGGGTATATGAGAATCATAAATGCCAAGAGATCCAAACTCCTATGGTATTCCTTCACAGTGACTGAAATCTGAGTGGAAAAATGTAAAAAAATATAGATATAGATATAGATCTACATCTATTTTTCCTGTGGAACAAAATATATTTGAAATGAGGTGTCTAGTTAACACTTTGGGATTACAATATTGTGTAAAGTGGTCAAAAAAGACTTTTGAATGTTTTCTTGGAATCCCTGTTTATGTAAGAGATCTCTCTCACCCAAGTGAGAGATTCCTGACCCTTTGAAAAAGACTCTGCATAGATAAGCAAATTGTCTAAACATGGAAAGATGTGGATACCCTGTAGCCTGCAATGAATCGTAACTCAAGCTAGATATTTTGTGAGCAGTCTCAGTGCAGTGGATAATCCAAAGGGTAAGGCAGAAAAACTGATACAGTGATCCACACACACACAAAACCTTAAGAAACGTCTGAAGTCTGGATGAATAGGAATATGATGATAAGCATCTTTTAAGTTTAATGTTACCAGAAAACTTGAGAGAGGAAAAACAGGTAAAAGGTTATGAAGTGGCATTATTCTGAATTTGGGCATTATTGCAAACAGATTTAGGAAAGAAAGATCAACAACTAGTCTCCAAATATTTTCTTTCTTCACCACTAGGAATATCCTCCAATAAAAACCTTTCCCACCTGGTACTATCACTCCTTGGGATAGCATGTGATGAAGAACTGGCAGAAACAAAAAATCTGACGTGAAGGATGAGGAACGACACCTGGAAAGTTGGAATTTCCTTTCACTTCCATATATAAAGTTGAATGATTTCCAGAACCCATTTGTCTAAAACCATCTGCTCGCAAAGAGAAAAATGGAGATTAAGACTTTATGGAAGAAAATAGAGGCATGGGTCAGGGGGTGGCACAAGGTCTCTAAAATAGTCATTCAGACTTGTTGGACTGTCCTTAGATTTAAGAGGTCTGATGTTTCTTTTTTGGAACCCCCTTGCCATTTCTTCTTAAATGTCTGTTAACCTGCATTTTGTTGAGACTTGTTTATTCTGCTTTTGCCAAAACTGGATGAAAGATTTGAAATTCTCTTAGACAATTTGGAAAAGTAGGGCTGAAAAATCTTAAGGGATTCCCTATATCAGCTTACCCCTTTCATCCGACTTTTTGATCACCTCTGCAGCAGAGGGGAAAAATGCAAAATCTCTATCCAAAGGTGGATGTAAAAAATCTCATTTTAACATCATCTGGAAGATTCTGAAAATGCAGCCCTGCAAATCTCCTCAAAACTGTACCAGTAGACAGAGCCCTAGAAAAATTATCAACAGAGCCATACACCCACTGCAAACAATGAGTAGTGAAATGTGCAATCGAAGAAACTAAATAATTTTAAGCAAATTTTCCTCACAAGACAAAACTGCAGGTAGAACGTTCATCATATTTTCAAAATTAGTTATAACAAACTTTAACATATGAGCTTGACAACTGAAAATCAAAGTTGCAGAAGTGTACATTTTTCCTTATACTTAATAATTTCCCATCCCTATCAGAAAGAGTAGGATTGGAATGAACTAAGTGCTTAGCAGCAGTAGAATCAACTAAAGCTATAGCTGTTGGGTCACGTTTGAGAACAGTGTATACAAATTTAAAAGACTGAGAGACTTTATAAATCCTATCTGCTTTTTACAGGCATGTGGATGACCATCAGGAAAACTGCAGGGAGTGACACACACATTTTCTAATGTAGACAGGCAGACAGAATAGGAGGAATGTGTGTAGGTTCTGGAAAATCCTTCTGTAACAACCCATAGTATTTTCCAAGGGACTGAGAAACCTCAGTGTTCACCCACTGACAACACAGTGCGCATTCTAGCAATAGTCTTAGAGAAAAAGAAACTCTCACAGGGAGAATTAAAATATGAGTTCTCCTCTGTGTCTATATCAGAAATTTGTCCCTTCACGTTCCTATTCTTATTCAGAATCTTGAATTTCTCCAGGAAAAGAGTTGTATCTCTTTCTTTTACCAGAAACTACTTTACAGGAAGGATCAACAGCATGAATTAAGCCCTAATCCAGACCCAGGAAACTACTCCTGTCCAAAGAACTTTATAGAGGAGTAGATGTATACTTAGTTTTCTGTTTCTTTTTGACTGTAAAAATGGGGTGAACCATGTTACTAATGACAGCAGCAGCTTCACCAGGGATCGGCACAGCATTCTGACACAACTAGGAAGCCTTCCTTGTTCCCTCACCCAGGACCGACAAGAGTGGCTCTCTCTTACTCAGACAGGGGACACCAACAGCCACAGAAGATGTGGCTAACCCTTATTCCATAGTGGCTGTAGATGCTACATCAGAGGGAACCAGGGTAAAAGATGAGTATTCTAAGGTACAATGAATTACCAAAAAAGAGTCAACCACCTGTGGCTGAGACAATTTGTTAGCCTGCTGTGGTTAAAAAGGCTGTTTGCTTAACTTTTTCTTTTTGTGACTGGAAGGAGGATGAACAGTAGGACTACTAGTTTGTTCCATGGTCAAGCCGAAAATGGTGCCTGTTCCCCAGGGAAGACAACTAACAAATGCAGATCAAAACTACTAGTCTTTAAAAGTCACTTTTTGACAAAAACAACACACAGTAAAAAAACACTTTAGAAAACACTTTGCCAGCCCAGCAAAAGTAAAATAAACACAATTTCTCCACAGAAAAATGGTTTCCAGTTACTTTACACAACTTTTAAACTTACAAGAAAAAAAGCACTCCCATTTAATAGTACAACATTGTCTCGTGACAATCCATTAAAACACAAAACTCCTAGCTTAAAATACAGGAAAGTAACAAAATATCAAAATGAAGTTTTTTTTTCCCAAAAGGAACTTATTTGCTCAGCAAAGGAACAGCACAAGCTGACCGTCGATCCTCAAAAGCCTCAGAGGGGCATACTCTCCGACAGAAGTAACTCTATGAAGGGCTTGGTGCCCAAACTTTTAGTCATTTTTAGCTGCCTGACAGTTTCAGCATGTGGAAGATGCTTTGAAGTTTTGTAAGCAAGCCACCTGTTATATCCTTTGCAGGATATAACCCATATAGCTGAGGTTACTGCAGCAGTGATCAATATGATGAACGTCAATGGGGTTTTGTGGAGGGAAGCAAACATTTGACAACATTAATATAACAATGATGATCCAGAGGGAAGCAGAATGTAAGAAAATAAAACTATTGTTGGTGGGTCTTGATGCAGAGAAAGCATTCCAAAAGTAAGTTAGGATTTTATGACCAGGGCAATGGAAGCATTTGTATCCCCTGATACAATAAAATAAAGGTAATTAGGGGGATACATCAAAGATCAGAGGCAATAATTAAAGTGGGAGGGGTCCTCTTTGATAAGTTCTGTATGAAGAGAGGAACCAAGCAGGGTGTCCTTTTTCCCCTTTGTTATTGGATTTATGTTTAAAGCTATTGGCAAAGAAAATAAGGAACACAGAAATTCAAGCATATAATTGGTATGGTAATCAGGAAAAGTTGCCTTTATTTACATATGATATTATTTTGTACCTGATAAATCCAGAAAAGGACAGCTCAATGTTGTCGAACATTCTGAGACAGTTTTGAGTCTTTTTGGCATATAAAATTAATAAAGATAAAGCAAAGGCTATAGCCATAAATTATGCACCCAGACATGAATTGTTTCAGCAATACTCATATTTATGGGGACACAATAAGATGACATATTTAGGAGTATGGATTAAAAAGATTTCTGTTATGACATCTATGGATATGTGAAAAGAGACTAAACAAAAGATAACACAAAAAATCAAAACCTGAAAGCACTTGTTTATAGATATTGATAGTAAGATACAAGCAGAGAAAATGTTTTAGTCTCTTTAGTTTCACATACAGGTCAGGCATATTTTTACCAACCAGAGACAAAGTTGTGGACAATTCTTAATAAAGAGTTGAAGGAATTTATCTGGTAGGGGAAGAGTGCAATGGTTAAGTGGGTGAAGTTGATCCTTCCAATAGAAAAAGTGGTTTAGGATTACTTGGTTTGAAGGGATATTTTAGAGCTACACAACTAAGGCTCATTTACATAACACAAGCAGAAGGTTATAATTCAAAGTAGAAAGGGATGATGATGAAACAGGGGAAATATTAAAGAAATAATGATAAAGATTTTGGATGCAGATCCTTAAGGAGAATAACAACAGCCGTATTGTATTGTTTCTTTCGGCTTTTCCCGGTTAGGGGTCGCCACAGCGGAACTCCGGTCCGCTAATGATTGGTAGTTGATTTTTACGTGCCAAGTTACCAGCCCTGACACACAACCTTCAACGAAGATAAGCCCATTCACGCATATCTCCATGCAGAAGACGCTCTAGCTGAGAATCAAACCGGACAACGTCTTACTGTGAGGTGACAATGCTACCGCAGCACCACCACCGCAGGTTAACAACAGCCGTATACATTATTAACAACAGCCATATACAGTATTATATTAATAAAGAAGTAGAAAGTATTCTAAGCCAACATGGGACTGGAGAAATAAGATTCTGCAAATAGGGATGGCTGCAATTAGGGGTACAAAGAACAGGTAATAGGGGGCAGAATTTGCTGGAGAAAACTGGCATTGGAACTAAGGAATTGGGAGCAAGCAGCTAAACAGGGAAAGGTAACAGAGTGAGAAGAGGCCAAGAAGACATGTGAACTGCAGGCTAGAGACTACCTTCCCTATCAGGGACTGAAATCAGAGTATAGGCAAAGAGGAGAGGGGAATCCTTAATGAAAGACCTGCTCCGGTAGAATTTTTAGTTAAGCCTAGAACATAAGCTGTTGTTAAAAAACTGGATAATTTGTAGGACATACAAAATATTGCACAATAACTATAGAAATCAATTAGTAGAGGTTAGAAAAGGTTGGAAAGAGAGACTGGATAAGCAATTTGTGAGGAAGCAATTGGAGGGCATGTGTACTGCTTCCAAATATTCAACAGTCTTGAAGATTTATAATTTTTGCTTGGAAGTATTTCATAAGTATTTTACTTTTTACACCAAGAATACTCCAAAGGATGTTTCCTCAGGCAGGTGGCAAATATTTAAGGTCTGGTGGAGAAGAAAAAGGAAACTGGTAACATATGTTTTGGGAGTACAATGAGTTGGCAGACTTTACTCCACATTGTAAAAATACACTGCTAATCAATAGCGGACCGGTGATCCGCTGTGGCGACCCCTAATTGGGAAAAGCCAAAAGTCCTATTAATGAGTTGGCAGACTTTGAAAATTCCCTACAGAGTACTCTGCCAGAAAAACTGGGTGGGGAAAATTGGCATAACTACGATTTTTTTTTTTAGCTGGAATGCAAGATCTGAATTATCTAGTCATAGTAAGGTCTTGTTAAGTTTAATTCTGGTGGCTGACAAAAAAAGCAATTACTAGAAAATGGAAATCAAAATCTAAACCAACTGTATATGAAGTAGTGAATATTGTAACAGAGATAAAAGAACTGGGAGTTTAATCTTTAGAAAAGTATAGGAGCAAATTACATGGAAAAATGAAAATTGTAGGAATAATACATGCCAAATAATGTTTTGGAGGAAGAGTGAGTTTTTAAGGGAAGGCAGGAGCTAATCAGTTCACTCTCCACCAGACCTTAAATATCTACTTCTCTGAAGTCCAAGCCAACACGAAGGGACTCTGGCTGACAAAGTTCGCAGATGATTGCAAGTTGGGAGCTATTATTAACTCCCCAAGTGATGTTGATATCCTACAGAAAGGCCTCACCGAGACCAATGACTGGTGTCAGAACCATGGCCTTAAGCTCAATGCCAAAAATGTGTCGTCATCCCCTTTGGGAAAAACCCGGTTCCCATGAATTACCACATCAATGGTAGTCCACTGAACACAGAAGGAGTTATAAGAGATCTGGGAACACAGGTTGACAGCAACCTCTCTTTTGATCACCACATTGCCAGTGTGGTCAGAAAGTCCTTCTATGTGGCGCATCTCATTACTAAGGATTTTGCATCCAGGAAGAAAGAGGTCATTGTCTCCCTTCCCTCATTAGGCCATTCCTCGAGTACAATGCCCCATTTGGCATGTACCTCACTAGACACCTGCAACAACTGGAGAGGCCACAAAAGTGCCTCACAAAGTACCTTACAAAGAGGACTGTTTGTTTGTGTCTTTCGGCTTTTCCCAGTTAGGGGTCGCCACAGCGGAACTTACTAGGCCTTGAACACTTGTCCTGTATAGACAGACTCAAAAAACTCCAACTATTCTCTGTCTCATATCGCCTACTTAGAGGCGATCTCTGCTTGACTTACAAAGCCATGTCTGACCCAGCTCTGTTAGAAATGCTACATCTAAAGAGATCCCAATCCCTCCACACCACATGCTCCAAAGACCTCAACCTCATTACCACAATCAACAGAACATGCTGGAGGGACAGGTTCATAACCCAGAGACTGTCCATGCTATGGAATAGACTTCCCATGCATGTCAAACAGAGCACCTCACTGGCCCTCTTCAAGAGAAATATTGATGAGTGGATGGGAAATAGAAAATTCACCCTGGGGATCACTCCAAGGGCTCTACTCGACAGACGCACTGGGAACTAAGGTCGCCAGGGTAATCCTATGGGCTAGGCTTGTAAAGGCTCCAGGGCCATTAGCCTAGTACACACCTATGAACCTATGTAATGTTGGATTGATGATCATTGTACAAAAGAATATATGATGTATAATGTCTGCAACTGTGAACACATTAACATGGTTTCTTTTCTTTTATATAACTGTATATTTGCCTAAGTGACAGTTCAATAGAGGTGTTAAAAAAATAAATAAATGCAAATTGTGGGTTCAATACACACAGAACAATGTTCTGGATGAGGGTTTAGGTTTATGGGAAGGCATGAACTGAGCAATTTATGTAATGCTGAACTGATGATAGCTATAAAATATTTGCAATGTATAATGTATGCAACTGGAAATATGTTAATATGGTTTGTTTTCTTTTATATTAATGCATGTTTGCCTGTATCTTAAGTGATACTTAAATGTGTTAAAAATAGTATATATATATATATATATATATATATATATATATATATATATATATATATATATATATACATATATAAATATTGGGGGAGCAAATAGCTGCAATTAAGGAAATTATTTTTTGAGCTAGGATACAAGATCTGAATTGCCTAGACATAGTAAGGCCATACTGAGTTTATTTTATTGGCTGCCAAAAATGAACTTACTAAAAAGTAATCTGGATGGTGTAGGTAGGCCAGGATGGGTTGGACAAGGGGGGGGGGGGACAGGTAATATGCATGGGGGACATGGGCAGCACGGGGTGCCATTTAGCCCTTCAACTCCATTGCACCTAATTCCAGCTTCTCTGGCCTTTCAAACATCAAACAGTTTTGAACTGCCTTACCTTGGGACCTTTTAGTGCCAATATTAAACAGCCGACAAACAGAAATACTCTTGGGCATTAATAGATCAAACACTTCAGGTGTCTGCAGAGATAATTTGTTTTCAAAAGTGATACTTAATGATAGAAGGTACAACACCAAGAACGAAAGCTCACATAAGACACAGCCTGAGAAGAAAAATGGATTTCAGAATTCAAAATACTGGAGCATTACTTAGTGAAAAAAGAAAGAAAGAAAGAAGACATGACTAAACACTGAATGATGCTCAAAATTTTTAAAATTTTCCTCACAACAAAGAAACAACTTCCAAATTAATATAACGCGTATGAAATGAATTGTCTGTTGTGGCATACATTACATGAAAGTCTAAGAAATAAGATCTAATGTTCCATAGATGTAACAATACTCATTTTGAACCTGTGCTGTTAAGGATTATACACTTCTGTAACATGCTTTTTAGAAATCAGAAGACAGTTTTTACCTTAAAAAGAAACCCAAAAATGTGGTTTGTGACCCATACAAAGCTTGACAGCTTTGCTAAAAGATGTGTGCTTGACTTGCCAAATATGGCAAAATGCAGCAAACTGCACCTAGGCATAAACATATAATTTTTGTTTCAAAACCGATAAAAATATAAGAGCTCATTTACCCATTTTATAGCAACAAAACTTAAAAAAATAATATTTAAGATACAGTAATAACAATAACAGGACTGACTTGGGAAAAATAGAGCACTGCCATTCAAGCACTTGCTTCTCCAGTGAGTCAATCAACATTGCTTAAAAGTGGCCATGGAAAATTTCAACCTGCACCTGAATGTTACTGGCCTGGCATGCCCTGCTCAGAGATCCCTTAGGGAAAGATCTGTAAGCAGCTAGTCTGTCTCACAAAAATAGCAACGGCTCCTGCCATCAGTGATGCATTCTTGATCTGTCAATAACAGATGCATCTCAGTCAGGGAAATCAACACATTTTTGGCCATAGGAAAGATGAATACAGTGCAGTATGGTTCATCTTAAAAAGATTTTAGGGTATTATCTTGTTCCAGCCATCAAAACAGTCAACTTCAAGTAGATGGTTGTCTTGTTCTGCGACATGCTTAAGTAACAAAAATGTGCCTAGGTGTAAGAGGACTATAGACAGGGAGCAGGAGCTACATACATCCTGGAAGTCATAACAATAATGACCTAATACAATACACTCACAAGAAAGAAAAAGTGAAGGGAGCACTGTGATGGTCAAATTAAGAGAAAGTAGTGGCAGAAAAATGTATACTCTGCATAGGTTTTTACAGAAAAGTGGTATTCAGCCTGATAAGTCTAAAGTCACCTTACCATCTAGGTTTATTAGAAAGGTTAAGAGACAAGCAAAGAGAAAGTTTACCCTTGCTAAGCACAATAAAGTCTAAGAAAAAAGTTCTTAAAATACCAGCAAAATATATAAGAACAGTGGAGACACTCAAAACAATGATAATTTCATCACGCTCAACTATTCTGTGAATGTCAACACCCTCAACAGTTGTTTCTCCTTGACATACCTAGTAGACTTGGAGCACCACATGCAGCACACATAAAACTGCCCACTACCTAATGCTGCATTAGTGGCACAAAATTATTTCTTCACAAAAGAGGACATGCATAATTTTAAAGCCTTTATTATCAACAACATAGATGATTCATTTATCAAGTAAAAAAAGTCTTCTATAAAAAGTATATCTTCACCATATCTCTTTAACCCATCCTTTAGAAAGGAAATCAGAATATAAATTGAAAAGAGAGCTGTACTATCTTACCCTACAAAGTCACAGCAGTTAAAAAAAACAATCTACAGATCTATAAGTCTTACCTTTCAAACGTCTGTGACACAAACTTGGTTAATGAAATACACAAACTAGTGCAAATTTAATGTTCCTTATACTTCTGCTCTAAACTCTACAAAGTTAAATTTCTTTCTGAAGAACATTTTTGGTGTTCTACTAAGTGATTTACTTTACATTCTGCAAAATGTGCTGCTGTTACTTTAGCAAAAATCCCAAGTAAAATAAATGCTTATTTAAAGGATTCTAAACTGACTATCATCAATAAAATTAAGGACCTTGCAATACTGATGTGAGAAAATGTGAACCTTAAATATAATGCACTGTTAATAAAGAAGAAAACAAACTGAAAATGTAGTTCTGCTAATAAAATTGTTATTATCTACAGATACAACAAGGCAGACCAAAATGTAAAAAGTGTTTGAAGACCTATCCCTGAACATAGCTCCTATTTTTACTGCTATTCTACAGCTGGTCCTACTTTTTTGAGACATTCCAAAATATTCTACTAGACGAGATTCTATCACCTCATAAAACAGGGATATCCTGATAAAGTGAAGGGCTTAAAACTACATAATGAAACTTACAAACTTAGAATGGGTTTGTTAGGCTCATAAGTCCATTATGAATGAAGAACTCAAAGCTGTA
The DNA here is from genome assembly GCF_019279795.1 of Protopterus annectens. NCBI lineage: Eukaryota > Metazoa > Chordata > Ceratodontiformes > Protopteridae > Protopterus > Protopterus annectens. The sequence goes on from NC_056727.1 coordinate 948,540,983, forward strand.
CTGAGCTTACATTTACTCAGTAATTACACAAGTTACAGATGTGAATATACAATATTCTATTGGCTACTAACAAATCTACAAAGACAGACTGGTTTATTACTCAATCTGCAGATGAGATTTCCCAGTTTATATTTGTGCTTTAGGCACTTTAAGTGGCTTTACAAAAGGCTTAGGCTTCTGAAAGGAAATACTGCCAATACATCAAGGAAACTGTTTTTCTCAACTGCCTTTGTGCTGTGAACACAGTATATAGTCAGTTGTAAACTTCAGAAACTAATTAATGATCAGACTCTTCTAAGACCTAACTAATAGAAAAATTGGTACTTACGTATTATCGCAACCACATTCTGAACAGGAAAAATGGCTGTTTTCCAAGCCATAGTCCTGTCGATCAATGTAGTCAAAAGTTTGTAATGACGAGAATATAACACTCCTAACCACTACTTCTTTCTAGCTATCTACACGATAAATATATTTACTTGTTCTGTTTTTCCTCAAGGGTAGTTGGGCGGAGAAAGCGTGAATGTGGTAACACCCTAATGACTTTTACCCATTTGTCCGTGCTACTTGTTTCAACCAATAATTTTTGAAATCCATGACATCAGTTACATAGACATTTACATTTCTGTACAGAGAAGTAGCTTGTCAGTTCCTAAATTTGCTGGTGAAATCCCAATCTGTTATCCTTCATGACATTTATGTGACTGCAAACCTTTTTTGCACCAAGTAACTTTATAATGACAGTGTTTAAAAATTTTTCCCATGCCATTTTTGCCTTTCTGTGTAATTGTCTAACAAAGCAGGTGAGAAGTGTCTGTAGCAACATCACAATGCTGCAAAAGTTTATAAGCCAGAAATGAAATTACTTTGGCTAAAAGCATTTACAGAACAGCTTTTGAAATGGATTCCAATTAAGTAAGATACATACATATTCTGATATCGCCTGCTACAATTACAATATCAGGTAGTGATGCTGGAATGTGGTTGCGATAATACGTAAGTACCAAAAAGATTTCATTATCTCATTCACTGTACGGTGAAAGACTTCTATCACCATAAGTTTGGCAGTGGGTAATCTTGTCTCACCAAATTCTTGAAATTCTAATGTCGTCCAGAAGAACTTGGGCTTGTGCTTCACTGACATCATTTACCAAAATCTGGAAATGTCCTGCAGATAAGTATCAGAGTAAGCTGCTGTACATTAAGGTGGACAATTATTGACAGCAACATTCAAAATCTGAAATGCATGGTCTCTGCATCCTCATCAGGAGTAATGAAATAAAGACATATTACACTATTTTTAGCTCTTGCTTGAATGGGGGCAGCATAGACCAACCTATTCATACACATCTAAACTGATCTAATGTAGTTTAAAACAAAATATGTGCAGTAACTGATAATTTCATACTGGCGAAGGGAGTAAATTTTCCAAGCAACAGATCTTTCAAAGTCCGGGAAGTAATGACAATTTATGAGACAAAAGTGGAGTGCACAGGATAGCTCTCAATAAGTTCACTCAAAAAAACAAAGACAGAAATCATCCTAAATTAGGCAATAATTTAATATTAAAATGCTAACCACAACCTGAGCAGATTTTCTTTTCCTCATCCAGAATGCATTTTCTTCCATTGAATATGATTCCTACATTGCTAAACCTCATAAAGTTGGTCTGTGTTGTCTTCTGTTTATTAACTCATCTTTTAACCCTCTTCTAAACTGATTTAGATCTAATCTCTAAGCAAAGAGCTGAATTCTCAGTCTCTCTTGCTGATAGTTATATTTATTCCTTCAGCTACCAAATTACATGTTTTTGCATATTTAGACATTGTCACTGTTTAATTTTCAGTACTTTAAATGTAACTGCAAATTCTGTGTGTGTGTTACATGTACAATGGTAATGTGTCCCACTGTTTTTTTTTTTTTCATATGATGTACCTACTATGTTACTTATGACTTGGAGCTTTTCTCCCTGGACCTCCACTGAAAAATTCATATGTCCAGCTGGACTTTCCTGGTAAACTAATGTAAAATAAATAATAAAAATAAAATGTGACTTAGCTGTTCCTTCCCTTCTATGGCATTTCTGTTATTCAACTTCCACAGACATGCTGAGGCTTACATGAACTCTTGCAATTGGGACTTAGCTGTTAGATAAAATTAGTCATCATTTCTTTGCACCCCGGAACAACTTGTACTGTAAGGTGTTAGTAAGTAGCCCTTCCATTCTTTCCTCTTACTGGAGTCATAAACCTGTTGAATCTGTTTCCTTCCCTTCCCTAGTGAGCTATAAATCTACAAAGTCCCTGGATATTCTCAGCTTTACGCTGTAGTATCAGAGAGTACTTGTAGCTAAAAAGTCAAGGAACCGGATACCATAAACATAAACAGACAAAGAAAGAGGATAGGTCTGTAGAGCTAACCTACCCCTAGACTCTACAAGAACATTTAATTCAAGCATTATGTTGTCACTGAACAAAGGACTAATTAGAGTGGTTTAAAAAATCAACATGGCAACAGCCGCAACACAAACTAGGGAATGTCACTGGAACAGCTAACAGTCTTTCCAGAGAGTCTGAAAGTAAACAGTAATTCTGACACTCTAAGAGCAACTTGAAAAGCAAAGTAATAGTATTGTTTTAACCATTATATTTTCTTTAAATGTACAGTAATACGATTGCTTAAGTTACTATGTATCCTTAAACTGTATTTATCTGTACAAATTGTAAGTTACATGCATCTTATTGTGTTTTTATATAATACTGTTTGTATCTACTAACTGCTTTGAATATTATGTACTATTACACAAACTGCCTTGTGGAACTTTTCTCCCCTGGCCTCCATGGAAATGAATGAATAAATCAATTCTGAGTACTGTCATTATATGGGAATTGGTATAATGTTCTGCATTACAATTCTCTGGGGACATTCAATAAGTGCATTGTGGAAGAGAGAAAGCTAAATCATAAAACAAATGTCAATAAATGCCACCATCAGGTAATTTGGGGTTAAACCCCCCCTCCCCCAAATAGCAAAGGTTTACAGTGTTGCTAGTACTGAGTGGAGCATCATACGAAGACGTGTCTAATACGATACAAACAGGTATATAGTGGTCCTTCATTTACTAAGAAAAAAAGAGCCTCTGTAAAACGAACTCGGACATTACTATCACAAATACAATTTATAACTCAATTGACTGACTAAAATCCTCAGTGTTTACACACCATACATTTTGTTGAGGGACTGGTCAAAGATTTAAAAAGATCAGGGGCCTTCGTGAAAATTAGGGACAGTTGAGAAAGCCATTAACACATCATTACTATTACAAGTTATGTTTAAGGCATAAAGAAAAATACCCGTAAATAAAATATATGGATTTAAGTTTGCCTTCATCCTTTAACATACCGATTTCAATAAACAGGTTTTACTATTCCTTTGCCTCTGTGCACCACAAACCCCAGCAAGCAATTAAATATGTGGTCTAATGAACAGAGAATTTTCGAGCAGCCCGTGCCGCCTGACTAAGGCCCAACTAGCCAGTGGAAAAGCGCTGTCGGCGGGAAAACATAGCCAATCAGCATGCTGATTTGTTGGACGCATTCCATAGCTGTAACCCCCCCCCCCCCCCGACTGTTACCGTTATGGCACCTCGACCCCATGTGCAAAAAAAATGGGAAAAGGGTTGTGGATGGATGGATATTTCATACTTCCTGTGTATGATTTGTCTTTTAGTAAACTGAGAGTGTATTAAATTGTGCGAGGCTTCTGACTCTACTAACGGACACAGTAAGTTTGCTTTTGTGCGGTGAGTCGTAGGGTAGGCATGTGACTGAACTGCAAAGGAAGATTATCTTGGTCCTTCTTTCACTTAATCCTGTTGCATCTTCTCAGTCAGTCACTGGCCTTGTTGGGTATTGCGCCACTGTTTTACCTCTCAACCGTTTAGGGAAAGAAATCTGGATAAGCCTAAAATAATGGAGGGACAAAGGCCCGAAAATGCGGACAGGTTTTATTTTTTTATAAACTTTGAAGGTTTATAGAATAAGAGAATTTGTGTTACTGCATCTTCTGTAGGTTATGAAGACTAAAACGAAATTTATGTCATTATTTAGTGACTTCAGTCTTCGGTGATTTGCCCGAATAAAACTCAAATGTTATGAAAAAGTTCCTCAGAGGAACAGCCCTAAATATGGACATTCTGCGAAAATCTGTACAGTTGAGAGGCGTAACCACAGCTTATTTCGGGGACAGTTATGATGAAAGGATGTACAGTAGAATGGAATACGCAATATTTCAAAATAGGCGCAACACATTGTGTCAGAAAATTCTGTTGCCTACTTTTAAGGGTAAGAAACCGAACAATTCTGTTGCCTACTTTTAAGGGTAAGAAACCGAACAGTTCATTACTGCACTGAGTGGCCACAAATCTTAATTTATGGCATCCTTCCTAGTCCAAAACGTATCTGCAATTTGTTGAAGTAACATCATATTGTGTCATGGGGCCTTTACCTTCGTAGACCCTTAAAACTAAAACTTTTAGGTCATTTCCCGAAATGCATTCGGAGAGCATCTTGTTTATCAACAAAGAACAATACCGCAATTTTATTGTATCATTAGTGGTTCCAAATACTGAATGTGCTAGAACACAGATTTCTCTCATCTTCTTTAATAATTTGGATGGCTTCATGAGCATTATATTACTGAAACACCAAATTTCATTCGTGGTCTGTGCCGCACCTAGATAAAACATGGCCTCTGCCGTTTTTAATTTCTCCAAGTCCTTTGGGTTTCTAATATCATGACGGAAATGGACCCACTCCTAAATCATTAAATTAGTATTGTTTCACTCTTTGATATTAGCCAAAACTGCTCTTCGCAGCACCCGCAATGTGCCCAGTAATGACTCCTGCAATTCGTACGGTGTTACATGAATTGGTAACAATATCTAAATACGATTGTAAAGTCTTTTTTTATAAGACAAGTTGCTCCTATTACTATTGGAACTGGCTGGGTATCTTTTTTTCCACATGGCTCTCGTTTCTGCCTACAGATAAAGGCATTTTATGCCTTTGTGTCTATCTCTGTACCCAAGACACTGTAGTCACTTGGTGTGGCGATTTCAATGATCATACTGCTTTTGTCTTCTTTTCTTGGACATGCAGGTTATGGAAATTTGGTACTTATACCGTTTTCTGTGGACTGCATTTAACTCCAAAAAAAAAAAAAAAACTACAGTGTTGAACGTTGCAATACCCTTCAAGTCACTCACATAAGGAGATGTGAAAGGAATTTTGGCTATTATGTTTTTTTACCATCTACACATTACATTTTATGGTGATGTTTTGTTTTGAGACCATTACTCTGGTGAGCCCACATGTGCAGTACAGCCAAGTGTGCTACCCCCCATGTTATATTAATTTATGGAAATAATCAGATAAAATTACAAAGTATTTATGTGAATATTATCAACAATGCATATGTATCATAGCAAGTTGTATATCGCCGTATATGTCCCTAGAGTCCAATAGCTTCTACCTAGACCTACTGGAGATGCTCACCATTAAACCAAATACTATTCATGGAATACTTTTAACTACCCCTCTATAGACTGGGAAACATACACTGACTGCTCCCTACTTGCAGGCAGAACGATTCCTGGACTTAACTTGACCAGATAGTGTGTTCGCCCACCAGATGTTCTAACATACTAGACCTGGTACTCGCCAATATGGGCTAGGGCAGCACCCCCCCATCCAGTACCCCCCATCCAGTGTCATGTCCACACTGGTGAGGGTCAAACCACAAAGCTAATGGCTTCAAAATAAAAAATCAACTCCACAAACCCTGTAACAGTTAGGAACTATTCCAAAGCAAACTACTCCCTATTAAGTGATGGTTCATAATTAAATGCTCCTCCCATCACTGAGTTCACATTCATCTCAAAATTCACCCCCACTCCTCCTGTCCCTCTCTCCATGAAATACTTACTAGCATAACCCCCTCCCAAACTACTAACAAGGACCAGGTCCTGGCGACGCTCACTAAGGCCAAAAACACACCCTCAGTAGATGGACCCTGTCAGTATCCCTGGATGCCTCCTAAATAGCTGGAAATATGACCTACCAGGACCACTGTAGTCACTTTTCAACTATAGTGTCAAAACAGGCTTTGTACTATGAAAATGAAGGACTGCAATGGTTATCTCACTTCATAGGGGTGGACCAATAACTGACCCGGGAAACTACAGACCTGTTAAAGGTCTTACTAGTCTAATATGCAAAATCATGGAATTAATTATTATGGAAATTATCAACAAAGACATAAGCAACCTTCAAACACTGGACACAACCCAGTTTAGCTTTGTTAAAGGAAGATCAAGCCTATTAAACCTGGTGGACCTCTTTGAGAAGGTGACCAAAACAATGAATGAGGGGAAAATGGTGCATACTGCCTACCTAGACCTGGCTATGGTGTTTAATACAATATCCTACTTGGGTATAGTTGGCAAATTCACCAAAATGGGCATAACCCCCTACATAACTTGCTGGATTGTTAGCTAGCTAAGACCGGACCAGGAAATCGGGATTGGTGATACCACCTCCATTAAGAGATCAGTCTCCAGTAGGATACCTCAGGGCTTCCTGCTGGGACTGCTTTTATTTGGCATCTGCTTCTCAGAGGTAAGGGCTAATGTCAAGCATCTTTGGCTGACCAAGTTTGCAGATGACTGCATATTGGGATCCATCATGGATTCCCCCTGTGACACAAGCATCTTACAAGAGAGTTTAGCACAGACAAATGACTGGTGCCAAAGTCACAGACTAAAACTCGGGACCAAGAAATGCATTATAGTGCCTTTTGGGAAAACTGTTACCCAGGCTAATTACGCCATTAATTAGATACCTCTAAGATTTGGCCTAGTAGTCAGGGATCTGAGAACATATGTAGACAGTAATCCGGACTTTGACCAACATGTGGCCAAGGTAGTACGAAAATCATTCTGTGTCACCCAACTTATAAATAGGAACATGGCATCCAGCTCCAAGGAAGTCAAGACAACCCTAGCTTACAGTCTTCACCCAAGAAAGACATTACTAATAATACCCCTGTAATTCCTACATTCTCCCTAAAGCCAGTCCCCACCTCTCTCATATTTAAACAGCTAAACAAACTAAATCCGTGCTCACTATCAGCTGATAACCTTCCCCTTGAATACCAAAAACTTGCTGCCAAAGAAATAGCCTACCCTATTAGTGTTCTAATAAACAGATACATCTCAGAATCTGCAGTCCCTCAAATTTGGAAGTATTCTATCATTACACCTCTGCACAAAGGTGGAAACACTAATGACCTAGCTAATTGCTGATATTTCAGTTCTCTCTCCACTATCAAAAATATTAGAAAAGTGTATACATACTCAATTATTAAAACATCTCTCTCTGACAACAATCTTCTATCTCCCTACCCAACATGGGTTTCCTCTTGCACACAGCACTACTGCAGCCCTACTTTCTTTCACTGATACTGTGAACAAAGCCCTGGATGCTGGCTAACTGACTACAGTAGTCTTATTAGATCTATCCAAAGCTTTCGACACAGTATCCCATATTAAACTCCTCCACCAGCTAGCTAACTTAGGATGCTCTACAAATACCCTTACCTGGTTTACCAACTATCTACACAACAGATAAACAATCTGTCAGATGGAATAACCACCAATCCAACTATATGGTTAATAACATAGGAGTCCCCCAGGGGTCCATTATTGGACCTTTGCCATTTAATGTATTCATAAACCATCTCCATAAGGTCTCCCTTCAGAGTTACTTACCTAGTTTGTTGACAATTCAACTATCATATCCTCCTCTAGTAATTTCCCAGACCTTCTAAAAGTAACACAAAATGCCTGTTTAACCATAGAAACTTGGCTAAATGAGGCACAGCTACTACTAAAACCCCAACAATCTAAACTGTTAATATTCGCATCCAAATCACCACCACATGACTTTAAAATCTATTCCCAAATTAATACTGAAATTGAAATAGTTAAGACAGCAAAACTATTAGGTATCCCTACAGACTGGCCTTCGAACAGCATATCCTTAATACCATCAAGAAAATACATTTTAAACTAGGCAAACTCTACATGGATAAACCCAGAAAAAAAGGCTAGCAAATACCCTCTTACTTCCTTAATTACTCTATGGATGCCCTATTTACTCTAACCTCCACGCATCTCTTAGCAACAAACTACAATAATGCCATTATAAGATAGGAGAATTTGCCTCAAGCCTACCTAACTGCACACATCACTGCCATGCTATCAAGGAATTCAAATGGTTTGAATTCCCCCATTACATACAGTACAACCAACTGACACTTGCACACAAACTAATTTATAATTTAGAAAATTGCCCATCACGTAACTACTCTGCAGTCCTACATACCGACCCGGAATCTCTGGTCTGCTAATAACTTGCAAACGTATCCAAACTCAATAGAGGGGCTGGACAAAGCCTCTACTCCCACTCAATAACAAAACTTTGGCGTGCTCTACCCCCCCTCTATTACACAACTTGATTCAATAAAAACCTTCAAATTTACACTACAAAAGCCACTTTCTTAACAGTCATCTATGTCCTTGTGCCCATACCTACAGACCTCCATAAATAAGAACTAAATTGTGCACATCCTTCTGTCCATACTCTCATTTACAAGCTCCTCCTTTTCAGTTTTATCTTAACCTCATTTGACTTTTCTGTATTAAACCTGGACCGACTGACGCACTGTATTGTTGCTAATTTCACAAATCAAGTTAATATCCCTCTCACTGTCTTTGAACAAATTATACATAATGTGTTCCATAAAAAGAATACCATTCTTATACTGAAGGTGTATCACTAATAAACTATAAAAAGAATGACATTCTTATACTGAAGGTGTATTACTAATAAACCAACCAGCCTGTATATAATATGTACTCTATGTATTACTATTATGAAAAAAATTGTACTTGTGTATTTGACAGCATTGTGCATTAATCATGATGAACTGTATTGTATACTATCTTAGCATTGTAATATTTCAATGTTAGAAAAATCATTTTGTATTTTGAAGCTTTTCTCCCTGGACCTCTACTGAAAATGGGTTTCTGACCCAGTGGACTTTCCTGTCAACAAATGTCAATCGATAAATAAATAGTGCCACTTTATTTGGCCCTTTATCAGACCCATCACTGAGTATAATATCCCTTCAGCATGTACCTAACCAAACATACGCAACAGGTGGAGCACCCACAAAGGTTCCTTACCAGGAGAATCCAGGGTATAAACACATTGTATTGTATGGATCACCTTAAAGCCTTACCTCCATACTTTGTCTCCTACAGGTTACTGAGAGGAGCTCTATGGTTGGCAAAAAGGCATCCTCAGATCCAGCTCTGATGGACCTTTTGCACATCTGAAAAATGAACAGCATCAGAACCACTAGATCCAAGGATTTAACTTTTGCTTGTGACGTAAATAAGACATACTGGCGAGACAAATGTGTGTCTCAGAGGATCCCCATGCTCTGGTACAGGCTCCCCATCCATGTAAAACAGAGTCCATCCCTAACACTACCTTGACCAGTAGATGGGAAATCAGAAATTCACCCCCACATTTTTGATAGACAAAAGCAAAAAGTAATACCCAAAATAACATCCCCCGCATAACTTCTAGAAACTTCCTAACATATACCCCCTGTAATAAGCACCCATGATACATCGGAACAAAACTGGTTGGATTGCATGGCTAGGCTTATAAAGTCCTTGTAGTCACTAAGCTAGTATATAACTATGAACCTACACACACACAAATTAGACGTTCCAGTAAAAAAATGCATATATAACAAGTATAAACACTACAAAAAACTTACATTTTGTAAGACAGTTTTAAAGACCCACCCATTTAAAATTGCCCTAAAAGTCTACTATACAAATACCTAGACTTGCTCCTGTACACAACTAAAAGTCTTTCGACTTTTCCTGGTTAGGGGTCGCCACAGCGGAACTCTGGTTGCTCATGATTGGCAGTGGATTTTTACGGTGCCGAGTTGCCAGCCCGATGCCCAGCCTTCAAAGAAGGCACGCCCATTCACGCTCACACCTACCTGCATGTCTTTAGCGTCACTTGACTGCAGGGAGGACATGCAGACTCCACACAGAAGGCGCTCCAGCCAAGAATCAAACGGGAAAACCTCTTGCTGTGAGGTGACAACGCTAACCGCTGTACCACCGCGGCCTCTTTGCTCCTGTACACAACTACCGTGAAGTTAATCACCTGACCCCCTTTGCATACAGCCCCTTCTCAATTCATACGTAATTCTAGCCACAAAACTCCTAATACCTTTTTTCACTAAATTTCTCCACTAATATTTACCTCCCTTCTTTTCCCACTTTGCTTACTCCCCTTTCTCAGATTTCACTTGATTCTACTACTACTCCTCTCTTATTTATAAATAAAAAAAATCTCTCTAATTTTCCCTCTTTTACCCATAGCCACCCCTTTTTTTTATTTTGATACTTTACCTTTTTCTATCACTTGCTTTCTCTATCAACTTCTCCTCTGCTTCTGACTACTGATGTTCATGCTGCTGCCTGTAAGAACTAAGATTTGATATACAGTACTTTATGTACTCTTGCAGTCGAGTGGCGTTCGAAAGACATGCATAGAATGGGCGTGCCTTCGTTGAATGTTGGGCATTGAGCTGGCACCTCAGCACCGTAAAAATATACTGCCAATCATTAGTGGACCGGAGTTCCGCTGTGGCGACCCCTAACTGTTAAAAGCCGAAAGAAGAACAAACTCTGAGTTAATTGTCATTACTTCCCCACTAAATTGGGAATTCCTTATATATTGGAGATATATGAATGACCTTAACACATTGTTTTATTGACTTTTTTGTAAATAACAGCTTTTACACTCTCATGCTACAAGTGGGAATCCAAGCATTATAATGCATGTTTATATTACCTCATGTATACTGTACAGTTTGTAAACATTTTTATGGTGTATGTAATGCTTTGTGGAACTCTTCTCCCCAGGCTTCTGGTGAAAAAGGGCGCAAGCTCAGTCAGACATTCCTGGTCAACATATGTCAAATAAAATAAAGACTATAGTTAGTCTCTTTTTCTTTTTAATCCTCCTGTCTTTTGTCTTAGCACGTTTGTACTCTGTGCATCTCATCTTCTAAAAAGTTTATTTTCTGAACAGCCATATAATGTTATAACAACATCAGAATTTCTTAAGTCATTGAAAACAGCTAGGATAGCCTCCTGAGATCTTGCAGAATCCTATTCTGCTAAAAGACGCACTTTATTCACTTTCCTGTAGAGTGACACTTTTCACTGCATTAAATATAGTCATCAAATGTAGCCACTTATTGGCATAATGAACTTCTGCAGTCCTTTTAGTTTATTCTACATGTCTTCCATATGAGCGAAGGTGTTCTAAGGATAGTGGCTCTATCTCCAATGACCTTGGTTGTCATAGCTTCTGTAAGTCAATCAAGTGAGTCTGCCTCCATAATACAGTCCTCCATTTTGGGTTTTATGGGACTTGTATTGAATTTGTCTACCCTTGTGCTACAGTATTAGTTATCCATATTTTTTTTTGGGAGGGTCCTATATTGATCGTTCTTTCTTCATGGGATACAGCCTTGGTCAACCATGACCATTGGGCTGCAAATTTAGACAAGTTCAGAGGTGTGTACTAGGCCAATGGCACTGGAGCCTTTACAAGCCTAGTGCATAGAAGTGCCCTGGCATCATGCCACCATTAGTTTCCTTTGCCTCTATCAAGTAGAGCCACTGTTGTGATCCCTGGGGTGAACTTTCTATTTCCCATCCACTCAAGATTTCTCTTGAAAAGAGCCAGTGAGGTGCTCTGTTTGACATGTATGGGAAATCTATTCCAGAGCATGGGCAGCCTCTGGGTTATGAACGTGTCCCTCCAGAATGTTCTATTGATTGTGGTAATGAGGTCGAGGTCCCTAGAGCGTGTGGTGTGGATGGATTGGGATTTCTTTAGGTGTAAGATTTCTAATGGTTGGGTCAGACATGGCTTTGTAAGTCGAGCAGAGATCGCCTCTTAACAGATATGTGACAGAGAAAAGTTGGGAGTTTGAGTGTCCATGTAGGGCATGTGTTTAAGGCCTAGGATCATCTTTGTGAGGTACCTTTGTGGCGTTTCCAGTTGTTTACTTAACTATTTCATTCCTACTTACTGTGACTCATTACTGTAACTGCACTTTACTGCATTTCATTACTGTTTAAATGTACTGTTTTCATACTGCGAGTTTTGTTTGCAAGTGGTTAATCTGTGCTTTTGTCAGTTTTACTGTGTTAACCCTTAAAGTAGCATAGTCTGAACACAGGTTTGCTGCATCCACAGCTTCTGTTTTTTCCTTGTGTTTCTGGCAGTCATCTTCTGTTGGTAAGGGCCTATCTTCCCTGCTAGTGAGAGAAGCAGGGCTGCCTGGACCTTGTCTGGCACAAGATGATTTATAAACAGCAGGGGCTAGCAGGATTGGCTAGATCTGTGTCACTAGCATCTATTTTTTTTGTGGTATTTAAACCCAGTGTTTGCCCATCACGCACTGCAGCTGCGATGTTTTTCACCCATTGTGAGGTATTCCGGCTACAAATTTTCCCTTAGCAGTTGTGCGATTGCCTAGTAGTACTCATCAGAAACCTTCCATCCTTTATCCTTCGCTTTCTCTAGCCTCTCCCTGAGATTCTGACAAATTTGGACAGAATTTCCTATGATTTCTCCTGCCAGTCTTGTTGATATGGGCATCCTGACAGTGTAGCAAGTGCCTCACGTACACAAACACTACCACCACCTAGCAACACAATTTGAGAGAGATGCAATTACATGAAGAATCTAGAGTCTATGCTCTCTCTCCCTCACAAGCCATTATATCTGGCACTGAAAAGGCTGTCAAACACCACACTTCAACCACTCACACCTAAACACATCCACATACGTGGAAGTCTTCAAACATACTCAAACAAGAGGTGCAAAAAACACAGGAACTCCACAGCCCACACACCTGTCTCTCACAGCCACCAGGGCCCAACTATAAATCCAACATACTAGTCATAGGAAACTCCTTTGCAAGACACATACATGCCCATCGCCAGGCTGGATAAGGAGAATCTTCATGGTTTGTCAGGTGCTACAAACTCTACTCATACCATCTAACAGAGCTTCGTATTCAGTATCAACACTGCAATGAACAGACTGCACTAAGAACTACGTAAAGCACCACATATCTAGATATGTCCCTCTGACAGAGGAGGCATGGTGGTACAATTAAAGTATGTCTGATTTGCTATCAGATACTTTTATTCAGATTAATAGATCTACAGTACACAGGTTGATCATGTACAAAAACTGTATTCTACAATCGGGTGCACTGGGGGTTTCATCTGATCCTTGCGATCTTAGGGAAACCATAAATTATTGCTATAGTTGGATGTTCCACACAAGTATTAAAAGGGTTTCTCGTAATAAGCCCTGTCATCAATAGAAAACAATTTTTTGTACATGATCAACCCATCTACTGTAGATCCATTAATCTGATCAGATAGCAAATCAGGCAGAAACTGCAATGCTAGTCAAGGCCTTTCCATAAATCCAACACGTTAGTCACAGGAGACTCCACTGCAAGACACAGATGTGCCCCTCACCAGGTTGGATAAGGAGAAAGTCACTGCAATGTCAGAGTTTGTAACACGTAGTTATCTTAAGGATGTCCAAATGAGTTTGACTAGAGTACATTCCATAGGTGATACCAAAGCCAAACCATATTTTTCAGAGGATTCTCAGTGGAAGTATGACAGACTAACAGGCATGAGTCGAACAGGATCAGTATGGTGGTTCTTACCTACTCAAACGACATTACCTGTGATATTAGAAAGAACCGGCATTTGTTACCAAGTTGCCCACAGATTAGGAAAGTCATAAAGGATAGGCTGAGATTTGCATTTAATAGTCAATTTTGGTCATCCTAGATCTGAATGGGAGAGCACCTTTAGTTGTCAAAGATGTAAGGCTTGTCAACATATTCAGTTGTTCCTAGGACTGGACAAAATGTTGAATTTTATGCTGATTGCGTATGTAGCAATTTAATCTACTTTGCCAGTTGTACATGGATGTACCACCTATGTAGGTAAAACAAGTTAAAGGTGAGGATCTTGGAGCATGTAGGGGACACCAGAAGAAAAATTTAGTATATTAGCACAACATGTATAGGCTTGTGGTGAGGACCACAAATTTTAAGTTTAGTGTTGGAATTATTGGTAGATAGAGGAGGTGATGTGAGGACTAAGACAGAAAAGGAATTGAGATGGATTCTGACACTATGGGTGCATGAATATCCAAGCCTGAATGATAAAATCACTTAGGTCAGTTTTGAAACTACATCCATTAAAACATTGAACAGTAGTAAGAGATTTGGTAGAGTATGGTTTATATGTACCATAATCTCACACTTGTTATGCATTATTTATATAGATGTAATAGCTTTAAGGTAATCAATACGATTTAGTCCATTTTTTGATATTTACAACTTTTAAATATATAATTCCTACTTTAGGTTCACAGGTGTGTACTAGGCTAATGGCCTTGGAGCCTTTACAAGCCTAGCCCATAGAAGTGCCCTGGCATCGTACCGCCAGACGTTAGTTCCCAGTGCCTCTATCAAGAAGAGCCACTGGAGTGATCCCAGGGGTGAACTTTCAATTTCCCATTCAATCAAAGATTCCTCTTGAAGAGGGCCAGTGAGGTGCGCTGCTTGGCATGTATGGGGAGTCTCTGGATTACGAACCTGTCCCTCCAGCATGTTCTGTTGATTGTAGTAATGAGGTTGAGGTCTCCTGAGTGTGCAGAGGGATTGGGACTTCTATAGATGTAGCATTTCTGACAGAGCTGGGTCAGACATGGCTTTGTAAGTCAAGCAGAGATCGCCTCATAGTAGACGATGAGAGAATAGCTGGAGTTTTGAATCTGTGTAGGATGTGTTTAAGGCCTAGGATCATCTTTGTGAGGAACTTTTGTGGCCTTTCCAGCTGTTGCGTGTGTCTACATTATACTCTGATCGGCCTAATGAGGGAAGAGTATAGAGAGATGATGACCATTTCTTGGATGCAAAACACTTGATAATGAGATGTGCCACATAGGACTTCCTGACCACAGTGGCAATGTGGTCGAAGGAGAGGTTGCCTTCAACCTGTCCCCCCAGATCTCTTAAAACACTTTGTGTTCAGTGGACTCCCATCGATGCAGTAATTAGTGGGAACCGAGTTTTTCCCAAAGGGGATGATGACGCATCAAACTTAAGGCCATGGTTTCGACACCAGTCATTGGTCTCATTGAGGCCTTTCTGTAGGATGTCTACATCACTTGGGGAGTTAATAGCTCCCAGTTTGCAGTCTACGAACTTGGTCAGACAGAGTCCCTCCTTGTTAGCCTGGACTTCTGAGAAGTAGATGCCAAACAGGAGAGGACCTGACCGATCCCTGTGGGACTCCATTCGTGACTGGTTAGCAGTCTGAGTCTACTACTTTCACACTGTGTTTTGTGAGGCAATCTGCAACTTACCTAGTGATATAGGGGTTGATGCCTAATTTGGTGAGTTTTTCAATAATTCCTGAGTGGGGAATGGTATCAAAGGCCTTGGCCAGATCAAGGCAGGTTGTATGAACTGCCTTGCCCTCATCCACAGCTCTGGTAACTGACTCGGAAGTCAACCAGGTTCAGCAGGCATGACATACCTTTCACAAAAACAAATTGGATGGGATCTAGAGTTTGGAAATTCCCTATATGCTTTTTAATTAGGTTCACAATGCACTCCATAGCTTTATGTATCGGACTTGGGCTAATGGGCGATAATTTCCAGGGTCTGTAGTCACTCCCCCTTTATGGAAAGGGATGACTGTAGTAGTGCGCCATTCGGTAGGGACAAAGCCTGGAGTGAGAGTGACTGAACAGGGCACACAGATGTGGTGCCAGTTCACTTTGTAGTTCATGTGGAACACATCCAGGGATATTGTCTGGTCCCATGGAAGTTGTATTCTAGGCCTTGGACAATGCAGGTTTAACCTATGCTGCAGTAATGCTGGGTGCCTGGCATTCCTCCAATATTGTGATTGATCCTTTAGGGGGAGAAGGGTAAAGCTGGCACTGAATCTGTCGGTCAGTATGCTGGCAAGATTTGTTGGCTCAGTGTAGTAGATACCATTGTGCAGTAACTCAGAGCAAACCTGGGTATTGCCTTGGAGATCCTTGATATAACTATAGAAGGCTTTGTGATTGATTTTTAGCGTCTGCTGCAATTCTGCCTTTTTGTTGAGGCTAAGGGCGTTTTTCCAGTCTTGGGACTTCACCTTTTTCTGCAACAGTTTCTTCCTTCTGTTGTGGAGTCTAATAGCAGGGGACCACCAGATTGGCTTTTTTTTTTTTTTTGGAAGAGCGCGTCTTGGTTCTGTTGGGTATGGCTAGTTCCATGCATTTATGTATGTGTACAGTGCATTGGTGTATGATTTGGCAGTCATGCATCTCTTTTCCATTGACATGGGTCCCATGAAGTTAGCCACCTTTGTTTTTAGGAGCCCAAAGTCAGCTTTGGAGAAGTTTTTCATGGTAGTTACCTTTGTGGGGGGTGTGAGTATCTGTGGATTTCCATGGTGATTAGTTTGTGGTCAGCTCTAACCAGGGAGAAATTGACTATTGGTCGAGCAACAGTTGCCCATGTTAGTAATAACCAGGTCAAGGATGTTGCTTCCTCTAGTGGGGGTAAGAATGAGCTGGTCCAAAGCATTGGAATCGATTAATTCCAGGAAGCATTGGGCCAATGTATTGGTGCATGAGTTTTCCCAGTTGATGGGGGGGGGGTACTTGAAGTCACCTAGTGTGAGTGTTGGGTTGGACCCTAATAGTTTCCATGGTGCTTAGGAACATGGAGTGAGTCTTGAGACATGAGTGGGGACCTATAGCAGGCTACGACCTGAATTGCCATCTTACCCAATCTTAGTTGGACCTGAAGCATCTCAGATGCATTATGCTGGGCTACTAGTGTGGAGGTGTGCATATCCTTTATGAATATGGAGAGACAGCCTTTGGAGCTTTGGTCTACGTTTTGGAGCCGAAAGGTGTGGAATGAGTTATAGCCTGGTAGCACAGGAGTGCTTTCTGCTGCTTTAAATCAGGTCTCATTTACAGCACAAATGTTGATGTTCTTCATTTTGAGGAGTGCTTTGAGCAAGTGCATCTTGAGAGTTAGACTTCTAGCATTGAACAGCATGACTCTCAGATTGCATTTATATCTGTTACGTTGGTAATTTGGTCATTGGAACATTGCCTAAAAAAGGCACTACAGGTGTGTCAAGAGCCTTAGCCAGTATCCGGAAACCCAGGGGTGAGATGCAGGCCATCACTGGCAAAGCGTTGAGATCCGTCAGTTATGTCATCTCAAGCAGACAGATACTGGATCCCCTTAGAATGACACCAGAAACTTAGCCAATTGTTGACGTCAATCATTTTCTGCTTGTACTGCGGTATCATTCTGGGCAAAGGTAGGCTGCTGCACAGGGCTAGGGTCATACCTGCCAGAGCCACATAATCCGAGAGCTCCTCCATGTCTCTTCATTTAGTCCATGGAGGTGTGTCTCAGGTCATTCACACCAACATGGACAGTGAGTCATTTGTACTTGTTGTGGAGTGACCCAAGTGAGTGTGTTATGTGTCGGATTCTGGCACCTCATAGCTGACTTACCTTCTTATTCAACCTAGTGAGTGGGACATCAGTGTGCCTCACTATCGAGTCACCTATGATTAGTGTATTGGGCAAGCTGTTTTGCCTTAGGGGCTTAGGTTGAGGGGCACACTGTTAGTGAGCTGTGTATCTTGTGGTTTGTGCTGTGTTGTGGTGGTAGAGTGCGTTTCTGTCTTGGAGGTCTGTGCTGTTTTGGTAGATTTCTATCGACAGCCTCCACTAAAGTGGGCGTGTGGTTTGTGTTATGCTAGAGCTGTGATGGTGGTTCTGGAGGGCTATGTGTTGCATGTGGTGTGGTGCAGGTGTTGACCTTCTCTTGACCAGCTATTCCAGTCTTGGCTTGAGTGCATGGCTTCCAGTTTGGATATACTAGTTTATCTCTCAAGTTTGAGTGTTGGGAGGTAAGAGTAGAGGGTTGTCTTTGTACATGAGGCAGTTGCTACACTGCCTCAGAATGCCCAAGTTCACCAGGTTAATAGGAGAGAGCACAGAGAACTGACCTTTAGACATGCCAGGAGGAATGGTCATTATTACTTAGTACTGGAGCTGTTTCCTTATATATTCTATCGACAGGAAAAATGTGACTCATGGTGTCCAAGTCTGTACTGAGCACTGCCAAGCACTTGAGGGGAAACTAATATGTAGACCCTGAAAATTTAAGGACTAATTATTCAGTCAGATATTCTGAAATTAGCAAGAAATCAGGCAGTACTTACTGAAAGATAAATTAGCTTGTTAAGAATGATGGAAAGAGGGTGGTCGCATGAATTGCTACTGCCTGGCTACTGCTGGTCTCAGCACAGCTTCACTGTGTTGGGATACAATACTCCTTTTCTTTTCTCACCAGAAGCAAAATGCTAGCACCAATCCCAAGAAGAGAAGCAGGCCACAGCCTGTTTGGTGATGCACAGTCTTGTCCCAGATGATGCAAGGGCCTGTAGGCTTGTAGCTTTTTTCTGGCCGATGCCTCGAACAACCCAACCAATCAGGTACGTTAAGCACAGACAGTCCCCAACCAGAAAGAGTCAGGAATCAATGCACTGTTCCTGCTCACACCAGGATCAGAATATAAGCACAGATTTTAAACTGTCACCTATAAAGCAGTTAAGCTTTCTGGTGATCAGTCCCCAGGAAATAATGGAACTGCACTCCTCTCACCAGGAGAAAGCAAAAGAACTAATCCCAAGATGACTACTGAGAGGCAGAATGTGTGCTCTCCAATAACTGATGGTCTTGCAATAAATGCTTAAAGATGAAAACATGGTTTATCCTAAACACTGCAGTGTGCACTACAGGAGTTAAACGTGAAAGCAGGTAACTTAAGTTTTAGTGGAGAGTCACTATTTTTAAAATAGCAAGATAGATTAAAAGGGGGTGGTCACTTTTGTATTCTGGTACTATGGAATACAGTAGGATGGCCAATAAGTTTAAATAGTTGAAGAGCAATTTCACAAAATGATAATTTTGCTTACTCACACCAGCCAGTAAAAGCAGAGAGGAAATGAGATATATAGTCAAATTAACATAAGGGGCAGGCCAATAGAAAGACAGTGGTGTTTAAGAACACAGTAGTTACCGGGTAGGAAAAATTTCAGTCAGACTCACAAGAGACAGGTGTTGGTCTCTCCATGTTTTAATATGCAGTTAAAAGCAGAATATAAGTATAAAACAGTGAAGAAATCAAATCACAATACACAAAATAGAAAAAGGCAACAAAATACAAATAAAAGGCATACTAACCTTTCCCTCACAGCAAACTGTAGCAGAGTCTGGTTGAGCCTTTCCAGTAAATAGAGTTGTTTTACGCTATTCAAAAAAATTCCAGTTTTGTTTAGTTTTATGTTGTTGAGTTTTAACTGATGCTAAACCAATAGAAATTGTTGCTTTGTGTGGGTGTTGAACCCTGCACCTTATCTCTGTGGGGCTGAAGCACTAACCATTGTACCAATTCTTCATAATTTAATTGTAGTAAATTACATAGAAGGGTGTACTCTTACATGGAGTCAATAGCCGTTTTGCCACTGGACTTTGAAGAAAACAGTTTATTTGTTGTTTCTCCCTTAAATATAGAACAGCAGTATGTCTATGACTGAATTTTATTGGTGTATGAATTCCTATATTTGTTGGCTGTAATTCTGACTCTAGAATACAATGTAAAAGATGCTGTTTTTTGATGTCTGATTGGATGTTCAGCCAATGTTTAGTAACATGGATTGGTTAACTTTTGAATTTCTATACCGACTGGTTTACTGGGTTCTCTAATATCTGAAGAAATGGTATTTTGTTGCCAACCTTTAATTTCTTCCCCAATAATAAATCTATGTGTGGTGTTCAGCTTTGGTGGTTGGAGCATGGAATTTCTCAGAAAAAAAACTTCTCCAAAACTTATTACAACCTCCTGAGGAAAGGTATAAACAGCTTCACATCCCCTCCCCGTACAAACTGGCACAAATGACCAAACCTCCACCAAAATACTGTATATGAGACTTTATACAGCTGCATAGAATCTGGAATACCTGACAGGACCATCCTCCTCAAGGAAGACTATTTATTGCAGATGTTCGGACAGGTTTAAACAAAAAGGAAAGATTGCTCTTCAGAACCAAGAAGGAAAAGGTGCCTAATTGGAAACTCTCTCCTTAGCCTGAACAAGCAAAGAGCACTAGTGAAATCCTCCAAACAGCCCAAACTGGCCACATCTAAAGACAATACGGCCTTCACAAATGTCCAGTCCCAAAGGAAGCACCAGGATCTGCTCAGAACTGGTGGTAAAGGACACCACATACACAAACGCCATAGATATAGCCAACTTGCTGGAACAGGTTCAGTGAAAACTTCACCTTTCTGCCCCCCCCCCCACACATCAGTAAATCAAGACATCACCCAGCACCTGCCTCCCCTTATTTCTAAGGAGCAAGTCATCACTAACAAGGACATTGGCAACCTCCAGTAGATCCAATACAATCTGGTTTCAAGGAAAGGTCATGCATGTTAAATCTGGTCAACTTCGAGACAGTCAAAGCCATGGATGAGGGGAAGATTACACACCGCCTACCTTGACCTGGCCAAACCCTTCAATACTGTTCCCCACTCTGGTATAGTAAATTCAGAACTAGGCATCAATCCATGTTACCAGATAGGTAGCAAACTAGCTCACTGACTGAACCCACCTAATCTAAATAGGGGAACCACCTCAAGCAGTAGACCCGTAATGAGCAGTGTACCCCAGGGATCAGTCTTGGGACCTCCTGTTTGGGATATACCTTTCTGATGTGCAGGCCAAAACCAGTGAGTTATTCCTAAGTTTGCAGATGACTGCAAGCTGGGCACAGTCATCAACTCTCCTAGTGATGTGGACATCCTCCAAAAGTGTCTCACTCAAACAAATGGCTGGTGCCAGTAACATGGTCTCAAACTGAATGCCAAAAAATGTATTATCCCCTTTGGGGAGAGCGATGTCCCCACAAATCACCACAAGGTCCTAACAGTCATGAGGGACTTGAGCACCCAGGTTTATAGCAAACTGACTTTTGACCACCATATTGTCTCAGTTTACGGAATGCTTTTTACATAGCCCACCTTATTAGGAAAGGTATCTCATCCAGGGATAAGGAGATACTAACATCCCTGTATTCCCTTATAAGACCCATTGAATACAACGCCCCTTTCGGTAGGCACCTCACAAAGCACATGCAGCAGCTGGAGAGACCAGAGGTTCCTCACCAAGAGAATCCAGGGCCTTAAACATACCTACACAGGCTAAAAGCCCTATCCCTCTACTCACTTCTAGACTCCTCAGAGGTGACCTTTGTCTAACATACAAAGCAATCTCAGACCCCATCTTAATGGGACAGCTGCATATCCCGCATGTCAAACTCCACTAGAATTAACCTGCAACCTCAACGTCATCTGTCACATAAATAAGACTTGTTGGTGGGACAGATGCTTCCCACAGACTCCCCCCTTCACATCAGAGTACCTCATTAACTAGTTTTAAGTGTAATCTGGATAACTGGATGGGGAACTGAATATACACCCCTGGGATTCCACCCGTGTCCCTGCTGGACAGGGGCACAGGGTGCTGACTTGTCAGAACATGGGCTAAATTCGTGGCTAGGCTTGCAAGGGCCTCAGGGCCTATAGCCTAGTAACTTCCTATGATCAAGCTCTGCATTGTGAACTTCATTAACTATGAAGCTCTGCAAACTGAATGGAGCAGGTTGTCGTCAGTAATGGTGAAGTGTGCACACGTGCTCTAGTATAAAAACAATGCTGTTAACATTGTGGGTGAAGTTTAAGTAGGGATTTACAGAAGTTACAGCAAGGCAAAAAACTAGGTCCTTTTGGGAGTTGACATGACCATCTTTCATACGTGGTATAAGAGTGAAGTCTGCCTGCACCCCCTCTTCCACCCAGTCTCCTCAGAGGATACAGCAGATCATCCAAAGCTCACATGCAAGCCAAGACGGGCTGCTACTCACCCTGCAACACTAGAAACACAAGGCTTGGACTTGCAACTGTACTTGTACAGAACGAAGGGGGTGGAAATCTGTACCCACCTTGCCCCAAATAAAAGTATGGAGGGAAGGACGTCAGACAAGTGATCATATACCATCTACAAAGGACACCAAGTGGATCAATGCTGCAGTTATAGGGAAATTTCTAAAATCCAACCACACAGCCTGTAAGGGGGTTACAGTTATTGAAACATGCCCTTCTAGACTAAATTATGTCCAGGCTCATGCCACAGTAACTATGTCTATAATGTTTTGAAAAGTGTAGCATTCTAAGTGTCCTGTGCACGAAACACACCCAGAAACAGCAATGGCTGTGGTGAAGTATAATCTGTACTCCTTGAAGGGCTCACCAAGGGTACTGAAGAAAATGATAGTCAACTATCCATCACTCCAGGGATAATAAATTCTCTCTTTAAGATACTGCAATGGACATCCATATGTCTTATAGTATGGCACAGGTAGTTACTTTGTCAAAACCCAGCTGTATTTCAGTGAGATGCAAGTCTTCTGGTAACCATAAACTTTGAATGTGGTCTATGTGTTATCTTGTGCGCCAGTTCTCTCATCAAATGTGTGTTAGGGGCCTGGTCCTTAAGGCAATTAACCTGGTTGACATTTGCCAGTTTAATAGTACTATGCTAGTACATGTTGCCAGCAGTAATAAGTCTGATTTTCTTCTTATTTAAATACCTGAACTACTTGCTCTGCATTCTTTCCAAACACCAATCAGTCCTTTATTATCAGACTACCTGGAATTAATACTGTTTTTCAATATTTGAACAGTTCTCTCTGCTAATTCATTTATAACTGGATGATGGACAGTAAATGTACAGTGACTGATACAATTTTGTTTTGTGAAGGTATTGAAGTTTTCTGAGGTAAACTGTGGTCCACTACTAATACATATCTAAACTGATAAACTGTTCTTTGTAAATGTTGTCCTTAACTCTGAAACTGTCTTTTCAGAGGTAGCTGATTCTGTGCAATTGACTTCTTGCCACATAAGATGTGAATTTATGGCAATATGAAATAAATTCCATGAATTATTGTATGAAATCAATGATAATATGCTGCCACATCACTATATAGAAGGTTGTTTGTTGTGGCACAGTTTGGACCATCTGGCATCTATTACAGTTCTTAGATAAATCTCTAATTTTCTTGTAAATACATGCTTACTGTCTAAACTTTTGAGCAAGGAAAATGCAGTTATGTTAGGAACATATCATAAATGTAGAAGTTTGAGTAGTTTCACTGTTGCAGTCCTCACTAGTGAGACATCCTACATGCAAGTAGCTCACAGCTGGCCAGCCTTCTAGAGCTCCACCCAGTCCCAGGGCTCTTGCCAATATCCTCTTTCCAAGGTGGGGACACTGGTAGCATATAGGGTACATCAGTTGGCAACATCTTCAGATCTTTTTTGCCAGGGAAGAAGACCCCCAGCCCCAGAGCATGGTGAACCAGGTGGTAGCTCCACTACTTATGTCCACCCCAAGGTGTCCTATTCCCAATACTTCAGTAAGGCGACTGACAAAACAAGGGATGAGGGCCTGATTTAAGAAAAACGGGTTGGGGTGACAGTAAGATGAGGATGCAGCCCCAATCCCAAAGGGATAAAAGGTTAAAGCAAGACAAATCTGTATTTATGGTAAGTTCCTAGGATAATTCTACTATGTTCATCCTAGTATGCACCTTAGCACATCATTCCTTTTTAACACTTTTATTAAAATATCACCTAAAACATAAGCGCACATACATTAATAGAAAACAAACAATATTAACATTGTTCCATTTACACGCCTCATAAATTTCATATTTTATTTATATCCTAGGAACTTTCAGTGCACCATTACATAGATCACTCACTCCCTTCCTTCCCTTAAACATTATTCTGTATATATTGTTCTCACAAATTCCATGTATTACTGTGTTCATTCACGAAGAACTTTGCAACACTTTTCAAGTGTTTCAACTGCACCCAGAGCTAAGTTAAGATAAGAAAATTTCTTGATTTATCACACTTGTACTTGCTTTATACAGTAATCACACCAGTTTTTGAGCATTTTTGAATCAATTATTTTATTTTGTGGCAAAAGTAGTTATTTCTCTGTTGGCTTTTCTAGTTCTGTTTGCCTCCTAATCACATTGCAGAAGGCCAAATTAGCCAGAGACATAGTGTTTAGTCTGCACACGAGAGCTGCTTTTGCTGTTCTTTTATATTAAGAAATTTCAGGATTATCCATTTTGAGGCAGAAAGTGTGTACCTGGTCTCTGTAAGTTGGGAAATATACCAAAGAAGCTCATAGTGCGATTGTTTATTGGTTAGAGAGCATAGGAGTCAACTTTCAAGCTTTTTTCTGTTCTGTAAATTAATCAAGTTTGTGTGGAGCTTCACACTTAGTAGCAGCAGTTAGCAGTGCCCTGTATAGTAGCAAATGCCTAGACAAGTTATGATTAGGTTCAAAACCTGTTAAACAGAGTGGCATTGTGCAGAATTGATCTTAGAATAGCTAACTTGTGTATCAAATAGCACTACCATATCCTAGCACTATGTAACATCTTGCTCTTAACCCCAGAACTACCCTAGGAGATCCCTGTTAAAACCCAATCCTTTTTTAACACCTTTATTGAATTCTCAATTGTGACATAGGCAATTTACATTTATGTAAAAGTAATCAAGCTGTATTACCAAATTAATATTAACAAAATGTTTCACATATACTGCTATATATCATATAACCTAAGCAACATTACATACATGATTCAATTCCTACCTCTTTTTTTAACCAAGAAACATCTTTATTAAACCATCACTTAGGACATAATAATTTATATAAATAAAAACAAACTACACCGACACAATCCTAGTTTCAAGCATTTTATATCACAAACCATACTGACATGCTCCCAGTTGCAGACATTATACATCACTTGTAATCTACTCAATCATTTTCAGTCAAACATTACATAGCCCATTTAAGTCCTGCCTTCTTTTAAATGTCATTCATCCCCTGTATGTACTGTTCCCACAATTCCCATTTTTTCCCTATGTAGTTTGCACCTACTCTTTTTTTTAATTCCAGTTGTTTTATCTCTGTTACTATATTCACTACTTCTAGTATAGCTGGTTTAGATTTTGATTTCCATTTTCTCGTAAATGCTTTTTTGGCAGTCACCGTAATTAGACACAGCAAGGCCTTACCATGTTTAGACAATTCCGATTCTGTATCGTTGCTCAGAAAAATCTCATCTCCCTCGTCACATCAGTCTGCCCACCCAGCATCTCTGACAGTGCATCCCACGGGGAATCCCTAAAGTCTGTCAACTCATAACATTCCCAGAATATGTTCAAGTACCTCTTTCGTCTCTGCCACACCTCCAACATTTGCTGTATACATGTGTAAAAATTATTTGGCATCTGCTTGGGGTATAAAAGTAACTATGTAAACATTTCCAAGCAAAAATCCTAAATCTTCTAGATTTTGTTGCATATTTAGGAGACATACATAATATCCTCCCATTGTTTCTTTGTGAATTCCTTATCTAGTCTCTCTTCTCAATCCTTTCTAACCTCTTCTGATTAATTTTTATAGTTATCATGCAGTATTATATAAGCTCTACTAATCATTCCTTTTTAATGGCAGCTTCCATTCTAGATTATACTAAAAACTTTACCAGTGCTGGTCTTTCATTTAGGACCCCCCCCCCGTTTCTTTCTCTTTGCCTGTACTTATATCAATCCCTGATAGGGAAGGCGATCTCTAACCTGCAGTCCAAATTGGCCTCTTCCCATTCTATTACCTTTCCATCTCTAGTTATTTGCTCCCAATACCTTGGTTCCTTTGCCAATTTTCTCCAATAAATTCCTGCCCCCTCTTGCCTATTGTCTATATCCCCAATTGCAGTCATCAGTATTGGCAGTCTCCTTTTTCCATTCCCATGTTGGCTTAGTTCTTAGATTACTTTCTGCTACTTTATGGATATAATATTCTGTATGATTATTGTTATTCTCCTTAAAGGCCTGCACCCAAAATCCCAGTCTCTCCTTGTTTATTGAGTTTCTCTCCTGTTTCAACATCATCCCTTTCCACTTTGAATTATAGTTTTCTGCTTGTGCTATGTATAGGAGCCTTAACAGTGTAGCTCTGAAATACCCTTTCAAATATGGTAATCCCAATCTGCCCTGATCTACTCGAAGAATCAGCTTATCCCACTTGACTCTTGCAGTCTTCCCATCCCAGATAGTCATTCAGCTCTTTATTAATTGCTATCCACAACTTCTCCTCTAGTTAATAAAAATATGCCTGACCTGTGTATACTAAAGGGACTAAAAACATTTTGACTGCTTGTATCTTACTATCCATATCCATATAACAAGCTTCCAGTTTCTCAGTTTTTGTATTATCTTTTGTTTAGTCTCTTCCCACATATGCTTAGCTGCCACACTGGAATCATTTTTAATCCATACTCCCAAATTCTTCATTTTAACATGTCTGCATAAGTATGGATATTGCTGAACCAGTTTGTGTGTGGGTACATAATTTACCACTTTTGCCTTTGTTTTAGCTTCATTCATTTTGAATTCTGAAAAGATTTGAAACTGTTTCAAAATGTTCCACACTGTAATGTGTCTCTAGGTTTTGTCAGGTATAAAATAATATCATCTGGATACAGACAGCTTTTCTTGACTACTATACCAATTATAACCTTGACTTTCTGAGTCCCTTATTTTCTTTGCCAGTGGTTCTAAATATAATGCAAATAACAAAGGGGAAAGAGGACACCACTGCTTGGTTCCCCTGCTCAAGGCAAATATTATCAGAGAGGACCCCCACCCACTTTAATTCTCGCTCCCGATCCCTAATATATCCTCCTAATCAACCTTATAATTTTTTCAGGAAATACAAATGCTTCTATTGCCATGCGCATAACCAAGCTTACCTTGTCAAATGCTTTCTCTGCATCAATATCCACCAACAGCAATGGTGTTTTATTACATTCTGCTTCCCTCTGGATTGTCAAGATTCTGGTATTGTTGTCAAATGTTTGCCTCCCCTCCACAAAACTACACTGATCTATATCCATCAATTTTGGCATTACTTTTGCCATTCTTTTAGCCATTATAGACATGAACACTATAATCATGGTTTAGTATTGAAATGGGCCTGTATAAAGCTGGATCTGATGCATCTTTACCCTCTTTAGGTATTACAGCTACCACTGCATTCTTCCAGGATGTTGGTACTTCTCCTCCACTTAAAATACTGTTAAACAAAACCTTCTAGATCTTTATCAGTTTTTTCCCTCCTAGCTTCCAAACTTCCACAGGAATACCATCTGTTCCTGGGGACTTATCTGTAGATTGGTTATACATCACCAGTTTTATCTCATCTCCTCCTATTCTAACTGTTAATAATTGAGCCTCTCTGTCTAGCCATGGCGTATTTAATTCTTCCATAAACATTTCCATTTGTAACTTTTCTTGAATTCCACATTTCTGTGCTTTATAGCCTTTCACAGAATGTCCAAAATATTTTTAATACCTCTACAGGATCTCTTATTTCCTTTCTTGTTACAGAGGCCCTAAGCTTGACGACAGCCCTTTTTACTTTCTTTTGCCAGAGTCATTGTGCTGAAAGGTTTTGTGCTCTACTGTTATCAAAAAACAGTTGCTTAATAGCATTCTTTCTAAACTTGTGCATGTTATCGAAGTAATCCCTTATTTTCTGCTTAGCATTTTGAAGTTGATCCTCTTTTTGTTCTGTGAGATTCCCCCTATTCTGCAGTACTTTAACATTTGTCAGTCCCTTTAAATAATTCTCGTTACATCTTAATCATTGCTCCCTTTCTTTTATTTCCACACTATTTTTAAACTCCACCTGAATTTTATCCCACACCCTAGCTATATTTTCAGAAAAAAATTCTATCATTTCTAATGGCACCTGAATAATCTCCACTATCCATTCCTTAAATTCCTCTCTTTTCAACAGATAGGTGGGAAAGCACTAGTGTCTCATTTTTATTTTATTACCATATGTTTTTATTTTAGTTTTTACTGGCCCATGATCCAAAATAGTTATTGGGTGCATATCAAGACCTTCAATTAAATGCACATGTTCCTGTGAAATGTAAATTCTGTCTAGCGTAGCCCAGTTTACATATCTTGGGGAATATGTAAATTCACTGTGAACTCCTGTTACTGAATTCACATCTTCCATGCCAAATGTTATCATAAATGTCTTCCAAAATCTACCCTCCTTTGTTATACTTTCCCTTCTGCCCCCCCCATACACATCTTCAGTCCTGCAAATCACATTCCAGTCCCCACCTATAAGTAATATTCCTTGCAGAAAACTGATTATTTCTCCCAGAATTTTTTTAAGCTCTGTGACGCCCCTGCACTGGCCCAGTAATCAAGGAGCCTCAATCCTCACCACTGGCAACAGTGGGGGACGTACACACTGGGAGGATGACAAGTATACATACAGTAAAGTGCAATTTCCCTTAAGAGCACACAGAGATCACAGTCAGTCCGGAGCTGGTTCCCCCCCTTTTTCCAGATCCCCAATAAGACTCCCCACTCGTACAGCTATAGAGTTGAGATCTCAGCTGAGTGGCCAAGCTAAGACCTCCAGCACCCTGTCTGTCCAACCAGTGATTCGTGTCCCTGCCCAAGTAGCTGACACACATGCACACACTTTGAGATTTGATTTATATACAAACACACACACACACACACACCTGGGAAAGGCTGGCACAGGTTTACTAGCTATACCCTCTTCTGCCCAAACTATAAGGTAGTTCCAGCTGTCATTAGCCACCCTTATCAGCTACTCTAAGGCCCATAACAAAGGGTGTCCAATCATACTATTAC
Organism: Protopterus annectens; assembly: GCF_019279795.1. NCBI lineage: Eukaryota > Metazoa > Chordata > Ceratodontiformes > Protopteridae > Protopterus > Protopterus annectens. The sequence goes on from NC_056727.1 coordinate 948,570,188, forward strand.
TATTAATCCAAATGGTAGTCTGACCAAGGGTATTTATTAGTGGCCTGTACAGTGTCACCAAATACATATGCAAGTAAGAGCTTAAATATTGCTCACAAATATTATCCACAAAGATAGGTTTAAATATATTTAGTAATAAAAGAACAAGATAATACTCAGTAAATCAACACAGTAACTTCAGAGTTCAAAATCACAGGAAATATTTAAAACAGCATTACAGGACAATCTCAAATAAACACAGAAAACATCTAAACTAATCTTTACTATATTCCTAACTATATCTAAAGAGTTACAATGCCCTAAAAAAGCTTACTTTACAGCAAGGCAAGTGCAGATGTGATGATGAGTGGATGTTCTTGCTAGGTCCAAGACAAAATACAAAAATGCCCAGTCTCTGTCTGAGAGAGTTCTTAAATTAATATCAAACATTACTGCCAAGTTAGCTTGGATGACATCACTTTTTGCCACCTGACTTTAGCGTCTCTCTGTGAAAAATACATATCTCTCAGATGTTTGCAGATCCTGAAAGCCATAAAACACTTCTGCATCTCAAACCTAGTAATTACTTCTCTTCCAAGACAATACAAAAAACTTCTAGCTGTAGACATTGTGTCTGCTACACTGAAACTGAGAGATAACTTTCATAGCACAATCGTAGAACAATTTAATTTCAACTTATTTGCTTGAAGTTTTGCAAGTTAACCTTTTTATGTCCCAGTTTCTACCGTTAAAACATATACAGTTACACAATTACAATAGTTTATATACATTTCTATTGTAAGCCAGCAGGTCATGATGTGGTTACATTTTAGCTCAGTACATAACATACAGATTTGTTCATTCATTACAAATAGGACCTCGGTTCTGTCCTCGGAACTGATACGACAGTTTCCAAGCTTGCGCCAGCCAAAAACTCTCAGCTAAGACCTACCCATAATGCCCCTCTCCTAGTTACTCCAGATCTCGTTTGCTGCATTCCTAGTCAGACGTGCTAGCCATCTCTCTCAAAGCCAAGTAGAAAATTGTTATTTTTAAGACAGTTTCTCTTCAAAATTGTTTATTTTTTAGTCAAGTTAGCCCTTTACCTTGGTAATTTAATTTTTACCTCTATTGGTACTGTCCCTATCTCTTGCCTTTGACAGGCCCCTCCTTACCACTTGTGGTGTTTTTTTCAAAATACCATCATTGGTATTCTCTCCCTTAATTTGTTTTTTCTATAGGATAGCCTTGTTGCCTTACTAAGTTGGGGTTTAAACAGTGTGACAAGTGTGGGCGTAAGATGCCTAACTCTGATACACATGCTCATTGTGTCTACTGTTTAGGCATGGATCATATTAAAGCTGACTGTGACATTTGTGTTAGTTTTAGTAACTGTACACTAGCAGAACGTTAAAATAAACTAATTTTAAAAGGTTTACTCAAGACACTGTTTTTGGAGGCTTTATCTGGGTCGGAGTTCTCACCCCCTCCAAAGACCAAAAAACATAGGGAAAAACTGAGTCACTTGGTTCCTGCATCTCCATCAGTTATGGAACAGAGTTGGCTCCGTGGTTCACCGGCGCCCTCGGCGCAGACCTCTTCGGCACTAGGCTCTGTGTCCTCTCCCACAATGCCATCCATGATATTCACCCCTATTTCGGTTCCAACCTCGGCACCACTGACTTTGGTACCGTCCTTGGATCCCACATTGGCTCAGATGATGGAACCTGCTTCGGCACCATCCCCAGCCACGGTGCCGACAGTTTCTTCGGCTCCAAAACTTGAATACCTGCCAAGGACAAGATACTCTCCAACTTAAGACTCTTTTTTGGGGCAGAGGTTTAGCCCCTTTCTAGAAAGACCTGATTCTCCTTCAGCAGCCTCCTTTAGATCCACCAGGAATTTTTCTGAATTAGATCTAGTGCAGGTTGTGGAACAGGTTCTGGCAGCTAGGGGATTGCCCATTCGAGCTAGACCTTCCGTCCCTCTTGGCTCGGAATCTTTTACTACATCTTCCCCTATTTATCCTCCTCCGGCCTCTACCCAGATCTCGGATATCTCTGTACTGATGTCCACTCTGGTGCATACTGTCTCGGCTCCAACAGCAGTGTTTCCCCTGCGGCACCGACGACCCTTGCTGCTGCTCTCTCAGAGCAGTGCTTGGACCGTCCGTACCTTGGTACATAGCCTGATGCCTATTTTCTCGCTGGCACCGTCTATGTCCACGGCTCTGGCTTCCAGTTCTCTCTGAGCTCCTCACCTGGAGGTGGGCTTCTCGGGGCAGGGTGTGACCCCAGTTCTGAGGTTGTCCCTCCTGGTTCCGGGCTCCCATCCCCCCTCAGCTGGGCCTGCTGTCTAGGTGATGGAGAGGGTCCTTCACCCCAAAGTCACACAGTCAGCACCAGTGACATCAGTATCAGAACCCCTCAGCATGCACCTCTCCCAACCCTCTATTTCGGGGGGGGCACAGAAGTCATAAGAACCTCCTTTGAAGGGAACCTCTTCTCTGGAGTCCTCCTCAGAAGATCCCACTGGGGAGCCAGCCCTGAAGAAATGGTGCAAGAGGCAGCACCTTGATTTCCCGGAGAAATCTATCACTGAAGAAACTGATTGTGATGAGGGGGAGGGTCTCCACGGTCTCCCCCAGACGTCTCATTCTGAGACATTCTCAAAATCCTCAACCAGCGAGGAGAGTGGAAGTCCTCTAACCCTTCTTCTGAGGAATCTGTGTTCTTGCAGGCCTTCCGTGCCCGGCCATCTACTTCCTGGGTGACCCCACTGGCAGATGACCTTGTTAAACTCATTGTGCAGCGTGCCTGGAAGGCCCTGGACAACGTAGAACCTGTTCCCTGGAGGCCAGACAATTTTATCTACACCTGAAGACCAGCCCCAATGGTCAAAGCACTTGACAGTTGATTCTATGGTCATGGCGGCAGCCACCAAGAGGGAACTGGCAGAAGATGGTTCCACTGTCCATCCTCCAAACAGGGAGTCCCGGACCATGGACAGACTATGGAAGTGGACCTATGCTTCAGCGGTCTATCTGGCACACTTTATTTGCCTCCAGAGAGACCTAATTTCCGAAATGTCTTCCTCTTTGGTGGGGGTACTGCCTGATGAGGTGCATGATACTGTCACCTTGCAGCTAGCTACCCTTGAATCCATCTCAAACTCCTCGATGCGTTTGATATCACACACCACCAAGGGAGTAGCTCCAGCTGTCGCATCAGGCATTGTCATGAGACATAATGCTTGGATGTGGTTGTGTGACTTCGCAGCCCCCTTTAAATCTTCTTTCGTCAATGCACCTGTCAACGAATCTGCATTTTTGGAACCAAAGTACGAGACGCACTTGCATCTAGTGAGAAAGATGGAAAGACCTTGTCTGCTGTGGGCATACACTTTTCCAACCCCCAGAAGTCCTATTCCAGGAATCAGAAGGGAGGATAAATGTGGTTCAAGAAATCCCAAGGATCTTTTCATGACACTCGTGGTAAACAATCCCCCCGGGGCAGATGGGGCAACTCATATGGAAGACACTCCTTTCGGGGAAGAGGAAATCCGTGCAACCGGGGCGTTAGAGATTCTTTCTCCGGCAGACCCTTCCAGCGCTCCTGAGCAGCGGCCCGATTGCTTTCCTCTGGAAGCAGTCGGGGATTGTTTTTCTCTGCATCTATCAGCCTGGCGTCTTATTACTACCGATGTTTGGGTGCAGAGAATAATATCCAGAGGCTACCAAATACCTTTCGATTTAACTCCCAAACTCATCAAACGAATCCCTGATGTACCACCCAATCAGAGGGAATTAGCAGCCTTAGAAATAAAAAAGCTGCTAAGAAAAAGAGTCATCCAACCAGTCCCATCAGACCAGACAGGATCCAGGTTTTACTAAAGGTTCTTTTTAGTGCCAAAAAAGACTGGGGACTGGAGACCAATCCTGGATCTCGGCCTATTGAACAAATTTATCAAACCTCAAAAATTTCGGATGGTCATGGTACAGTCCATTCTTCCCTTCCTAGGAAGGGACAACTGGATGATCTCTCTAGACCTCAAGGATGTGTACTACCACATAAAGATGGATCACCACTCCCAGAGGTTTGTCTGCTTCTGACTGGGAGCCAATCACTACCAGTTCAGGGCACTGCCATTCGGTCTCTTGACAGCCCCCCTGAGTGTTCACCAAATGTACGGCAGTTGTGGTAGCTCATCTTCGACTACAAGGATTCCAGGTGTTTCCCTATCTAGACGATTGGCTCCTTACTACTGCGACCAGGAATCTCCTAGTCCACAGCCTCTCTTACACTCAAGGTCTCACTCTCTGTTTGGAGATTGCAGTCAACAAAGGCAAATCTCAAATGTCCCCAACGAAGCCACTGGAATTTATTTGAGCGGTGTTCGACACAACATCCTGTCAAGCTTCTCTCCCTCCTCACAGGCTTTCGAAAATAAGACACCAAATCCAAGACCTTCTTCCTCAGACCTATATACCAACATGTTTTGTACTGCAACTGTTAGGCTGTATGGCTGCTGCCATTACGTTAGTACCACTGGCGGGACTGCACATGAGAATCCTGCAGTGGCTCCTTTCCACACAATGGTCTTTGCTAACTCACCCACTAGACCACATGATACATGTTACAAACCATTGCAAGGAAGAAATGCTATGGTGGATGAAGCCACAAACGAATCTTTGGTGTCAACCATTCTGTCTTCCCCAGCCCACGGCGACCATGGACGCTTCCTTGTTAGGGTTGGGGGGGCATTTCCAGGGAAAGACTGTCCAAGGCATCTGGTCCCTCATGGAGGCCAATTTGCACATAAATGTCCTGGAACTGAGGGCAGTTCTCTTAGCGTTGCAAGCGTTCCATGCATCCCTACCCTGTGGGACCATTGCAATTTAGTCAGACAACATGTCAGTCGTCTGGTATATCAACAAGCAAGGCAGAACCAGGTCTTACCCCCAGTGTTGGGAAGCCATGAGGATTTGGCACTGGGCGATAGCTTCCACCCACTTTCATATAGCAACGCACATTCCCGGGAGTTCCAACCTTATTGCGGACAATCTGAGCAGGAACATCCTGATGCCTCACGAGTGGTCCCTCAACCCTGTAACAGCAGATCGGATCTTCCAACGCTGGGGCAAGTCTTGCTGCGACCTGTTTGCTTCCCCCCCTATACTACAAGTGCAGAAGCTACTTCGTTCTGATCCCCCTCAGAGGGAACCACCGAGGGACGCACTAACTCACGATTGGCCACCGGGTCTTCTGTATGCCTTTCCCCCGTTTCCCCTCATTCCAAAATTTCTCCAGAAAGCTCAGAGGTTGAGAAGCAAAGTGATCCTCATTGCCCCCTACTGGCCCCGTCATGTCTGGATCCCATTTCTATGGCCTCATCTGATTCACAGCCCGTGGATTCTGGGTCATTCCCAAGACCTGTTATCTCATCCTCAGAGAAGTAAATATTGTGGGAAGAAATATCCAGGGAATTGTTATGGCTAGGCTTGCATAGGCCCTAGGGCCGATAACCTAGTACCAACCTATGATTCATCCGAACCTGCACAGTCTGACGCTCACAGCTTGGTTCCTCCACTTCCAATGATTGCAAGGCTGCCTGACATCCCATCTCCTGTTCATGAAATTCTTCTGGCTTCACACAAACCTTCCACTAGGAAAGTTTATTCTAGTAAATGGACTAGGTTCTCTATTTGGGCCAAAGATCAGAACTTAGACCCTTTATCTATGCCTATTCAAAAGATCATACAATACCTGACTACTCTTCTTCATGCAAGAGCCTCAGCTTCGATCACTGTACATTTAGCAGCTATCGCCTATTTTCATAATGGTCTTGATAATTCTTCAATTATGTCACACTGCCTATGCAAGACTTTTTTGAAAGGAGTATTACATGTTAAACCTCTGGTCAAGCCTCCCTTAGAACCCTGGGACTTGACTTTGGTACTTCAATCTCTCCACAATTCAAAAAAGCAAGAGCCAGCAAAACAGTGACAGTAAGGCTTATTGTAAATAAAATAAGGAGAACAAACAGACCGGTTTCGGCTGAATAGTTATTAAGCCTTCATCAGTGTATCAGTGCTTCATAACAGACATTCCCCTTAAATAATAGTTGGTCCACCTGGAGGTTAATTAAGGAAATTACACTTATATAAAAGTATTAGAAATATTCATAGAGTCCTGGAGGGAATAATGCCCCTAGTTTAACAATCCATTTTTTCTCTTTGTTATTGAGTAGTTGGTGCCAGTCTGATTTATTGCTGTTGTTACCCTGTATTTTATCTATAATTGTAAAATGAAAATTGGCATTAGTGTGTTTCTCTGTGTGTTTATATAATGCATTGCTGATTCTCTTGGTCCTAATATCACTTAAATGCTCCGAAATTCTGAACTTAAATGGTCTTGAGGTTTGGCCAACATAGAAGGCAGAGCAGCTGCATGTGGCCATATAAATTAACCATTCTGATTGGCAATTGGCAAAAAAAAAGTAATATTGAATATTTTGCCACTGTTCCTACTGGAAAACGCCTTAGTTTTAAAAATACTTTTACAGTGTATACAGTGGCCACATGGAAGACAGCCTTGTAGAGCCCTGCCCTCTATGGTTGTTTGTATGGAATGCATGTCTGAGGTGCGTAAATGTTTATGACCCATGTGTGAGCCCAAGCTTTTACCTTTTCTGAAAGAAAAGTGACATGTCTCATCTATAGTGTCCCTCAGTCAGGTATCGGCTAGGAGAATATTCCAATGTCTACGTACAGTGTTAGTAAGGACATCTGTATTCCTACCATATGTTGTAATAAGTCTTATGGGTGAGTTATGCTTAGCCAATTTGTCCTTATATTGTAATAACGCAGACCTGTCAAGTTGAGATGCCCAGTGTTTGGCTCGATATATATCCCCTGTTTTGTAGCCTCTCTGCTTGAATCTCTCAATAAGATCTTTCTCATATATGTGATGGATATTAGCATCTGAACATATCCTTTTAATTCTTAGAAACTGTGACTTTGGAATGTTTCTGCATATGTAAGATGGACGAAAGCTGGTGACATGGAGTAAGGAGTTGAATTGGGGATGTTTTGTATAAACTTCAGTAGAGAGAGTATGGTCAGTATTCCGTGTTACCATTACATCAAGAAATGTAATGCTACTGATATCAAAACTGCTTGGTGTATCTCATTCTAAGCCTTTTAGTTTAAGCACTTGGGCTTCAGACCAGTTGTTTTACATTAAGAAGGTTTGTGGTCTGCACTGTGGTGGCAGAACAGGTAGCTTACATCCTTCTAAGTTGGGAACTGCTGATTGTGAGCTCAGTGTCTGTTATTCTAAAAGTGTATTAGTTCTGGTTTAAGCACTTGGGCTTCATGCCAGTTATTTTACATTAGAAGGGTTCGTGGTCTGCACTCTTGTGGGAGGAGAGGCTGGACTCTGCCCTTCTGAGCTGGGAATTTCTGGTTAAAGGCTTATAGTGCCTGCATATTTGAACTGCTTCTTACTGAAATTGGTACACCTTGTTTGCTGTAGCATAGACTAGATCCAGGCCTGCTGAATCTAGCTTTGTTTGTATAACTTGAGCACTAATCCAGGCATTCTTTAAAGTATTCAATTGTATTTATTACTGCTTGGTAGTAACTTGATTAAAGTGTAGCTATCATTCTAAGTCTTTTGGATTAAGCACTTGGGCTTCAGACCAGTTCTTTTGCATTAGGAAGGTTTGTGGCCTGCACTGTGGTGGCAGGACAGGTAGCTTACATCCTTCTAAGTTGGGAACTGCTGATTGAGGGCTCAGTGTCTGTTATTCTAAAAGTGTATTAGTTCTGGTTTAAGCACTTGGGCTTCAGGCCAGTTATTTTACATTAAGAAGGTTCGTGGTCTGCACTCTTGTGGGAGGAGAGGCTGGACTCTGCCCTTCTGAGCTGGGAATTTCTGGTTAAAGGCTTATAGTGTCTGCATATTTGAACTGTTTCTTACTGAAATTGGTACACCTTGTTTGCTGTAGCAAAGACTAGATCCAGGCCTGCTGAATCTAGCTTTGTTTGTATGCTTGTTGTTTGTTTGCTTGTTATTTCCCTGAAACGCTAATTCCACCTAAAACGCGGCTTTTCAGCGCTTCTGTGGATCCCTAGTGATATCTGCATTGCTTACTGTACTTATTTCCTTGTTTCACTTGAAAAAACGTTTGTCGTTTTTGCATTTAAGTTACCTGTAACACATTGCATTTAAGTTACCTGGCACTTGCTCACTAAAGCAATTATATAAGTCAGCACTAAAAAATTAAAAGCACTACACCCTCACAAACTCCCCTTGAGTACCTTGTTCCCCACTGGCCCTTTTTTTCAATTATAAAGGAATTCCCAATACTATTCTAGTACGTCCAAAGGTCAGTTGTCAATCTCCTCTCCGGTCCAGCTGGTGAATCTGGGAATCTTGAGGCAATGTTACAACTGCCTCATGTACACAGACAACCCTCTCCTCCTCCCAACAAATTCCAACACATTTGAGAGATGCAACCATATAGCCAAACTGGAGGCTAAGCTCTCTCAACTCAGTACTGGCATAACCAGTCAGGTGGAGAATGAAACCACACTCACTACAATTCCAGTCTCACATAGACCTACCATGACAGCAAACCAAACACATAAACACACAAAAACATACTCGGAGGCTCTAAATAAAAATCTGCCTAAGCAGCAGAGACCTCCAAAGCAGACACCCAAGCAACTGCTACCCCAAAATGAAACACATCACAGCCCTTAAGGCTAAACAACACACCTGATACACTTGTAATAGGTGACTCTATCGTCAGGCACACTGACGTCCCGCTCACCAGGCTGAACAAGGAGAAGGTCACGGTGAGCTGCCTGTCGGGCGCTAGGATCCGCCACATAACACAAGCACTCAGGTCACTCTAAGGCAAGTACAAATATGACTCAGTCATTGTCCATGCTGGTGTGAATGACCTGAGACGTACCTCCCTGGACTACATGAAGAGAGACATAGAGGAGCTCTCTGAGCATGTAGCCCAGGCCGGTATGACCCTGACCTTGAGTAGCATCTTACCCTTACCAAGAATGATGCCACAATATGAAGACAAGATGATCAATTTCAACAATTGGCTTAAGTATTGGTGTCATTCAAAGGGGATCCAATGCCTGTCAGCCTGGGATGACATGCTCGACAAGCCACGATGCTTCGCTAGGGACGGCTTGCACCTGTCACCCCTGGGCTTTTGGATATTGGCAAAGGCTCTTGCTACCCCCATAGTGCCTTTTTTAGGCAAGGCTCAAAAGACAAACCCACCTCCATAGGTATCACAAGGGATAAGAAACTAAGAGTAATGCTACTCAACGCCAGAAGTCTAAACCTCAAGATGCACGCACTCAAAACTCTCCGTAGCATGGAGAACATCGATATCTGTGCAGTAACAGAAACCTGGTTCAAGGCTCCTGAGAGCACCCCAGCACTACCAGGTTATACCTCATGCCATGCTTTTTGGCCTCAAAACTTGGACCGAACCACAAAAGGAGGGGGAGTATCAATATTCGTCAAAGATACCCACACCTCCAGGTTGGTGGCACAGCACGAAGCATCAGAGACTATCCATGTGCAACTAACAGTGGGTAAAACTGCCTTCCAGTTTATAGCCTGCTACAGACCACCCTCCCAAACCCAGGAACCCCACCCGGCCTTCCTGAGAACACTGGAAAATATGAAGGTCTCCCCAAACACCATTATATTGGGCGACTTCAACTACCCAAACATAGACTGGGAGCATTACTCTAGCTTCAACACCCTAGCCCAAGGGGTTCCTAGAATTTATAAATTCAAATGCAATGGAACGACTTGTTACCACTCCCACAAGAGGGGAAAACATACTGGACCTGATCATCACCAACATGGGGACTCTATGCTCCAGACCAGAAGTGTATCCCTCATTGGTAAGATCAGACCATAAACTAATGTCACTGGATATTCACATCCCGACTCCACCCCCTGCCCTGAAAACCACAGTGAGAAACTTTTCTAATGCAAATTTCACACTCCTCAAAACCGAGGTGGAATCCTTCAAAGCCCCCGGGCCTGTGGAAAATATGGCCCAGACCGCAGAATCCTTTATAAACGCATTCTATGAACACCTTCAGGAATGCATGTATCATGCAATCCCAAATAAAACCAAGTCCCAATCCTCCAAAGGCAGACATCCTGTCTGGTGGACCCCAGCCATAAACAAACTATACACTAGAAGGAGGGAAGCTACTACATGATAGAGCAAAATCCCAAAAAGGGAAGGCATCTCTGATCAGTATTAGCAAAAAACTACGGGCACTCATAAAATCATCTAAGGCCAGCTTCGAGAGAAAAATTGCACAGGACACCAAGGATAATCACAAGGCTTTCTTTAGTTATGTTAGGAACCTGGGTGGGAATTCCCAGATATGCTCAGAATTAGTCCAAAATGACAAAAAATACACCGAACCCACAGACATTGCCAACATCCTAGCTGACAGGTTCAGCAAACCCCCACCAAAAGGGCAAATATCTATCCCAGCAGAGTGCTGCCCCCCTGACATCTCAGATGCTCAGGTAAGAGCTGCCCTCTCCAAAGCAAAAAACACAGCATCAATGGGACCAGATGGTGTCCCGGGCTGCGTCCTACATGAACTCCAAGAAGAGCTAAACCCAAACATAAAACTACTGATGTTAAGTTGTCAATCTCGCCTTCATTCTTGCTGGATGGGTCCGGAGCCGATCCTCGGCTCCGACTCAGCCTTTACTAAAGCTCGAGAGTTAATTTTACCGGCTCGAGGCAACCCTATATCCCATGATGCTAGGCGGTAATTACCCAGATCTCGTTTGCCGCTTTCGCTAGCGAGGTGCTCTTTTTACCGGCTCCACAGGTCAGTAAGAAAATTTAAGAAATTTTCTAGTTTTTCTCTCTTAGATTCCCCTTATTTTGTCTAAAATGCTAGTTTTATCTTTATTACTACCTTTTTCACCTTTTAGTCCCTCTGTTTAATCCCTTATCCCAAGTTATACTCCCCACCCTAGGTTAGGCCTTAGGCCCTTCCGTTTTCTTCTCAGCCCCTTCCAGGGATTCTTAGCTGTGCATGTGGTTTTATTAATTGTGTATCCTTTGTCTGTTTGAGTGTGTGTGTGTAGATTCTAACTTTCAGAATCTTGACTTTTTTCGACAGCATAATGTCGAAAGACACGAAGGTCTCAGGCTTCAAGAAGTGTGACTCGTGCTGTCATTAGATGTCACTGACAGATGGTCACACTTCTTGTGTTTATTGCCTAGGACCCCTGCACCTGCAGGACTCTTGTTCTGTGTGCCATGCATTCAGCCCAAGAGTCCTGCAGGAGCGCAGGAGTAAGTTGATTTTGAGGGGCTTATTAAAGCCCGAAGGTTCCCCGGCTAAGTCTTTGCCGGGGAAGCCTTCGAAGCCATCCAAACCGTCGGCTCCATGCTCTAAGCCTTCGGCTGGTGGCTCACCTTCTGCGACACTATCGGCTCTGGCTGGAGCCGATATGTCTGTATCGCAGCTTCCTGCATCGGCTCCGGCTGGAGCCGATGCCTCCAAGACTCAGTCTTCACAGTCGGCTCCAGCTGGAGCCGACGTGTCTACGGCTCCATCGGCTCCACCAGTCTCTGTATCCTCCACACGTAAGAGGTCCAGATCTCCATCTCTGGAATCTATTAATTCGGCTCCAAGATCGCCTTTACTCTCTGAGCGGAGCCATCGGAGCCATTCCTCTCGGTCTTCCAGGCTTTCCGACCATGACTTTGAGAGGATGGTCAGCAGACTGTTAAAGTCTCAGGCACTGGCCCAAATGCTTCATAGCCCGTCTCATCAGACAGTGGCTATATCCATACAACCTACGATTCCTCCTTCGACTGTACCCCTGAGTTCGGAGCTGGAGCTTCTCGGAGCCAATACCTCCCCCTTCGGCTGCTCCAATCTCGTCCATGGTGCCTTCCTTGGAGGGATCCGGGAGCTTGGACTTCCTCACCGGCTCCGAGGGGGCGAGTGGCATCGGACCCTTGTCCGACCCCGTTCTCCCTCTCGGAGCGTCGGCGCTGGTGAGTTCGGCCTCGACATCGGTTTCGTAGCCGTCCCTGTCGGTGCCGGCTGGGGTTCCTAGTTCTTTGGAGCGGGAGCCCTCTGCCCTGCCTGATAGGGGCACCTTTGAGGTCATGAGGAGCATACTGGCCCCAGTGCCTGCTCTACAGTCAGCTCCATCAGCTCCTCCCACTGTAGTGCCTGCTGAGGTCTCTGCCCACTCTCTCGCCCCCGGCCATAGAGATCCAACGCCTCAGGTTTCCCCACTGGGAATATCCTCCTCTTCCGAGGTTTCTCCTGATCCGTGAGGTGAACCCCCGCATAAGAGGACATGTAAGAGGAAGACGCGATAATCTTCCCCCGACTGCCTCCGAAGGTGGACAGTTGGGCAGCACCTCAGGGACGCTGGAAGGGTTTGTCAGAAAGAGGTTCTCTGCTACCCTGATTCTGCGGACCCCCTCTGCCTCTTGGACGGCGTCTGTCTCTACTCAAAGTTCTTTTTGGTACCAAAAAAAACAGGGGACTGGAGGCCAATATTGGATCTCAGCAAACTAAACAAGTTTGTAAAAAGAACGAGGTTCCGGATGGTCACGCTACAGTCCATTCTAGCCCTTCTGGGCAAGGACAATTGGATGTGCTCAGTGGATCTTCAGGATGCGTACTATCACATCAAGATACACAGGCGATCCAGAAGGTTTCTCTGCTTCCGGCTGGGGGCCAGTCACTATCAATTCAGGGCCCTGTCCTTTGGTCTCACTACAGCCCCCTGAGTGGTCACCAAATGCATGGCAGTGGTTACGGCTCATCTCAGAAGTCAGGGATTCCACGTTTTTCCATATCTAGACGACTGGCTCCTTGCTGCCACCACCAGGCATCAGCTCCTTCTGGCCAGAGATTATACCATCCAAACTTGCAAAGGGCTAGGTATCTCCATAAATTTCAAAAGGTCTGCCTTGTCGCCTTGTCAGTCTATTACCTTCATAGGTGCCACCTTGGACACCGTACAGCTCTCAGCAAAGTTAACAGAGCAGAGGGTCTTAGATATTCAAAATCATGTTCACGTTCTCCTTCAGAGCAACAGAATTCAGGCCAAGTATGTTCTGAAAGTGTTGGGTCTCATGGCGGCAGCCATCACACTACTTCCCCTTGCCCACTTTTACATGCGGCTCCTCCAGTGGATGCTTTTCTCCCAGTGGTCCTTTCAACAGCTTCCTATGACACACAAGATCTTAATAACTCTATCTTGCAAGAAACATCTGTCTTGGTGGATGATCTCCCCTCAAGTCCTTCAAGGCAGACCATTTATCCCCCCCCCGGTCGCCATGGTTACATCGGACGCCTCCCTGATCAGGTGGGGGTGGGGCATTTTCAGGGCAGGACAGTCCATGGCACATGGCAACCTTTCAAATGCCACTTGCACATAAACGTCCTGGAGATGAGAGCATTGCCTTTAACGTTGCAAGCCCTCCAAGACTCTCTTCCCCTGGGGACTATTGCAATTCAAACGGACAATATGTCCATAGTGTGGTATATCAACAAACAGGGCAGAACCAAGTCCTATCCCCTGTGTCGAGAAGCACTCAGACTTTGGCAATGGGTGATCTCTTCTCAGCGGTTTCTGATAGCAACGCATATCCCCGGGAAGTCCAACATCATAGCGGACAGGCTGAGCAGAGCTATTCTCATGCCCCACGAGTGGTCTCTCAAGCAATCTGTGACTGAGGAAATTTTTCGTTAGTGGGGGTTTCCTTGCTGTGATCTTTTTGCAACACCACAAAACAGCAAGTGCCTCGACTTCTTCACAATCTTCCCCCTTCCAGGCCATCCCCCCAGAGACGCTGTAGTTCACGATTGGCCTCGGGGACTTCTATACGCCTTTCCCCCCTTCCCATTAATCACACAGATAATTCAGAAAGCTACCGCCTTGAGAGCCAAGATGATTCTCATTGCCCCTTATTGGCCTCGACAGATATGGTTCCCGTTCCTGCATCGTTATCTTTTGGAGCAGCCTTGGCATCTGGACCCAGTGTCAAATCTTTTGGCCCATCAATCAGGGCAGCTGCACCAATCCCTCCAATCTCGCAACCTCACAGCTTGGTTGCTCCACTTCCGTCCCTAGCCAGGCTTCCCATGATCTCAAATTCTGTCCGTGATATTATCGTAGCTTCCCTTAAGTTTTCCACAAGAAGGATCTATGCTAGTAAATGGCAGCCTTTTTCCTTCTGGGCAAGGGCTAGGAATGCAGATCCCTTCACTGCTTCAATACACTCTGTTTTGGATTTCCTAGCTGAAATTTTTCATTCAGGATCTTCATCCTCCACAGTAAAAGTTCAGTTAGCAGCCATTTCAAATTTTCACATAGGCCTGTCGGACTCCAGCATCACGTCCCATAAGCTTTGCAAAGCATTCCTTAGAGGTATCTTTTTACTCAAGCCCCCAGTCAAAGAACCCCCACCACAGTGGGATTTAAACTTAGTTTTAACATCCTTGATTCTCCCTCCCTTTGAACCTGCGGCTTCCTGTTCTATAAAGTTACTTTCCTGGAAGACACTCTTCCTAGTCGCCATTACATCTGCTAGGAGAGTATCTGAACTTCATGCCCTTTGCTGGAAAACTAAATAAGGAGGACGAATGCAAAGACAGAGTTTCTCTTAGAACTAACCTGTCTTTTTTACCCAAGGTGGCTTCCCAGATAACCCGTCTTTTTTACCCAAGGTGGCTTCCCAGACAAATTTAAATCAATCTATTGATCTTCCAGTTTTCTTCCCTAATCATTCAAACAGGGTGGAGCAAAAACTGCATTGCCTGGACGTTCATCGTCAGCTCCGCTACTATCCGGACAGAACTAAACAAATCAGGAAATCTGATCAACTCTTTTTATCTTATGCAGAAAGTAAAAAGGGCCTTCCAGTATCCAAAGTAACCCTGTCTAGGTGGCTGTCTTCTGTGATTACCTGTATTTATCAACTCAGAGGTAAAGAATTGCCTTCTAGGCCAAGAGCCCATTCAACCAGAGCGTTAGCTACATCAACAGCCTTTAAGCTAGATTACCAATAGATACTATCTGTGCGGCAGCCACATGGGCCTCTCCTCATACCTTCGTTACAAATTGGACATGGCCTCCAGAAACGGGGCAAATTCTGGTTCCACCGTTTTCAAGAGTCTGTTCCAATGAGCCACCCAGGATGAAGGTGCTAAGGACGCGGTCCCATCCAGCAAGAATGAAGGCGAGATTGACAAATTAACATTGAGAAGTTATGTACCTACCGTAACGTTCCATGTTAGTTGTCTTCTCTCGCCTTCTTTCTTGCGTCCCGCCCACCATCCCCCTAGCCTGGACAGACCGAAAGGATTTCCCCTTCTTCTAAGGGGCCTTACCTTGCACTATTTTAAGCCCAAACAGGTTGCCCTGGGGTAGCAGCTACTTCAGATAGTGACATTTGGGGAGTTTCTCCTTTCTCCTTCTCCTCCTGAGTTGGAAGACTAAATTGGCTAATTTTTTTTCAGCTACCAAACGAGATCTGGGTAGTTACTGCCTAGCATCATGGGATATAGGGTTGCCTCGAGCCGGTAAAATTAGCTCTCGAGCTTTAGTATAGGCCGAGTCAGAGCCGAGGATCGGCTCCAGACCCATCCAGCACGAAAGAAGGCGAGAGAAGACAACTAACATGGAACGTTATGGTAGGTACATAACTTCTCATTCAATCTCAGGCTTACTACAGGATATGTACCCAAAGAGTGACGTACAGCAACAGTGGTCCCTCTCCACAAAGGTGGTGCCTCAACGGATCCTGGAAACTATCGCCCCATAAGCCTGACTAGCTTGGTCTGCAAAGCTATAGAAAGGATCATCATGGACCTCCTAAATAAAGATATTGGGGACCTACAGACACTGGATCCTACCCGGTTCGGCTTTAAGGGCAGATCCTGCCTCTTAAACCTGGTTAATTTCTTTGAAACAGTCACCAAGGCCATTGACGAGGGGAAGGTGGTCCACACAGACTACCTGGACCTCGTAAAAGGCTTCGATATAGTACCCCACTCGGGCATTATAGATAAGCTCACCAGCTTAAATATGAACCCCTATGTCACTAGATGGGTTGCAAACTGGCTCAAAGACAGAACCCACATGGTTAGAATTGCTGGAGCCATGTCAGACTCCAAACCAGTTACAAGTGGCATCCCACAAGGCTCAGTCCTGGGACCTCTCTTGTTCGGTATGTATTTCTCAGAGGTACAGGCCAACACGGAAGGACTGTGGCTGACCAAGTTTGCAGATGACTGCAAACTGGGCGCCATAATCAACACTCCAGTCGACACAAGCATCCTCCAAAAGGGCATCATAGAAACAGACAACTGGTGCCAGAGCCATAGCCTCAAGCTAAACGCCAAAAAGTGTATAGTCATCCCCTTTGGCAAAAACAAAGTGCCCACAAATTACCACATAGGTGGCAATCCATTAAGTACAGAAGAAGTAATTAGGGACCTGGGGACCCAAGTTGATAGCAATCTCTCATTTGACAACCACGTGGCCAAAGTGGTTAGAAAAACATTTTATATAGCCCACCTAATCATGAAGGGATTCACATCTAGATCAGGGGAGGTCATCGTGCCTCTTTACTCATCCCTCATCAGGCCTATAATTGAATACAATGCCCCTTTTGGGATATACCTTACCAGACACCTGCAGCAACTGGAAAGACCCCAAAAGTACCTCACCAAGAGGATCAAAGGGCTCAAACAGATGCCATATGCTGCCCGGTTAAAGAAACTCCAGCTCTACTCAGTGGCATACCGCCTGCTCAGAGGCGATCTGTGCCTGACGTATAAAGCCATGTCCAACCCGGAATTAATGGACATGCTGTACCTCAGAAAATCCGAATCCCATCGAGCTACGCGCTCGAGAGACGTGAACCTCAGCAATGAAATAACTAGGACATGCTGGAGGGACAGATTCATAACCCAGAGGCTCCCTTCACTCTGGAATAAAATCCCAGTCCAGGTTAGGCAGAGTCCCTCATTGACTCTCTTCAAGAGGAATCTTGATGAGTGGATGGGAGATCGTAGGTTTACTCCGGGTATCACTTCTGTGTCACTGTTAGACAGAGGCACAGTATACTAACCTCGAAAAAGGGCATAGCAAAATTAATTTAAAATGGGTGGCGAAAGCCACACACACTCTGGCTAGGCTTATAAATACCCTAGGGCAGATAGCCTAGTATGAACCTATAAAAGAGACCGTAAACTCAATCCCCCACTTGTTGTGATTAAGGTATTCAACAAATTCCTGAAGGTAAATGCTATCAGATTTCCATACCAACCAGCAATCATTCAAGTATCTCCTCCATATGTTGATCTCTTCCAAATAGATGTTATGGGCCTGATTATAAATAAGTTGTTCTTCAATATAGGCCATGAAGTGATCGGCATATATGGGGGCAAAGGAGGCTCCCATGGCAGTACCGTTCAACTGTTGATAACATGATCCTTGAAAGTATAACACATTCTTGGTCAAAATATGTACTGTTAAGCAAACCAGAAATGTATTAAAACCCGGTGGGTATAATTCGGCCTTTGATAGCCAATACTCAAGAGCCTCCAAGCCCGCCCAGTGAGGGATACTAGTGTACAATGCAGAAACATCCAAAATGCACATAAGCAATCCAGCCTGCAACTGCATGTCTGAAGTGATCCTCAGGAATTTGGTGGTATAGTGTATTCTGGCTCTTACATATGTAAGTAAGGGCTTGAGGTGTAGTGTCAAAAATTGGGAAAGGCATTCCGTAATGGAGCCTCTGCCAGAAACGATTGGCCTCCCTGGTGGATTTTGCATATTTTTATGAATTTTGGGTAAAAAATAGATATACTGACTAAAGGGTTCCTTAACTGTCAGGTGATATAATGTATCATCTGTAATAATGCCCTCTTCCCTAGCAAGACGAAGGAAACCATGGATCTGTTTCTTAAAACCATTGGTAGGATCACATACCATATGTGTATAGTACTGTTTGTTCAAAAGTTGTCGCATGGCTTCCTCTTTGTATTGTGTCATGTCTTGTATCACAATGGCACCACCTTTGTCTGCTGACAAAATGACTATTTCTTGATTCTTACCCAATTCCTGGACCATGTCCATCTCATGCTTGGATGGATTATTGGATTTTATCTGATGTTCCATAAAATTAAAGTGTAGATCTTTGAGGATCGAATTTTGGAACATGAGAGCAGTGGGATGCATGGGTGGATTGAAGCTAGACTTGTGATATTTAAATCCAGACTGTGGTTGTGAGTCAGATGCTGTATGGAAAAAGAGTTTCAAGTTAAGACATCTACAAAAGGATGATACATCCTGTGCAAAGGTATCTTCAGGCACAAAGAACCCAGGTATAAAAGTCAGTCCTTTACTTAGTAGTTTGACACGAGAGGGTGAAAGATCAACAGAGGAAATATTTATTACATTATTTAATACTACTTCTTTACCATTAACCTGAGTAAATGTTCCATACTTTCTGGCCCTGTGTTTCCTACCCCCCGCATTGATTTGACCCTAAAGGGACATTCTTGTTACTTTTTTTTGGCTGTAGGTGAGTCTGTGACATTCTGTGCATAGGAATCCAAACCAGAGGAAGATTCTTCCCCTGATACCTCACCACTAGAGGTCATAGATTTTTTTAAATATTGATCGTGGCCTCTTTCTTTTGGTAACTTTCTTGTTGGAAGGTTCAAATCTGACATGTTTGCTGTTTGCATATGGGTAACCTGCCTTATAATCTGAGACATCTCTATGGAACTTCCTAGTCTTTTTCTCCTTTAATTACTACTCCAACAAAAAGGTTCTCCTTTTGAGCCCTTTGATTCATCTGATTTGAAATGTTTGTCATGGGAAACCTTACTTCTAGTAGCACTTACCTCAGCGAGAAGAGTATCTGAGCTGCAGGCCTGGAGTGTCAAGAGTCCTTACTTGATCTTCCACACGGACAGGGTGTCCCTTCATACTGGCCCTTCTTTCTTGCCCAAGGTCATTTCTGGCTTTTCCATTAACCAATCTATTGGCCTGTCGGTTTTCTTCCCTCAGCGTTCTAATAGAGGGGAGTACCTTTTGCACACCCTTGATGTGCTTCGGCAGCTTTGTTGTTATTTGGGCAGGGCTACATTTTTCAGGAAAACAGATCAATTGTTTGTGGCCTTTGCAGGACCCAGATTGGGTAAAACTGTTTCCAAAGTTACTTTATCCTCCTGGCTTAGAAACGCCATTACCTTTATCTACCAACAGAATAAGCTATTCTTACCTTCCAGAATAAAGGCTCATTCTACCAGATCTATGGCTACTTCTGTAGCATTTCATTCCAGAACCTCTATGGATGATATCTGTGCAGCAGCCACTTGGGCAAGACCTCATACCTTTATATCTCATGACAAATTGGATTTGACCTCCAGGGGACGAGCATCTTTTGGTTCTTTGGTGTTCAGGAATATCCTTCTTTAGGGCCACCCAGGACTCAAGTAGCTGGGGACTTGGTCCTATTTGTAATGAATATTTACATCAGATAAAGAAGTTATGTCTTACCATAATGTTCCATCTGTGTTGTAGATCTTTGTTCATTCATTACTTCTTGCCCTCGTTCCCCCTGCCTGGACTCCTAGTGGACTTTAGGAACTCTTGGTTAGGGTGTTTGCTCAGACAGAGCCTCCTACTATTTTTTCTATTACTACATCTATTATCTAAGGGTGGGCAAACTCGATCTGGAGTAACTAAGGAGATATGGGCATTATAGGTAGGTCTTAACTGAGAGTTTTTGGATGGCGCAAGCTTGGAAACGGCCGTATCTGTACCGAGGTCCTATTTGTAATGAATAAACAAAGATCTACAACACAGATGGAACGTTATGGTAAGGCATAACTTCTTTTTCTGTATAAATATTCACAAATGACAGAATTATTTACAAAATTCCAGATAGCTGGGCTGGTAGTATTTCCCTTGTGTCACAAGCTCCATTATAGCAGTTTTAGGTGGAATATAAATATATGCCAGTGTAATCCTCCTCCCTAGCCAGTAGCCCATTAGCTCTACAGATATGCCATTATTATATTTTTTATCCTCTTCTATCAGTATTCAAGCTCCTCTTGCAATTAATATAAGTACTGCTCTTTTCCTTTGTCCCAGGTATTCCGCTGAATAACCATCCTGAAAACCATTCTTTATCAAACTCACATGTTCAGCTGTTTGCACTCTACATTTTTTAATATAGTTTACTACTCTCTATTTTTTGTATTTATCTCTGAGACCATTGACATTTAAAGACATTACAGAAAGCATCATTGCATTAAAAAGTTATTATTCCCAAAGGGTGGCCTAATGGTTAAGGTGTTTGCCTTACAAACACAAGGTGTAGGGATTGAATCTCACAGGGGATAATTGGCTAGGCTTAAAATGGCTCACAAGGGCAGTTATCCTAGTACTAATCTATGAGCACCTTTTTTGTTAAATGTCTAGTTCCACCTTTTGTGTTACAATCATGCACTGTTTGACAGGTTGAACTATTATACATTTGTTTCTTGTCGTATCCATTTCAGCCTATGTCACATCTTACCAAACTTTTTGTTTTACTGAAAACTCTCAAAGAAAAAACAAACGCACCTCAATAACCCCTAAAACCTACTAACTTAATACTAACACACAAAACTATGTACATCTTCAGATGCTGAAGTTTTACCCTCCTAATAGGAACAAAAGTCCCAAACTGACAGCCACACTCTCATACTTGAGTTAACCTAGAAGAAAGATTAAACATGCTAAGACACATAGTGCAGCCTGTGCTTCTACCACGTGCTAATTAGTTTTGTCTTTTCTTTATAGACTCTCCCAGCTGGGAAACCCCCTGAATCCTTTCAGAACATTATCCCCTAGCCAATTTCTCTTCTTAGTTTTTTTTTTTTTTTCTTCAGCCAGTCACTTTCCACCAGAATGTAGCCAGTTTCTGTTTATCAGATTGTCTCCATGGAGATATGAGAACCAGGCAGCCATTTTCTGTTTACCAGATTGTTTCCATGGAAACATGAAGAGCAGCTGCAGAATTGCTACTGAGCATACATGTATTTACTAGAAAAAACTCATATCTGATATTCTTTTTCATTTACTTGCTTACTCTTAGAACATGTTACTAAATCAATCTAAAGTTCTTAATCCAGTCATTTCCCCATCCAAGAATGAGAAAAAGCACATTGTTTTTTCTTTTGTCATGCTCTTTTAACTAGGCTTTTTTCATTGCATTCCTTACCTTTCTTAAAACTGAACAACAAGAGAGAAGGGAGAAAGAAAAGAAAAAAGGAACAGCAGCACCTGTTTACAGTTCCCATTACACTTAAAAATAAAAAAGGATGGCGCAGGTAGCGTTGTCCCCTCACAGCAAGAAGTTCTCTGGTTCGATTCTTGACTGAAGTGTCTTCTTTGCAGAGTTTGCGTGTCCTCCCTGCGTTCATGTGGGTTTCCTCCGGGTGCTCCAGTTTCCTCCCATATTTCAACGACATGCGTCTAGAGCGTTTCTGCCTGGGCCTCCGCTGAAAATTGGCTTTGTTCCAAGTTGGACTTTCCCAGTAAACAAATGTTAAATAATAAATAAAATAAACTGAGAACTTTACTTTAAAGCATTCAAAGAAAATCATACACCGCAAAAAATAGTGCTAGCAAGAAGGACATTTCTTTACTTACAGTTAACTTTCTCCCTTCTCTTCCCCTCCCCAAAGCATTTTTGAACATTAATGAAATGAAGTAGGGCATATGCTTTACAGTTCCCCCACAGGTCCAACAAATTCTGAAAAACTCCAGTATTTCCAAATTTTTTTGTTCGGTCATATTTCACCCATATAATTATTCTATTGTAATCCCATAAAGTTACTGGTTTTATTACTGTTCATCTCCATCTCCAGTGTACTCTTGATTCTTCTAGTCAATTTTCTTGCTCCCTTCCTTCACTCCATTTTCCGTTGAAGCACTGAAAAACGTTTCACAGATACAGTTTCTCTGTGATCTTTATTTCCAGAAGAAAAAAAGCAGCTTTCTGTTTCACAGCTCACTTTTTGTTGAACAAACTTTTTGTATTTCCTCCTTAGTATGTACTTCATAAAAAAAAAAATGATTTTGCACCACTAGGGAAGAATACTTTGAAGACAGTTGGGTACAGCAGTTTGAATCTCACACCTGTGTCTTGACATTCCCTGAACAATAGAATAATTTTGCTTCTCTTTTGCCTAGTGTACAATGAGTAATCATTCTCCACAAACGCTCTGCTGCCTTCCACTTTTAGTACTTTGTCCTTCTGCCACAGTTTTGTTAAAATCAACTCCTTCTGCTGGTAGGATTGCATCTTTACTATTAAAGGTCTATGTTGCTTTCTCATAGCCATGTTTGGAGCATACACATGGTGCCATTTCAACTAACAGCTCCTGATGTGGAATACCAATTCAGTTGCTTATTTTTGCTTTCATAAAATGAATGCAGTCTGTTCTTATTTGTGCTTTCATAAAATGAATGCAGTCTGTTCCTTTCAGTTTCTCTGGTACAGCAGAAAACCTTACGTTTTCTGTACGCACTGTCTTCTAATTCTACTATTTTTTTAAAGAATACTTTTTGAGAAACCTCAGATGCATATTTATCAATTATGGAAATACTTTTGACATTCTTTTAGTTGATACACACAAACTCTTCATAATCATGGTTTAAAATTTAAATGGGTCTGTATAGTAATCCTGTTTGTTAACCAGGTAGGCCCACTAGACACAGACTCCCTCTTCAGGGGGTGACCTTGGAGCAAAGTCTAGTTAAGCGACTTGCTCAAGGTCACACTTTAGGCAAAAACAAGGGCTGAGGGAATCAAACCCTCTACCACAGGTACTACAGCTCATAACCTTAACCTCCTAACTGCCATATAAAGTTGAGTCTGAAGGGTCCCCTTGTTGGATAATATAGCCACCACATCTTTCTTCCAGGATGCTGGTACCTCCCCTCATTTTAAAACACTGTTAAAATATCCCATATCTTTATCAATTTCTCCCCTCCTGACTTCCATGGGAATACCATCTTTTCCTGGAGAATTCCTTGCAGACTGATTATACACTACCATTTTTTTTCATTTCTTCTTCTGTCACAACTATTAGTTGTTAAGCCTCATGTTCCATAAATACTTCCATCTATAATCTTTCATGGTTTCAGCATTCCTTTGCTTTATATAAATTTTCATTACAATTCTGAAATATCTGTAATACCTGTACAGGATCTCTGTTTTTTAATGTCATAAGCTTCCTAAGATGGTGACAACCCTTTCCACTTTCTGGTGCCTAAGTTGCTGTGTTAAAAGTTTTTGTGTTCTGGAATTATCAGAAATAGTTACTTAACAGAAATCGTTCTAAACTTACACATATAATCCAAATACTCCCTTAGTTTCTCTTTAGCTCTTTGGAGTTTATTGTTTTCTTGTTCTGTGATATTCCCCTTATTCTGGAATACTTTAACCTTTGTCAGCCCCTCTAAATATGTCCTATTACTTCTTAACCATATAGCTTTCTCTTTTTCCTACCCTATTTTTAAACTCCATTTTGATTTTATCCCACTCACTAGCTCACCCCTCTGAAGAAACTTCTAGCTTCCTTAATAACTTTTGCATAATTTCCACTGCCTGTTCCTTAAATTCTTCTCTTTTCAACAGGTAGGTGGGAAAGTGCCAGAGTCTCATTTTTACTTTTTCCCTGCATTTTATCTTAGTCTTTTATCAGTGCATAATCTGAAACATCGATTGGATGTGTGGTGAAGCTTTCAATTAAAATACACATGTTCCCGTGAAATATAATTTCTATCCAGTCTAGCTAAGTTATTGTACCTTGGGGAATAACATGCAACCTCTCTCTCTCTGAGTTCCTACTACTGAATTCATGTCTTTCATACAAAATATTGTCAAAATGTTTTCAGAAATCTACCCACTTTTATTATATTTTCCCTTCTAGGTCCTCCAATAACATGAGTTCCACTCCCCACATATAAGTAATATTTCTGGCTAAAAGCGGATTATTTCTCTTAAACTTTCCTAAACTCCATAATAGCAGTTGTTGGTGGAATACAAAATGTATGTCCCTACAGTCCTCTTCCCCTGCCAGTAATCCTGTACTGCCACAAAAACCTACCATTTTTTGTATTTTTCCTTTATCCCTATTTGAGTTAGCTAGCAATCCATTGTCCCTGATATTCTGCTCAGTGCATACCCTGTAATCCTTTCTTTATCAAATTCACATGCTCAATTCTATCCAAATGTATTTTTCCTGCAACATTGCTATTTTCACCCTTCTTTTCAGTACATTTTGCATTGTATTTATACTTGTATGACCATTTGTATTCCATGATTATGTAGACAGAGTAGGCATTATGATAGAAAGCTATTACCTCCATCTTTTGTACTTGACAGTTATTTTAAATGTACATTTCTAACTTTTAGCTTATAAATACACATTATTATTTGGCAGGCTAATATTTTATGCAAGCTGAGATTGCCTTCCCTACCAGTAGCTGATATCAAAGCATAGGCAAAGAGATAAGGGGATGCAGAGTAAAAGACCATGTGTAGTAGGTTTTCAGTTAATTAGTAAGACATATAAAATATTGCATGATAACTATAAAAATCAGTCTGAAGAGGTTAGAAAAGATTGAGAGGAGAGACTGGAAAGGCATTTTACAAACAGACAATGGAAAGACATCTGTATGACTCTCAAATATGCAACAAAGTTCAGAAGGTTTATAATTTTTATATGGAAATGCTTGCAAGAAGACTTCAGAGATTTTCCCTGGGTAGACAGCAAATGCTGGATGTGTGATGGGAAAGAGAGAGAGGTAATTGGGAACATTTTTGGGAGTGTAATGAGTTGTCATATTTTCGAAATTCCATACAGAGGAGTAATATGTGGCTGCACTAAGGAAATGATTATCTGGACCTGGGGCACACAAATTCCCTACACATAGTAAAGTCTTACTAAGTTTAATGTTAATGGCTGCCAAAAAAAAATTACTAGAAAATGAAAACCATCATCTAAACCAACTATAATTGAAATATGGAATACTGTAAAGGAGATAAAAATAACTGCAGGTGTGATCTTTAAAAAAGAGAAGTCACAAATTGCATAGAAATAAATGGAATTCATGGAAACAATAGATGCAGTGTAGTGTTTGGGAAGAGGAATAAGGTGTAAGGCAGGAAATGAGCAATGTATGTAATATTGGACTGAATGATAACTGTTAAAATGAAAACATATGTACACTGCATGTAAATAATGAAAAATTTTGCTGTGGTTTGTTTTTTTCTCTGTCAATGTATTTGTACCCAAGTCATTATTGAAATTGTGCTTTAATTAAGGTGTTAAAAAGAGAGAAGATGGAGTTGAGGTTGTCTTGGGAAAGGACAGTCAGGATGAGTCATTTCTGATCTTTTGGGGGGGTGTCTGCTCAGTGGGCATTCAAGCTTTTTTATGTTTTACTTGCCATTTCCTTTTGTACTTACATTTTTTTCCATTTGCCAGATCTGGTGGTCTCTTTTTAGGGCTATACGGCAAAGTCTTGGGTGAGAAATTTCTGCCATACCTACCTTTTATCTGATAAAAAAGACTAGTCTTACACTTCTCCTCCACCTTCTTGTATGTCTCTTGAGTGGGGGTCTGAAAAGAAGATCCTGACTTAAAAGGGGCATTTAGTATATCAGACATCTCATTATCTGGTGTGTTTGGGGTCCTCAACCAAGTATGTCTTATAATAACTTACTCCATTACCACTGTCTTGTACAATGTATTATGCTACATTTCTTAGAGCTTTTCACTAAGAGAGGTCCATTAAACTCTTGTTTCAGGTTTTTATCCTCAGGCCTCCATACCTTGTTCCTCAACTGATGGTGTAGAGGTACGTTGCTGTCATTGTAGTGCACAGGATCCTGGGTTCAAGACTTGGTAGTGATGACTTTGGTCCTCTCCTGTTTGACATCTACCTCTCAGAATCCCAGGCCAACACAGAATGACTTTGGCTGATGAGGTTCGCGGATGACTGCAACCTAGGAATCATTATCAACTTCCAAGTGATGCAGACATCCTACAAAAGGGCCTCTCTGAGACCATTGACAGGTGTCGGAATTATGGCCTGAAGCTTAACGCCAAAAAATGCTGTATCATCCCCCTTTGGAAAAAACTCAGTTCCCACATATTACCACGTTGATGGGAGCCCACTGAACACTGAAGGGGCGATAAGAGATCTGGGCACCCAGGTCGACAGCCACCTCACCTTCGACCACCACATTGCCACTGTGATCAGAAAGTTCTTCTACATGGCACATCGTATAACCAAAGGTTTCGCATCTAGGAAGAAAGAGGTCATCATCCCTGTCTACTCATCCCTCATTAGACCAATCATCGAATATAATGCCCCGTTTCGCATATACCTGACCAGACACCTATAACAGATGGAGAGGCCACAAACGTACCTCACAAAAAGGATCCTAGACCTTAAATCCTACATGGACAGACTCAAGAAACTTCAGCTGTTGTGTCTCTTATCGTCTACTTAGAGGTGGGTGATCTTTGCTTGACTTACAAAGCCATGTGCAACCCAGCCCTACTTGAAATGCTACACCAAAAGAAATCCCAATACCTGTGTGCCACACGCTTCAGAGATTACAACTTCATTACCACAATTAACAGAACATGCTGGAGAGACAGGTTCATCTCCCAAAGCCTGCCCATACTCTGGAATAAGCTTCCCATTCATGTCAAGCAGAGCACCTCGCTGGCCCTCTTCAAGAGAAATATTGAATGGATGGGTAACAGAAAGTTCACTCCAGGGATTATTCCAGTTGCCCTGTTGGATAGGGGCACTGTGAACTAATATCGGGTGGTACAGTGCCTGGGTAATATTTTTGGGCTAGGCTTGTAAAGGCTGCAGGGCCATTAGCCTAGTACACACCTATGAACTGTTCCAGTGGGATCTGTTGGTAAGAAAACATGTGGGACTGGCAGTGTAAAGCCCTAAAAGCCAGAGTAGGAGCAGTGTGCACTTTTTCCCAAATCTATCAAATGCTCAGCTCTCCATGCCATTTGGAATATGATTCCTGATAAGAGTCAAAACAGCTTTCTTGATAGAATCCAGAGACACTACATCTAGATCAGCTAATGGGTTTCTGTACAGGTACGTATGTGAACCCCTGACCCAATAAAACCAGTCAGGCTTCCTGGGAGTTAGGAGAAGGAAGTCAGGCTCCAATGATGCATTCTGATAACACATCCTCTAGGACTTGTAACACTGGAGAGATGGAAAATAGCTATGCTCAGGGAGACCCATGAAGGCCCTATATCTTTGCTGGGCTTCAGACTACTGCTTGGAATCCCACAAGACGGTCTCTTCAATTCTGTGAAGAGTATACCCAAAAGAAAAGTCCTCTGGTGGAGAGACAGAGGACAAGATGTACTTGGTGTCCAAGTCCAGGGACTCAGCAGATGGGAACCTACCCAAATATACCAGTTCATCAGCCTAGGAGTGAGTGGAGTCATAATCTACATCAGGGAGCTCTACCATTCTCTGCTTAGGAGGGACTCCAGACACCAATGGAGTATCTATCTCACGCCTCTTGGACTTGATGCAAGTTATGACTTATGAGGGTTCCAGCCAGCTGAACTATGGATCTGATATTGTTAATTCTCGTTCATTTCTTATGCCTGGGTTATCGGTTCCGACCTCGGAACTGAGACGGCCATCTTCTAAGCTCACGACAGCCACAAACTCTTGAGCTAAACTCTTACCCACAATTCCCCTCTCACTGTTACCTCAGATTTCGTTTGCCGCATCGCCATTCAGTCGTGTCAAGCCACTTCTCTTGAGCTAAGTAAAACTTTCTTTGATAATAACTAATCGTATTACAGTTCTTCTCAGTTCAAATCTTGTTAAATAGTTATCTCTTACCTATCGCATCTAGCAACTCTATTTTGTTTTTTTTTTAGCCCTTCTTTCTTCTTACTGTAAGGTAACTCCTTTACCATCATTGGTAAAACCTTTCTTTTCTTTACCTTCGGTTATTTCTCATACCATTGTTGGTACCTTCTTCCTTCCTTTTCCTTTCTTCCTCCTTCCTGTCATGGCAGAGAAAAAAGGTGGTCCGGGATTTAAAAGATGTGTGGATTGTAGGCATACATTGCCTATTTCGGATGCACATGCATTATGCGTTTACTGTTTGGGTGTGCCTCACTTGACTGTGGACCCACCTTGCGGGATTTGTGCTAACGTTTCTAACAGGACTTTGGTGGAAAGGAAAAATTGATTTTAAAGGGACTACTTAAATCTTCCTTTTCAGAGGCTATTTCTGGGTCGGAGGCTTCAACCCCTCCTAGTTCTCATAAGAAAAGAGCTGAACACAAGAAGGCCAAGTCTCTTCCATCGTCTCTTGCTGGGGATCACCAGGAACTGAGACCTAAGAAGGCCAAACTTTCTAGTTCAGATTTGACTTCCTCAGCCCCGAGGCTTTCGGTGCCTAGATCTTCTGCACCGAAGCCTTCGGCACCATCTGTTACTTTGGCACAGAGTATTGTGCTCTACACCTTATCGGAACTGAGGGGCCCCTCTGTTCAGACTTCCTTACCGGCACCAACCTTTTTTTCGAAGCAGACTTTTTCAGCATCTATGATGTGCCGACGCCCTCTCCTGCTTCAACTCTGACAATTTACATGGCACCAACTATCCCCTTGGTACCGACCACCTCGTTTTCCGCACAGACTTTTTTGGCACCTACCATAGTGCCACCGACCTCGTCGGTGCAGACCTTACGTTCGGCACCGATGATCTCCTCTGTGCAGGCACCAGTAGTACAAGCCTTAACAGTACCATTGTTCTCAGTGCAGATGCCTATTTTAGCACCATCCAAAGACTCCTTTGTGGGCACCTAGTTTCCTTCATCCTTGGATAGACCTGACCCCCCCCCCCCTTCAGCTATGTCCATGACATCCACTAGAAGCTTCTCGGAACATGATGTGGTGCGTCTTGTGGTTTAGTTGCTTTTGGCCAGAGGAATCCAACATTCCAGGTCCTACTCTTCCTTTGGAGGTGAACACCCTCCTCCAAAGACCCCTACCTATTCTCCTCCTTCATTGCCTTTGAAGCCCCTTGCTGTAGCACAGACTTCTCTCATTTCGGCTCCTTTCATGGACCTCGCTAAGGAGCTGTAGTTGCCTTTGTGGCAGGAGAGACTTGTCACTCCAGTCACTGCTTAGGATGCCAGCTGTGGCGTACATACTCCTGTTTTTCACAGCCATCCAGGGACTCCAAGTTGGCGGGCTGATTTGCTTGAGCAAGGTGTGACCTCCTTGGGTGGACCAGCCTTCCAACTCCTGGAGAAGGCTCTTGCGTCTGTTGGCGATCCTGTGCTATCACTGCCCCCATCCTCCTCTGGACTGCAATTTACACAATCTACCCCTGGTGGACACTGGGCACAAGGGCCTCGGGACACACTCACACAGGAGGCCCCTTTTGCGCTGTCTTCCCCAGATTCTCCCCCTGAGGAAGTTCATCGCAAGAGTTTGTGTATGAGGAAGCATGTGGACTCCCCAGAGGAGTCCCTCACGGAAGACACAGACTTTGATGATGGGGAAGGGTCCCCTCGGTCACCCTCTGAGGTATCCTTTGAAAATATCCTCTAAATACTTAAGCAGAGAGGTGAATGGCAGCCCTCTAACCCGACCTCTGAAGAGTCTGTGTTCCTGCAGGCCTTTCATGCCCAGCCCCCTATCTCCTGGGTTACTAAACCTGCCGCCGACCTTGTCCAGCTCATCGTGCAGTGTGCATGGAAGGCTCCTGACACCGTTGATGCCATTCCCCACAGACCTGATAAAATTTTGTCCCCTCCAGATAGTGATCCTCACTGGTCCAAGGTCTTCCTGTAGGTGCCTTGGTGGTGGAGGCTGCAACAAAAAAGGATCTGGCAGAAGAAAGCCAGACTGTCCAACCACACAACGGTGTGTCCCGGGCACTGGACAGATTATGGAAGTTTACCTTTGGCTCAGTGACCTTTGCAGTCAGGTCCTTGAATTATATGGCACATTTTACCAGACTTCAAAGATACTTGATTTCTGAACTCTCTGAAACTTTGGCCAGAGCTGTGTCTGATGAGGTCCGGGACAAAGTGGCCTCACAGTTAGCCACCCTTGAATCGATCTCTAACTCCTCCATGCGTCTGATTTCTATCGCATCAGAAGGAGCAGCTAGAGCAGTGGGTGCAGGCATAGTCATGAGTCGGCATGCCTGGATGCGCTTGTGTGATTTTATGGAACTCTTCAAGGCTTCCTTTCTGAATGCTCCCATTGAAGCCTCTTCGTTATTTGGACCCAAGGTAAAAGACATGTGGCTAGATGTGAACAGGATGGTAAGACCCTTTCTGCCTTGGGTGTCTGTTATTCTTCCCCTCAGTGGGCTTTCTCCAGAAACCAGAAGAGTGGGAAGATGTGGCAGAAAAAGTCTGAAGGTTCTTTCCGTGACACACAAGCCGTGTTTTCCCCTAGTGGCAGAGGGGGAAACTCGTATGAAAGATGCCCCTTTTGGGGCAGAGAAGGTCCGCGTAACCAGGGTTCCAGAGATTCTTTCTCTGGCCATTCCTACCAGTGCTCCTGAAGAGCGGCCCAACTGCTTTCCTCTGGAAGCAGTTGGGGATAGTCTCTCTTTGTACCCTTCTGCCTGACTAACCATTACCACCGATTCGATTCTTGGGTATGAGAGATAACCACCAGAGGTTATCTTATTCCCTTTGATCTTTGTCCCGTCCCCCTAAAAAACTTACCCGACGTTCCACCCAGTCAAGGGGAAGCAGCAGCATTAGAGATTTAAAAGCTGCTAAGAAAAAGACTCATCCAAATAGTCCCACCAGACCAGATAGGATCCAGATTCTACTCAAGATTATTTTTTGTGCCAAAAAAAACGGGGACTTGAGACCGATTTTGGATCTCCGTGTACTAAACAAATTTGTAGAGGTACAGAAATTCCAGATGGTCACAATACAGTCTATTCTCCCACTCTTGGAGGCAGGCGATTGGATGTGCTCTATAGATCTTCAAGATGTGTACTACCACATAAAGGTGGACAGACCATCGAGAAGATTCCTTCGCTTCCGTGCGGGAGCCCGTCATTACCAGTTCCGAGTACTCCCCTTCAGACTCTCTACAGCCCCCAGAATGTTCACAAAGTGCATGGCAGTTGTCACAGCTCTCCTGCAACTGCAAGGATTCTGGGTGTTTCCATACCTAGATGACTGGCTCATCACCGCCCCCACCAGACATCTATTGGAAGAAGCCTTGGCATACTCTCTTTACACTGCAGAAAGGCTAGGTGTAACTATAAACTGGCAAAAATCCAACCTATCTCCATCCCAATCCATAGAATTCATTGGGGTCCTGTTGGATACAAAGAACTGCATGGCACTGATTCCAGAGCACAGAATTTTAAGGATAAAACAACTCATACCCATCCTCTCACGGGAAAGTTCCACAGCACATTCTGTCCTCCAGATGTTGGGTTCCATGGCAGCTTCCATCACCATTATCCCCCTTGCGAGATTCCACGTGAGGCTTTTACAATGGGTACTACTCACCTAGTGGTACCCTTTTCAGTTTCCTCTATCATCCCAGATTCGGGTGACTCAGAGATGCAAACAAGACTTGATTTGGTGGATGAAGCAGAACTCGTTACAATGGTCTCGCCCCCTTCACACCCCAGCAGCCCAAAGCCACAGTGACCACGGATGCCTCCCTGATGGGGTGGGGGGACTTTTTCAGGGGAAGACAATCCAAGGCACGTGGTCGGAACTAGAGTCCCAGCTGCATATAAATATCCTGGAGCCGAGGGCGGTGCTTCTAGCGTTGCAAGCATTTCATCCCTTCTTTCCGTCATGGACTATTGCAATACAATCGGACATGGCTGTAGTCTGGTACATCAACAAACAAGTCGGAACCAAATCCTACCCACTTTGTCGAGAGGCCATGAGGATATGGCATAGCTACCAACCGCTTTCTGATAGCAACGCACATTCCCGGGTGTTCCAACGTGATAGCAGACAGATTGAGCAGGTGCATTCTGCAACCACCACAAGTGGTCTCTGAATCCTCTTATTGTGGTGGAGATTTTAAACCGCTGGGGTCTCCCTTGCTGCGACCTCTTTGCATCCCCAACCAACTACAAATGCAGCAATTACTTTGCCCTGATTCCCCCATGGGGACAGTCACCCAGGGATGCTCTAGTCGACGATTGGCCCTCGGGTCTGCTTTATGCCCCCTCCTCTCATTCCCCAGTTCCTGAAGAAAGCCTGCCGGTTGAAGAGCAATATAATCCTCATAGCGCCATATTGGCCTCATCAAATTTGGTTCTCCTTCCTATGGCCTCCCCTGCTAGATCAACCATGGATTCTTGATCCAACTCCGGACTTGATCTCCCATCTGCAGAACCTGATTCACCCCAACTTGAATAGCCTGAAGCTCACAGCTTGGCTCCTCCACTTCCGGTGACTGCCAGGCAGACTGATCTTTCTTCCCCAGTATGTGACATTCTTATTGCATCTCATAAGTCTTCCACCAGAACTACGTATCTCAGCAAGTGGAAAAGGTTTACCATTTGGCTGAAGGAAAGACGGGTAGACCCTTTTTCAGCACCAGTGCCGGTAGTACTGGAATACCTGTCAAGTTTATTCCAATCTGGCCTTTCTGCTTCTACCATTCGAGTTCATTTGGCCGCAGTATGTAATTTTCACAATGGTGTTCATGACTCTTCCCTTATTATCACACAAATTATGCAAGAACTTTCTAAAAGGCGTAAATCATTTGAAACCCCCTTTTAGAGAACCTATCCAGCCATGGGACCTGTCATTAGTTCTGCAAGCTTTGACAACGTCTCCTTTTGAACCAGTTTCTTCATGCAACCTCAAGTTTCTTTCTTGGAAAACTTTGTTCTTGGTTGTCATTACTTCTGCCAGACGTATCTCTGAACTTCAGGTTCTATGCATCAAATGGCCTTACTTGATCTTTCATAAAGATAGTGTCATTGAGAACTAATCTTTCCTTTCTGCCAAAAGTGATCTCTGAAATGTCCATTAACCAAACCACTGAATTGCCAGTTTTCTTTCCCAATCATTCTAACAGAGGAGAGTATTGTCTACATACCCTAGACATTCACAGGCAAATTTGTTTCTGTCTGGACAGAACTAAGGCTTCTCGCAAATCAGATCAGCTATTCCTGGTCTATTCTGGGCCTTGACTTGGATGTGCTGTTTCTAAGGTCACAGTGGCTAAATGGTTAAAAGACTGTGTAACATTTATTCACAAAACTCACAATATCCCTCTGACTACAACCGTAAGGGCTCATTCCACTAGATCGGTAGCAACTTCTGCTGCCTTCCATGCTAGAGCTTCTTTACCTGACATTTGTGCAGCTGCCTCATACCTTTATCAGCCATTACAAATTGGATTTGGCCTCCAGAGTAAGAGCGTCCTTTGGTTCTCCCAAGAATGAAGGTAGCTGGGGACTCTGTCCCAGGCATAAGGAATGAACGAGGATTAACAATATCAGATAAAGAAGTTATGTCTTACCATAACGTTCCATCTGTATTGTTGATCCTCGTTCAGTCATTACGACCCTCCCTCCTTCCCCCTCCTGAGGCTTATAGTGGATCTCCTCATCCGGTTCCATTAGGTCCTTTGACCAGAGGTAGCCTCTACTTTCAAACTCAATCTGAGGTAACAGGGAGAGGGGAATTGTGGGTAAGAGTTTAGCTCGAGAGTTTGTGGCTGTCACAAGCTTGAAATATGGCTGGCTCGGTTCCGAGGTCAAAACCGATAACCCAGGCGTAATGACTGAACGAGGATCAACAATACAGATGGAACGTTATGGTAAGACATAACTTCTTTTTCCCAAAGATGAATCTCAGGGGGAGGAGTTGACCTAAACCACTGCCTGGCATAGGCCAAGGCAAGATGGGCTGCCCCTGCTTAGGTTTTGGTGTCTTGTGCCTACTACGTTCAGACACTGACACCTTTGAGGCTTCTTATCTTGGGCCAGGGGCAAAAACCTCATGCAGTTTTCAGAAACTTCCTCACACATAAATATCCAGGGATATCCCATATTCTCCTTCTGAAACTGAAATGCAAGCCTTGGTTGTCAGTCGGTCTCCAGTTGCTGAAAAAGCTTTGGAAATCTCAGTCGGAGAGGACATGCCAGAAACTAAAGGTGTGGGTGCCTGTACAGCAATCATGCCAGAGGTTTTAGCCAGAACAGTTTCCATAATCAGGAGCTTTGAAACCACCTCAGCTCACATGGAATCACTGAGCTGCAGAAAGCTTGAATCATAGATGACATTCTTAGTTTCTTTACACTTATTTTCTTAGTATGTTTTTTTTCTCAGGAGGAATGCTCCCAGAGGCCTTGAACAATGCTGTGGAGGCCTGAAATTAATCTGCCTTGATTTTGGCTGCAAATTCCCATGCTTTTGATTACATCAGATTGTCCTTGAAGGGATGAACGATGCACAGCGCAGGCAAGGCTCCATGACATGCTCTGGGCCAAGACAAAAAAAAAAGACTCTTCTAGAAGTTTGCCACACAATAAATAATTATTTACTTTAGCTGATAATTATTCTGAACTGCAGTTTGAATAATTCATTAGCTATACAATTTTCATGGACCAAGAGAAAAAGAAAGATGTACCCCAATAGGGTACTTATCTGTCCCTGGAAGACTTTTTAGGCTGAACAACAGACTACATCCTCTGTGCAGATACATACAACCAATGCAAACTACATGGCAAGAAAGATATGAAGGCAGCACTGACCAATGTACCATTTATACTACTGATGTCCTCACACTGGAAAGAAGATATTGGCTGGAGCCGTCTGGGAGGGAACACCTCTGGAAGAATGGCCGGCTGGGGTCAACTTGCAGGCACAATATCTCAAGAGTGAGGACTGCAACAGTGAATACTACGATGAACATTTTCACAATTCCCGGATATGTTTTATGTATGGTAATCAAAATTATGCTACATAATAGAGTTTCCAAACATACAGACATTTTTCATCCTAACTGTAAATGCAGAGTACTGGCTTCTTTCAGCCACTGAATTACAGCATCATATACTCTGGAGAGCACAAGATCATGCCTTTTGCTAGCAGCACTATGGATCAATGGTTTGGTGCCCCTTAGCTCATAAAGTAAATGTGATAGTCTATCAGCATTTCTGTGCTACTTCATGCTTTTGAATTTAGTGCCATACAAGTGTTAATGATCAGCATTGCACATCCTGTACTCATCAGAAATATTCCTTTTTGGGATTAAAAATAGGTAGTAAAGGCGGTCTGTCCTGCATCATTAAGAGCCCTACTTTATAAATGTACTGGTTATATTTTTACCGCTCAGACCAGATTAAGGGCTTCCCTTAAATCTGGGCATAATTATGCTCAGATATTATCAATGATTGTGAAGCATATGCTGCACTTTCTCTGGGTACTACAGGTGATGTAACATCGCCTATTCCATATGCCACTCAGATGAATAGAGGAAGGCTAAAATGTATAAGATTTCTTTCTGTGTTATTTTCATGGCTGTCATTCATTTCAGATAGACTTATTTTGCAAAAACACCTTCAAGGGGCATAGCAGCACTGAGAGACTTCATAGGAACCTGTGTAAGCAGTTAGTCAGACCTAGGTATAACCTCAGATCTGAAGTAGTTACTTCATTTGATCTGCAACCTGTAGGATTCGGATCCGACCTCGGATCCGAGCTGGCAGCTTTCCAAGCTTCAAGATCCGAGCTCCTAGCTCCTCCCCCCTACCCATAATCCCATGCTACCAACCACATTACCTCAGATCGTTTTTTGCCGCGGCTAAAGACGGTTGCTTCTCTGTGAAGAGCTCCTAGCATTTAGTGAGATTGTTCCTTTTTTCTCTCAAAACTTTGAAATTTTCTATTTAAAATTGTGTGTGTGTGCTGTTTTAATCAAAACCTTCCTTGTTTAAAAAAAAAAAAACTCTCTTAGTTTTAAATTGTCTCTCCCCCTCCCCCCCTTAGTGTTTGGGTGTGTGTATGAGAGGATAATGGCTGAATACAAAGCTATTTTTTCAAAGTGTACTGAGTGTGGCCACAAGCTTTCCCCTGCTGATGGCCACACTCAGTGCGTTTTGTGTCTGGGGGCAGTACATTTGTCGGAGGCCTGCCAAATCTGTGCGGCCTTCAACCCTCGGGCACTTAGGGACAGGAAGAACAAGCTGATCCTGGCGGGAAAACTCCCTCAGGAGTCAGCAGCTTCTTCCTCTCCCAGCCAGACCCAAGCTACTTCTGTAGCTTCGGCGCCGGCCACTCCGGCAGCTGTACCCGGGACTCAACCTCCCCTTTCAGGTACTAGCTCTGTGGAGTCTGGGTCTTCTTCTCATAAGGAGAAGAACAAGCATAGAGAGAGGGAAAGTCATTCTACTAAAAGACGGGCCGAGTCTCATCCCTCGGCTCCACCTGAGAAGTTACTTAAGTCCCCTGAGAGGGTCTCCGGATCCTTGTCCTCTCGGCTCCGTTCTCCTTCTTTTTCTCCGGAGCCGGAGGAGGATAGGTCTCCCTCGAGGTCTTCGAGGTGGCCTTCCCGGCCTGCCTAGACTACCTCTTCGCGGTCCACTAGAAGCATCTTCGAGGCAGACATGGATCGGATGATGCGAAGGTTTTTGCAGACCCAGATGCAGATGGGGATGCTCTTGCCTCCCCCCTCCCCTTTGGGAGGGATGGTGGCCCCCATCTTTGCCCCGATAGCTCCTTCTCCGACCCGATTTCGGGTCTCGGAGTTGTCGGATCCAGGCCCTTTCGGATCGGGGGATACGTCGCCGCCGACAGGATTGGTCTCTTCGACGCCGACTATGCCTTCGTGCTTGTCGGATCCAAGCTCTCGGGGCCGAGGGTTGAGCATCGGATCCGAGGGGGTGGTTGTGTCTTCGGCGCCGATTGGGTCAGAGCGCACCGCCACCTCGGATCAGATTGCTTCGGCTCCGACCCCGATCGTCTCCTCGGAGCAGAGGAGGTTGCTTTCTCAGGCTGGTGATGGCGAATCTCCTTCGGCTTTTGAGGTGGTTGAGAGGGTACTGTCGAGATCTTCCAGGTCCCCGATTGGGCCTTCGGATCCACCCGTGCCCCCACTGTATCAGGGTCTGTCTTCCATCATCCGTCCATCTGGAGAGCCTGCCCAAAGCCTCC
The DNA here is from genome assembly GCF_019279795.1 of Protopterus annectens. Classification (NCBI taxonomy): domain Eukaryota; kingdom Metazoa; phylum Chordata; order Ceratodontiformes; family Protopteridae; genus Protopterus; species Protopterus annectens. The sequence goes on from NC_056727.1 coordinate 948,607,508, forward strand.
AGTTCCCAGGGAGGAACAACACCCGGTGGACGAGCCTTCTTCGGACAGTCCCGCCGAAGAGGGACCTCGAAAGCACCAGTGCAAAAGGAGGCACCTGGACTCCCCCGAGTCCATTACCACGGATACGGATTTGGAGGATACGGAGGGTTCCCCAAGGTCACCCCCCGAAGATGTCTCATTTGGAGACATCATGGAAATGCTGCGTATAAGAGGGGGGTGGTCTGCCCAAAAACCCTCCCTGGACGAATCCGTATTTCTGGAGGCCTTTGAGGCACTCCCATCTACCTCCTGGGTGTCTCCCCCAGCCGACCCCTTGGTGGACTTAATTACCACCAGGGCTTGGAAGGAGCCCGACACCGTGGAGCCCGGATAAGGTCCTCAGCCCTCTTTCTGATAGACCTTCTTGGTCCAAAGGCGCACCGGTTGATGCTATGTTGGTGGCGGCTGCCACCAAGAGAGAACTTGCCCAAGAAAGTTCCTCGGTCCATCCACCGGACAAGGAGTCCCGAGCATTGGACCGGATTGGGAAGCGGATGTTTGCGTCAGCAACCTTTGCCATAAGGTCGCTGAACTACATGGCACACTCTATCCGGCTGCAACGTGACCTAATCAAAGAGTACACTGCAGCCCCTCCGGAGTCCATGTCGGTCTCGGACAAGAAAGGTTTTGAGACTCGAATGGCCACTCTAAAGTCCATCTCAAATACAACTATGCGGCTTCTTTCTCATGCCACGGAAGGAGCCGCTAGAGCCAGCGGAGCGGGAGTAGTCTTAAGACGGCACTCCTGGCTCCGCCTCTGTGACTTCACGGATCCCTTCAAGGCGTCCTTCGCGAACGCCCCGTACGATGGTTCAGCCTTATTTGGCCCAGCAGTTCGCGACACGCTTGTCCAAAGCGAGAAGGATGGGAAGACGCTGTCGGCCGTCTAAGTCCGCTTCTCTAACCCCCAAAGATCCTTTTCTAGGAATCAGAGGGGGCAAAAGAAGCTGTGGTTTTGAAAATCTCAGCAATCCCGTCCGGTTGCGGACAACTCGTCCTCTAGAGGCAGAGGAGGACAAGGTGGACGCCGGCCCAGAGGCAGAGGGGGCCCGCGCAACTTTGGGTCAAGAGAACCTTTCTCGGAGGGACCCGCGCAACAGCCCTGAGGGCTTGCCCGACTGTCCCTCTCTGGAGGCAGTCGGGGGGCGATTGTTGGAGCACCGATCAAAGTGGGAGTCCATTACAAACGATCGATGGGTGCTCCGGATTATATCCAGAGGTTACACGATACCGTTCTTGCACCCCCCCCCCCCGAAGCCCAAACATCTCCCCGATGTTCCACCCCATCAAAGGGAGTCCGCAACTTTAGAAATTTCGCAGTTGCTAACAGAAAGAGCCATCCAGCCTGTCCCCCCAGATCAGTCCGGATCGGGTTATTACTCCAGGTTCTTTTTGGTGCCAAAGAAAACGGGGGACCTTAGACCCATCCTAGACCTTTCGTCCCTGAACCTGATCATACCCAAGGAAAAGTTCCGGATGGTCACCCTCCAATCTATTCTCCCCCCTCTGCAGGAGAACGACTGGATGTGCTCGTTGGATCTCAAGGACGCGTACTACCATATACTAATGGACAGGCGGTCCAGGAGATTCCTCCGCTTCCGGCTAGGAGCCAGTCATTATCAGTTCAGGGTTCTTCCATTTGGCCTAACCTCAGCCCCCAGAGTGTTTACCAAAGTCATGGCAGTGGTAGCAGCCCACCTGAGACTCCAGGGCATTCAGGTGTTCCCTTACCTGGACGATTGGCTCCTCACCGCCCCCAGCAAGCATCTTCTGGTTACAGCGAGAGACTATGCCCTAGCTCTGTTTGCTCAATTGGGCATCTCAGTCAATTTAAAGAAGTCCTGCCTGTGCCCAACTCAAGCCCTAGATTTCATAGGGCCAGGTTGGATACTCGAATTTCCAGAGTGGTTCTCACACCGACCAGAATAAACAGTTTGTACCGTCAAGTCTTGGATATTCTTCAGAGCCCAAACCCCCCAGCAGAATTAGTCCTGAGGGCGTTAGGATCTATGTCGGCGGCGATAGGCCTTTCTCTCCATGCCCATCTATGGATGCTTATATTACAGTGGACTGTCCAGGTCCAATGGTCTCTGTTGACCCATCCTTTGGACATGCCGATTCCCCTGAGCAGGGCATGCAGGGACTCCCTACTTTGGTGGCTGCAGGCAGAACAACTCAAGGAAGGGAGACCCTTTGTGATTTCCCCCAGTCGAAGCCACGTTGACCATGGACGCTTCCTGCCTCGGGTGGGGCGGGCATTATGCAGGCAAGTCAGTCCAAGGAACGTGGACTCCTCTAGAGACTGCATTGCATATCAGTGTCCTAGAGATGAGGGCAGTGCTATTGGCGTTGCAAGCTCTCCATCACCTTCTACCTCTGGGAACTATTGCAATCTAGACGGACAACATGTCCGTGGTCTGGTACATAAACAGGGAGGGACCAGGTCTTACCCCCTGTGTCGAGAAGCCATGAGAGTGTGGGAATGGGCTATTTCCACCAACCGCTTTCTGATAGCAACGCACATTCCGGGACGGACCGACATATTAGCAGACAGCCTAAGCCGGGTATTTCTCAGCCCTTACGAGTGGTCTCTGAATCCCTCTGTCGCGAAACAGATATTCCACAAATGGGGTCAACCTCGCTGTGACTTTTTTGCCTCTCCCCTAAACTCAAAATGCAGCGAGTACTTCGCGATAGTTCCCCCCAAAGGGGAATCTCCCACGGACGCCTTGGTTCATGCTTGGCCGCCCGGTCTTCTTTATGCATATCCTCCTCTTCCTCTGATTATGAAATTCATCCAGAAAGCCTGTCGGTTGGGGAGCAGAGTGATTCTCATTGCCCCATTCTGGCCTCGACAAGTCTGGTTCCCCTTTCTGCAGTCTCACAGTGTGGCTCCCCCATGGATCCTGGATCCCAGACCAGACCTAATCTTGCATCCGACGAGATGCCACACTCCAAACCTGGTCAGTCTCCGGCTCACAGCCTGGCTGATCCAGTTCCGTTAATGGCAAGGACTCCCGGTATCTCTTCCCCTGTTAAGGCTATTCTGGTGGCAGCTCATAAGCCATCAACCAGAAAACTCTACAGCAGTAAATGGAAACGTTTTTCCATCTGGGCAAAGGGTAAGGAATTAGATCCCTTTACGGTTCCTATTCCAACCATTCTGGACTTTCTATCCCTCCTTTTTGAGCAGAGAACTAGTGCGTCCACCATTAAAGTTCAACTTGCAGCCATCTCTCATTATCATGTGGGAGATGGCATAAGTTCCTTGGCTTCAGCCAAAATTTGCAAAGCCTTCCTAAAAGGCGTGTTCCTCTTAAAGCCTCCCATTAAACCGGCTATGCCTCCATGGGATCTTACCTTGGTCTTACAAGCATTAACAGAACACCTTTCGAACCTGCGGCCTCTGTGCCCTTAAAATTCTTATCTTGGAAGACAGCCTTCTTGGTAGCGATCACTTCTGCCAAGCGGGTATCAGAGCTACAAGCCTTGTGCATTAAGTATCCATACCTTATTTTTCACAACGATAGGGTTGCCCTCAGGACTAATCCTCCTTTTCTTCTAAGATAGCCACAGATTCTAACATTAATCAATCTATTAACCTCCCTGTTTTCTTTCCTAGCTTCCAAAACAAAGGTGAATACACATTGCACAAATTAGATGTACACAGACAACTGCGTTTTTACTTGCATAGGACTAAAGATTTCCGCAAGTCAGACCAGTTGTTTGTTTCTTATGCTAAATCAGCCATGGGCAAACCAATTTCTAAGGTGACAGTAGCAAATTGGATTTCTCAATGTATCAGACAGGCATACATTTCAATTGGGAGACCAGCTCCGGTTGTCATTCGGGCACATTCTACCAGATCTGTGGCTACCTCAACAGCGTTTTGGTCTAGAGTTCCAGTTGACGATATTTGCTCAGCAGCTGCCTGGTCCTCTTCCCATACGTTCATTTCTCATTACAAGCTGGACATGGATCTCCAGAAGTAGGGCTTCCTTTGGCTCCGCGGTGCTTCGGAATATCCTTCCGTAGGGACCACCCAGGACCTTTAGGTAAGCTGGGGACTCTGTCCCACAGGTTGCAGATCAAATGAAGTAACTACTTCAGATATAGAAGTTATGTACTCACCATAACGTTCCATCTGAGTAGATACTTCATTTGTCTGCAACCGACCCCCCCCTGCCATCCCCCGAACCTCTGTAAAATATTGTCCTGTGGAGAATTCTCTCCGTCTTTAGCTTATAGGGCAAAATAACCGATCTGAGGTAATGTGGTTGGTAGCATGGGATTATGGGTAGGGGGAGGAGCTAGGAGCTCGGATCTTGAAGCTTGGAAAGCTGCCGGCTCGGATCTGAGGTCGGATCCGAATCCCACAGGTTGCAGACAAATGAAGTATCTACTCAGATGGAACGTTATGGTGAGTACATAACTTCTATTTATGACACATCTATAGCTGTCACTAAAGTATCATCAGGACAACAGTGTAAGTTAGGAATTCCCTGAAGAACTTGGTGCATCATCTTTTGTCAGTATCTGTTAAGAGGTGCTACCCCAAAACAACATGATGTCTATGTTGGAACAAACTCTTGTGCATTTTAATAATCAAGAGCTGCTTGGAGGATTATCCATCACTGGTGGTCTAGAAGGATAAAACCTAGACTACAACCAAGGTGAACCAAGTCTGATTACAGTCTCTTAATAGAACTGGCTGAAGGCGGGGTGGAGCAAGACACTCACAGCATCAATCTCTTAGAAGAGGGGGCAGCTTTGCAGAGGGTATCCTGGCCGTGGGCTAATGGCTGTCCAAGTTGCAGGCTAGTGATTCTTCTCACTGATGGGTGAGGGCATTCTGAGTTCCTGCTAAAATGATCTCATTGCCAGGATGCTGGCAGGAGCCCAAACCCCTTGATGTGTGTATGAATGTTTGCCTCTACAGATGGCTCTCCCCCTAGCAGTTCTGTGGACTTTCACCACTAGGGAATACATAGGCTTGAGTCCAATGCAGGGGCTTTTGATGGTCAGCGGGGAGAGAGGAAAAAGTGCCTAGAAAATAAAAGAGCTGCTTATATGATTCTTCATTTACAGGGAAGATTGTGCCAAGTCATTATTTGTCAAACATTTCCCCTTGTATATATGCAAAAATGTTTTCAGTTAGTGGTAACAGAAGCTTCAAAGTAGATAACACAGTGATAATCTATCCATTACTCTTTTTTTTACCCATCTTTACACATAGGGGTATCACATCAGCAGTGACAATCATCTAGAGGCAGTGTTCACACTGCCAGGTGCTAGCCCTGCTGCTGCTTTTCTTCCATACCACACTCATTGACATTCACACATATTGTCAATTTTGAAGAGTTCAGTCCACCTACAGCATGTCTTTGGAATGTGGGGAGTAAACCAGAGCACCTGGAGGAAAACCCATGCAAACACAGGGAAGACATCTAGACTCCAAACAGAAGGCACTCCATCTGAGAATCAAACCAGAGAACCTCTTGCTGTGAAGTGAGAATGTTATCTGCTGTGCCACAGTGCTGCCTTACAGTGTCTGGTAGTTGGAAGGAGAATTAAACTGTTACTGAGCTGCTTCCTGCAGTTCAGATTTTTGATGCAATCATCCTCCATTTGCTGTGTACCTCTGAGCAAGTCACTTTGCCAGACATTAATCCCAAACACAGTGATAATGGTAATTTTAAAAATCTCCACAAATGCACACATCTCCAGCCCTGACTCATTTTAGCACAGAAACTCTGGGAGTGGCTCACTCATGTCATTTGACAATGGAGAGTATGCTTAAACTTTATGTAAATCCATCTTTAGCTGGGATCAGACTGTGCATGATTTCTGAAATGTTGTCCCAACAGCTTCAACTGGGGTCTGTATATGATTTGTGAAATTTTGCACTAGCAATTTCTGTCTAGCAATCTTGTCCTTTGTGCTGCTTTTTGTTTCCATCTGTGGCCACTTATATAGCACAGAGGGATAGAACTCTATGAACCAGATGGCCTAAGTTCAGACAGTCATTTTGACAGAACAGCTAGTTAAGAGTGAGTAGGATTGAGCTTCCGACTCTGGTTTACCAATCTTGAGGCAGTCCGGTTGGAAGCACATCACCAGGAGGAGAAGGCTTGCAGATCATGAAGGTGCTAGAAACTGGGCTTGGCACTCTCAAGCTAGTGATGGTAGCTCTCAATACATCTACATATGTGGCAACATGAATGCACAGTAGAGGAGAGCTGAGAAAGGCCCTTGTAATGAAACAAGAACTCATGTCAGCAACCAGAGAGTGGGAATGGGGCCAAAACAGACAAAGCCCCCATAGCCTATAATCAAAATTATCTAGACTGCTAAGTGTGTGTGTGTGTGTGTGGGGGGGGGGGTCATATAGCTCACGTAACTGGACAAAATTAGGAGCATTTTGAAACAGGAGTGCCATGGTCCGGGAGGTATGAATACCAGACCCTCAGGCCACTGTGATGAGGGCAAACCTTCCCTGGCAGTGAGTGATAGGGTGCAGGAAGGACCATGAGCTCCTCCATGGCCACTTCCAGACAGCTTTTGCTCAGTACAGGTCAGGCTCAGTGCACGAAGAAAGAATGGGCTTAAGAGTCGCTGGGGGTGGGGGACATGCAAAAAAATAATTCAAAAGAAGAAAACTTTACTGTCATTTAGGAAACACAAGTGCAACCTAAACAAAATTTTAGGTATCAGCTCGTCATCAGAGTACAGAGGCAATTTAAGTATAAAAAGAATAAGACATGAAGTGTACACAACTATTCTAATGACTTCTTTCGGCGTTTTCCTAAAACACATAAATACTCCTCATAACCTATTTCTAATCAGAAAAAATACTCCTTATAACCTATTTCTAGTCAGGTAAAACTACCCATACATATAAATCTAAACATATGAACAGATAATACTGTACACAGAAAAAAAGAAGAAAGGCAGTTTTGTTAATATTGCACGAGGAATTATTGCAGTTGCACATTTAAGAGAAAGATACCGCACTTCTCTAAGAATATATTAACTACAGTGAATTAAGCAATGTATCGCTTTCAGTAAAATATTACTAGTGAGATCATGTTTGGAGGTAGGAGATGCCCAAGTTGATGTCGGTGTTTGAGCCCCTACGGTTGGATAGAAGCTGTTCTAGAGCGTGGAGGTCCTATAGCGGATGTTGTGTACCTCTTGCCAGATGAAAGTCTAGCAAACCAGCAAAATGCTGGATGTGATGTGTCCCTAAGTATTTTGTATGCCTTCCTTATACTTCTTGTTGTAAAAAGTTCTTGCATGGTTGGAAGATTTATGCCCATTACCTTCTCCAGACTCCTCACCACTCTTTGAAGCTTTTTCCTCTTTGCCGTAGTACTGTTTCTATGCCACATAGTAAAGTTGCAGGTGAGAATACTTTCTATAGCTCCTTCATATAAAGTGGATAGAGCATTTAGAGGAAGCGTTGCTATTTTGAGCCTTCTCCGGAAGTGCAGGCATTGGTGAGATTTTTTTAATTATCTGGCCTGTGTTCACGGACCAAGAAAGTTCTTCTGAGATGTGTACCCCCAGGAACTTTGTAGACTGAACTGTGTCTGTCACCTCACTGTTGATCTCAAGTGGTGAGTAAATGGCTGGCCTTTTTCTGAAGTCAATGATAATTCTTTAGTTTTGTTGACATTCAGATCCAAGTTGTTATTTTTGCACCATTTGATCAGAGAGCTGACTTTGTTACTGTATTCCCTCTCATCATCATCCCTTACGAGACCCACTAAAGTGGTATTGTCTGCGAATCTGATGATATGGTTTTGGGAAATTTTACATAGGAGTCGTGGGTAAGGATGGTGAATAGTAGAGGACTAAGTACACACCTTTGAGGCACACCAGTGCTGAGTGTAATGATATCTGATGTGTTGTTACCAGCACATGTCTTCTGTGGTCTTCTAATCAAGAAGTCAAGGATTCAGTTGCAGAGGCTCTTGTTGATGCCAAGGTTAATTAATTTGCATGTGAGTTGCATCAGAACCGCTGTGATGAATGCCGAGGTAAAGTCAATGAACAACAGCCTGACATAGTTGTTCCTGTCTTCAAGATGTTCCAGAGAGAGGTGCAGGGCCACCGAAATGGCATCTGCACTGGATCTGTTTGACCGATAGGTGAACTGTAGAGGGTTGAAGGTCGGTGGCAGAGCTTCTGACAGATGCTTTTTTACTATCCTTTCAAAGCATTTTATGACATTTGAGGTTAGTGCCACCGGTCTGTAGTCATTTAAGCAAATTGGATTGGCTGTTTTGGGCAGTGGGATTATTTTAGTTACCTTGAAGCATGCTGGCACTCTTTCAAGAGACAGGAAGGTACTGAAGATATCTGTAAGAATTCAGTACTGTTGGTCTGCTCATTCTCTTAATACTTTGCCCAGAATGTTATCACGGCCTACAGCCTTCCTGGGGTTCACTTTCTTAAGTTGGCTTCTCACTTCTCCAGGATTAAGTTTGAGCACTGTCTCATTCTGACTAGTGGGTAGCCTTGTAGCCTCCAGGTTGTTGTTTTCCTCATATCTGCCACAGAATAACTTCAGCCTGTCCAGAAATTCCATGCTGTCATCACATTGAACTGACTTTGTCTTGTGGTCACCTAGCTGCTGAATGCCTTGCCAGACAGAGGCTCCTGGTATCCCTTATGTCCTTGAAGCAACTTTGCACCTTTCTTCCATATTCCCTCTTGGCTTCTTTGATGCCCCTTTTTAGGTTAGCCATTGCTTCACTTAAGACCTACCTTGTCCTTGGCCCTGAATGCCTCACTCCTTGCCCTCAGAAGCTCATACACTCTGCTGGTTAGCCAAGGTTTTTTGATTGGCTCTGATTGTAATCTTCTTGGTTGTAGATACATCCTCATTTTGAAATATATGCCATTGTAGTGTCTGTGTATTCGTCTATGTTCTCATGCTGATTGAAAGTGGCTGCTTCTCTGAAGACATCCCAGCAGGTGTTATCAGAACAGTCCCTCAGACTTTCCATTGCCCCTTCATTCCAAACCCTGATCAGTTTCTCCGTGGGTTTTCTCTTATCAGCAGAGTTTTATAAGCAGGTATTAATCTTACTGAAATATGACCAGAGCTACCCAAGTTTGGCTGCTGCACTGCTTTGCATGCTCCCTTTATGTTGGTGTAAACCTTGTCAAGGGTATTTGCTCCCCTTGTGGGAAAGTAAACAAACTGATTGTAATGGGGTAGCACCTCTCTGAGATCCACATTACTGAAGTCCCCATCTATCACATAAGCACAGTCAGGATTTTCACTTTGCAGCTCACATACAGAATTGGGCAGTATGTCAAGTGCCTCGGAGGTATTAGCACTAGGTGGTATATACAGAGCTGTTACATAGACTCCATTGAACTCTCTGGGTACATAGAAAGGTCTGCATTTCACTGTCAAGAATTCTACATTTTCAGATAATTGTACTTGTATAATTTCACAGTTCATACACCAATTTTCATTTACACAGATGCACAACCCACCTCCCTTAGCTTTTCCACACAGAGCTTGGTTTCTATCAGCTCTAAACAAAGCAAAACCCTCAAGTTCACAGCACTGTCATTGATTTTATTATGCAGCCAAGTTTCTGTAAATATTAGTAGACTGGTATTTCTCACCTTGTTTGTAGTGGAGATGTCAAGTCTAAGAAAGTCCATCTTGTTGTCAATTGAGCAGACGTTGGCTAACAAAACTGAAGGTAAGGCAGGCCTGTGAGGGTTTGTTTTCATTTTGGCAGCAATTCCAGCTCTGCGGTCTCTTTTTCTGATTCTGTCACATCTCTTCCTTTTAGCCCTCATCTGGATTGATCCAGATCCTTCTGCTGCTTGATTCAGGTACTTTACAACCTGTACGGATAAAATGCAAAGCTCCAGTAGTTCTGTGAGTGAAGTAGGCCCCAAACATTCCCCAGACAGCAGGGAATCCAGCCAGTATGTCAGCACTGCAAAATGTTTGATTTCCAGTAACTTTCTTCTGCTATAAGTTATTGTATCCACTTTTAAAACTCTGGAAAATGATTTTCTCCATTTTTGTGAGAAAAAGAAGTCAGATTGAGCATTTCTCTATGATGAGCTGACAGCCACAGCCTCCATGGGTGCCGCCATTTTTTTAATTGCATTATCAAAAAGCCTTTGTTTTTAAACAAGAAACTTTTTTATTAAATTTTCATGTATGACACAGGCGATGGTACATTTATACAAATGAAAATAAACCATAGCGACGCAATCTCAGTTGCAAACATTATACATTCCAAAGTGTTCTGAAACAGCTGTAGCTGCAAACATTATATATCACTTTTAACATATCCAGTCTCATTTAGTCAACCATTATATACAACCATTACATAGCTCATTCAAATCCTGCCTTCTTTTAAATTTCATTCCTCCTCCTCTGCATGTGTTAATCCCACATTTCCCATTTTTCCTTTGTAATTTGCTCCTACCTTTTTCTAAAGATCCCAGTTCCAGTTGTTTTATCTCTGTTACTATCTTCGCTACTTCTAGTAAAGTTGGTTTGGTCTTTGAGTTCCATTGTTTAACCATTGATTTTTGGGCAGCCATCATAATTAGACTCAGCAAGACCTTACTATGGCAACTATAGGCAATTCCAATTCATATCGGAGCTCAAAAAAAATAATTTCCCTAGTTACTTCAGTTTGCTTACCCATCTTCTCCGACACAGCAGTCTGCAGGGAATTCTTAAAATCTTTCAACTTATTACACTCACAGAAAATGTTCCCAGTTACCTCTTTCCTCCCTATCACACCTTCAACATTTGCTGTCTACCTGAGGAAAAAACTTTTGAAATTTGCTTGGTAAACCACTTCCAGGCAAAGATCCTAAATCTTCTAGATTTTGTTGCATATTTTGGACACATACATATATCCCCCCCATTGTTTCTTTGTGAACTGCTTATCTAATCTCTCTTCCCATTTCTTCCTAACCTCCTCTGATTGATTCTTATAGTCATCATGTAATATTTTATATGCTCTACTAATGATTCCTTTCTTAATGGCAACTTCTGATCTGATGTTGTAAATCTTTATTCATTCCTTACGGTTAGGACTTTGGTTCTGTCCTCGGAACCAACATGTCTGTTTCCAGGCTTGCGCCAGCCAAAAACTCTCAGCTAAGATCTACCCACAATGCCCCTCTCATAGTTACGCCAGATCTCGTTTGCCGCGTTCCTCGTCAGACGTGCCTAGCCATCTCTGTCAAAGCTAAGTGGAAATTTGTGATTTTTGCTGTAGTTTCTCTTCAAACTTTCTTAATTTTAGTCAGTTTAGCCTTTTCTCACTATTGCCTATAACCTACTTCTATTTCCTACCCTTTACCTTTGATAATTACATTTCTACCATCATTGGTACTGTCCCTCTCTCCTGCCTTTGGTAGGCTTTTCTTTACTACTTGTGGTATTTTTTAAATACCATCATTGGTATTCTCTCCCTTTTCTTTCCTTCTTATTGTTCTTTCCTTTAGGATACCCCTTTGTTGCTTGTGCTATGTCAGACAAAGTTAAGTTGGGGTTTAAACAGTGTGACAAGTGTGGGCGTAAGATGCCCAACTCGGAAAGCCATGCTCGATGCATTTCGTGTTTGGGTGTGAACCATATTAAAGCTCATTGTGACATTTGTGCTAGTTTTAGCAATCGCACACTAGCAGAGCGTAAAAATAAGCTTATTTTGAAAGGTTTGATTAAAACGCCATTTTCGGAGGCTCTATCTGGGTCAGTGGTCTCACCGCCTCCAAAGACCAAAAAACATAAGGAAAAACGGAGTCACTCGGTTCCTACATCTCCATCAGTTATGGAACCGAGTCAGCTCCTTGCTTCTCTGGCACCCTTGGCGCAGACCTCTTCGGCACCAGGCCCTGTGTCTTCTCCCTCGGTGCCGTCTATGATGTTGACCTAATCTCTGAAATGTCTTTCTCTTTGGCAGGGGTACTACTTGATGAGGTGCGTGACACTGTCACCTTGCAGCTAGCTACCCTTGAATCTGTCTTGAACTCCTCAATGCATTTGATATCTCACACTACTGAGGGGGCAGCTCGAGCTGCCGCATCAGGCATTGTCATGAGACGTAATGCTTGGATGCGTTGTGTGATTTCGCAGACCCCTTTAAATCTTCCTTCGTCAATGCACCTGTCGACGAATCTGCACTATTTGGTCCCAAAGTACGAGACACACTAGCACGAAGTGAGAAAGACGGAAAGACCTTGTCTGCTGTGGGCATATGCTTTTCCACCTTCCAGAGGTCCTACTCCAGAAACCAGAAGAGAGGAAAAATGTGGTTCAAGAAATCCCAAGGATCTTTTTGTGACACTTGTGAACAACCCCCCCCCCCCCCCCCAGGGCAGAGGTTTCAGCTCATCTGGGAGACACCCCTTTCGGGGTAGAGGGGGTCCGCATAACCAGGGTGCTAGAGATTCCTTCTCCGCCAGACCCTACCAGCGCTCCTGAGCAGCAGCCAGATTGTTTTTCTCTGTACCTGCCAGCCTGGTAACTTATTACTACCGATGTTTGGGTGCAGAGAATAATATCCAGAGGCTACCAGATACCATTCCATTTAACTCAGAGACCCGTCAGACGAATCCCCGATGTGCCACCCAATCAGTGTGAAGTAGCAGCTTTAGAAATAGAAAAGCTGCTAAGAAAAAGAGTCAACCAACCCGTCCCACCAGACCAGAGAGGATCTGGGTTTTACTCAATGTTCTTTTTAGTGCCAAAAAAGACAGGGGACTGGAGATCTATCCTGGATCTCAGCCTATTGAACAAATTTATCAAACCTCAAAAATTCTGGATGGTCACGGTACAGTCCATTCTCCCCTTCCTAAGGGGGGACAACTGGATGTGCTCTCTAGACCTCCAGGATGCATATTACCATGTAAAGATGGATCACTGCTCCCAGAAGTTTCTCCGCTTCCGGCTGGGAGCCAATCACTACCAGTTCAGGGCACTGCCATTCAGTCTCTCGACAGCCCCCCCCCCCCGAGTGTTCACCAAATGTATGGCAGTTGTAGTAGCTCATCTTCAACTACAAGGATTCCAGGTGTTTCCGTATGTAGATGATTGGCTCCTTACTGCTCTAACCAGGAATCTTCTAATCCGCAGCCTCCCTTACACTCAAGGCCTTGCTCTCCACTTGGGGATTACAGTCAACAAGGACAAATCTCAAATGTCCCCAACAAAAACACTGGAATTCATTGGAGCAGTCTTCGACACAACATCTTGTCAAGCTTCCCTCCCTCCTCACAGGCTTTCGAAAATAAGACACCAAATCCAAGCCCTCCTTCCACAGACCTATGTACCAACACGCCTTGTGCTACAACTCTTAGGCTCCATGGTGGCTGCCATTACTCTAGTATCACTAGCGAAGCTGCATATGAGAATACTACAGTGGCTCCTTTCTGCACAATAGTCTATCTTAACTCACCCACTCGACCACATGATACGTCTTACAAACCATTGCAGGGAAGAAATCCTATGTTGGATGAAGTCACAATCGAATCTTTGGTGTCAACCGTTCTGTTTCCCCCAGCCTACGGCCACAGTGACCACGGACGCTTCCCTGTTAGGGTGGGGGTCATTTCCAGGGAAAGTAGTTCCAAGGCACCTGGTCCCCCATGGAGGCCAATTTGCACATAAATGTCCTGGAACTGAGGACAGTTCTCTTAGCGTTTCAGCATTCCATATATCCCTACCTTCTGGGATCATTGCAATTCAGTTGGACAACATGTCAGTCGTCTGGTATATCAACAAGCAAGGTGGAACCAGGTCTTACCCCCTGTGTCAGGACGCCATTAGGATTTGGCACTGGCCGATAACTTCCAACCGCTTTCTTATAGCAACACACATTCCCGGGAGTTCCAACCTTATTGCGGACAATCTGAGCAGGAATATCCTGATGCCTCACGAGTGGTCCCTCAATCCTGTAATAGCGGATCGGATTTTCCACTGCTGGGGCAAACCTTGCAGCGATCTGTTTGCTTCCCCCATAAACAATAAATGCAGAAGCTACTTTGCCGTGATCCCCCGTCTGGGGGAACCCCCGAGGGATGCTCTAACACACGATTGGCCCCTGGGTCTACTGTATGCCTTTCCTCCATTTTTCCCTCATCCTGAAATTCCTCCAGAAAGCTCAAAGGTTGAGAAGCAAAGTGATCCTCATTGCCCCCTTATTTTGCCCCATCAAGTTTGGTTCCTGTACCTTTGGCCTCATCTGATTCATACCCTGTGGATACCGGATCATTCCCAAGGCCTGTTATCTCATCCTCAGGGACTGATTCATTCCAATCTCCACAGCCTCAAGCTCACAGCTTGGTTCCTCCACTTCTAATAATTGTCAGGCTGCCTGACATCTCATCTCCTGTTTGTGAAATTCTTCTGGCTTCACACAAACCTTCCACCAGGAAAGTTTATTCTAGTAAATGGACTAGGTTCTCTATTTGGGCCAAAGATTAGAACTTAGATAATTTCTTTATGCCTATTCAAAAGATCCTACAATACCTGAGACTCTTCTACATGCAGAAACCTCAGCATCGACAATCACCGTACATTTAGCAGCTCTCGCCAATTTTCATAATGGATTTGATCATTTTTCGGTTATGTCATACCGCCTGTGCAAGACCTTTTTGAAAGGAGCATTACATGTTAAACCTCCGGTCAAGCCCTCCATAGAACACTGGGACTTGACCTTGGTGCTTCAGTCTCTCACAGGCCCTCTTTCTGAGCCTTTTGATTCATGTGATATTAAGTTTTTGTCATGGAAGACCCTACTTCTAGTAGCACTTGCCTCAGCGAGAAGAGTATCTGAGCTGCAGGCCTTGAGTGTCAAGAGACCTTACTTGAACTTTCACAGGGATAGGGTGTCCATTCGTACTGACCCTTCTTTCTTGCCCAAGATCATTTCTGGATTTTCCATTAAACAATCTGTTGACTTGCCGGTTTTCTTCCCTCAACATTCTAACAGAGGGGAGTACCTTTTGCACAATCTTGATGTGCATCAGTAGCTTTGCTGTTATTTGGACAGGACTAAATCTTTCAGGAAAACAGATCAATTATCTGTGGCCTTTGCAGGACCCAGATTGGGTAAACCTGTCTCCAAAAGTGACTTTATCCTCCTGGCTTAGAAACGTCATTATCTTTATCTACCAACAGAATAAGCTATCCCTACCTTCCAGGATAAAGGCTCATTCTACCAGATCAATGGCTACTTCTGTAGCCTTTCATTCCAGAGCCTCTATGGATGATATCTGTGCAGCAGCCACTTGGGTAAGACCTCATACCTTTATCTCTCATTACAAATTGGATTTGGCCTCCAGGGGACAAGCATCTTTTGGTTCTATAGTGCTCAGGAATATCCTTCCTTAGAGCCACCCAGGACTCAAGTAGCTGGGGACTCTATCTTAACAGTAAGGAATGAATGAAGATTTACAAGATCAGATAAAGAAGTTATCTCTTACCATAACGTTCCATCTGTGTTGTACATCTTTATTCATTCATTACCTCCTGCCCTCCTTCCCCCTGCCTGGACTCCTGGTTGATTTAGGAACTCCTGGTTAGGGTATTTGCTCAGACAGGGCCTCCTACTGTTTTTCTTGTACTATCTGTATTATATAGGGCTGGGCAAACTTGATCTGGAGTAACTATGAGAGTGACATTATGGGCAAGTCTTAGCTGAGAGTTTTTGGCTGGCACGAGCTTGGAAACGGCCGTGTTGGTTCTGAGGACGGAGCCGAAGTCCAAAGAGTAATGAATGAATAAAGATCTACAACACAGATGGAACGTTATTGTAAGACATAACTTCTTTTTCTAGATTCTACTAAAAACTCTACCAGTGCTGGTCTTTCATTTAGGACCCCCCTATTTCTTTTTCTTCGCCTGTACTCCTGATACCAATCCTTGATATGTAAAGCAGTCTCTAGCCTGCAGTCCAAATACGTTGTCTGCATCTTCACATTCCATTACCTTTCCATCTCTAGTTATTTGCTCCCAATACCTTGGTTCCTTTGCCAATTTTTTTCCAATATACTCCAGCCCCACTTGCATATTGTCTGTATCCTTAATTGTAGTCATCCCTCTCGACAGAATCTCCTTTCTCCATTCCCATGTTGGCTTAGTTCTTAGATCTTCTTCTACTTAATGAATATAATATTCTTTATGATGATTATTGTTCTCCTTAAAGGTCTGCATCCAAAGTCCCAGTTTCTCCCTGTTACTTCAGCATCCCCCCATTTCTTCATCCTCTCTTTCCACATTGAAGTATAGTTTACTGCTTGGGCTATGTATAGGAGCCTTAACTGTGTTGCTCTGAAATATCCCTTTAACTCAGGTAATCCCAATCTGCCCTGTTCTTTTGGAAGAATAAGCTTATGCCAACTGACTCTTGCCACCTACCCTCCCAGATCTGGTTGATAAAAATGTGCCTGGCCAGTGTATAAGACTAAAGGGACAAAGAACAGTTTAACTACTTGTATCTTACTATTGATAGCCATATAACAGAACTTCAATTTTTCTCAGTTTTTGTATTAGCTTTTTTTTTAGTCTTCTGCCACACCAATATTTTTAATCCATACTCCAAAATAATTCATTTTATCATGTCCCCATAAATATGGATACTGCTGAACCAGTTCATATGTGGGTACATAATTTACCGCTATTTCTTTTATCTTCATTAAGTGTTTATCCCAAAAATATTTGAAACTGTCTCAGTATATTCTACAGCACTGTAATGTCCCTATCTGGTTATAAAACAATGTCGTCTGCAAATAGAACCAGCTTTTCTTGACTACCATACCAATTATATCCTTGAATTTTTGAGTCCCTTATTTTCTTTGCCAATGGTTCTAAATGTAATGCAAGTAACAAAGGGGGAAGAGAACCATCCTGCCTGGTTCCTCTGCTCAAGCAGACGTTATCAGAGAGGATTTAATTTTCAGCTCCGATCCTTCATATTTCCTCCTAATCAACCTTATAATTTTGTCAGGGAATGCAAATGCTTCCATTGATCTGCTCATAAAATCCTAGATTACTCTGTCAAATGCTTTTTCTGAATCAAGACCCACCAGCAACAGTGGTATTTTCTTACATTTTGCTTCCTTCTGAATCATTACTGTTCTGTTTATGTTGTCAAAAGTTTGCCTCCCCTCCACAAAACCACAATGATCCATATCTATTAATTTTGACATCACTTTTGCCATTCTTTTAGCCATTATAGACAAACACTTTATAATCATGATTTAGTATTGAAATGGACCTGTATGAAGATGGATCTGATAGTAGCTGTAACACCTAAAGAGGGAAGATCTACCACTTTCTTCCAGGATGTTGGCATTTCTCCTCCCCTTAAGATACTGTTAAACAAAACCCTTGTGATATCTGGCTATATCTCACCAGACTCCCACCAATTAATGTGATGTCTGGCAATATCTCACCGGACTGCCAACAATTAAATGAAGTCCCTTACTATCCTGGGTCAGTAACTAAGGAGCTTCAGTCCTCACTACTGACTCCAAGATAAGACTGTCACTTAAAGAGAAGTAATATTTCACAATTTCCCCCCCAAGAGCACAAAAGGAACACACTCTATTTTTCTGAGACAGGACTTTATACCTCTGTCCACCCAAATGTATTTTCTTATGACACACACCAGAGCAAAGTGCCCCAGTTTAAGACCTCTGATACACTCACACTAAATTTAAATCTCAGACATTCAAACACTTCTGAGACATCCTTACACAGATTTCCAGCTGTCTCTCTTTCCCCAAATAATACAAAAATGCTGCCACCAATCAGAGGGTCTTCATGCCCTTCTAAAAGGTGTCCATTTATGAAAATTAATTATCAAAATAAATGATAGCTATGACCAAAACAGCCAGGCCTTCAAGGTGACCTGGGTTGTATCAAACAGGTAGAAGCACTCTCTAATCTCTAAAGAAAAACACTGGTTTCCTGCCACAATGTAAAGTAATGAAAATATTTTAATAGTAAGTAAAAATAATTACAAAATTAAAAATCAGTAACTCTCAATAGACAATTCAATCACCATAAATCTAAATCATACTGCGGGATAGGAATCCATTATTCAAGAAAAACTCATCTTAATTAACTAAACTTTCCTAATCTACTAAAGAAATACTGTCCCCGATCTACTCTAAGATATAATAGCAAGGCAAAGGCAAATTTACAGTTTCTTTAGTATATTCTCTTATCTTGGTGTCTACTGACTGCTCAGTACTTGACAAACTGCTGTCTCAATTGTGTAATTTCAAAATATGTATAACAGTTAGCTGTGAGGAACATTCCAATGACACCACTCACTGCTCAGCTGACTCTCCACAGTTTATACTTTATAAATGTCCCTCTCAAACATGAGCAGTTAGAACTGTACCATAGCAGTGACAGATTCTATAAACATTCTGTTTAAACAAGAAAATACTCAACAATATGTATAACAGTCAGCTGTGTAAATAATCTAACAACTAGGAACACTCAATGACATCACTCACTGCTATGCTGAGTCTCCACAGTTTGTACTTCAGAATGTCCCTCTCAAAAATGTGCAGTTAGAACTGTATCAAAACAGTGACAGATCTATAAGCATTCTGTTTAAACAAGAAAATACTCAACATTTTAAAACTTATTTACATTTTTCAGAATTAGGCATGCTGGTATACAATACAAGTTAATCTGAGAATATGCACAAATCTCCTGCCAGATATGCTAACACAGATTACATTGTTTTCAATTACTTCACATTTCTCCCCCGTATGACTCAAGCACGGTTTTCAAGTGACCCTTGAAAAATGGGTCTACCTGGGAATATTAACTCACTCCTCTCCTGGACATGCCATCTACATTGGCATTATTAACCCCACTGCGATGTTCTATGGTCATATTATATGCTTGCAATCCTAGACTCCACCTCAGTAACTTGGCATTCTGCTTACCGACCCTATTAAGCTATGTTCATAGGTGTGTACTAGGTTAATGGCCCTGGAGCCTTTACAAGCTTAGCCCATAGGATTACCCTGGCATCGTGCCACCCAACCTTAGTTCCCAGTGCCACTGTCGAGTAGAGCACTGGAGTGATCCCCGGGGTGAATTTTCTATTTCCCATCCACTCATCAAGATTTCTCTTGAAGAGGGCCAGTGAGGTGCTCTGCTTGACCTGTATGGGAAGTCTGTTCATAGCATGGGCCGTCTCTGGGTTATGAACCTGTCCCTCCAGCATGTTCTGTTGATTGTGGTAATGAGGTTGAGGTCTCTGGAGCATGGTGTGGAGGGATTGGGATTTCTTTACATGCAGCATTTCTAACAGAGCTGGGTCAGACATGGTTGTAAGTCAAGCAGAGATCACCTCTAAGTAGGCGATATGAGATAGAGAATAGTTGGAGTTTTTTGAGTCTGTCCATATAGGACAAGTGTTTAAGGCCTAGGATCCTCTTTGTGAGGTACTTTTGCGGCCTCTCCAGTTGTTGCAGGTGTCTAGTGAGGTACATGCCAAATAGGGCATTGTACTCAATGACTGGTCTAATGAGGGAAGAGTAGAGGGAGACAATAACCTCTTTCTTCTTGGATGCAAAACCCTTAGTAATGAGATGTGCCACATGGAAGGACTTTCTGACCACAGTGGCAATGTGGTGGTCAAAGGAAAGGTTGCTGTCAACCTGTGTTACCAGATCTCTTATAACGCCTTCTGTGTTCAGTGGATTACCATCGATGTGGTAATTCGAGGGAACTGCATTTTTCCCAAACGGGATGACAACACTTTTTTGGCATTGAGCTTAAGGCCACGGTTCTGACACCAGTCGTTGGTCTCAGTGAGGCCTTTCTGTAGGATGTCAACATCACTTGGGGAGTTAATAATAGCTCCCAACTTGCAATCATCTGCAAACTTTGTCAGCCAGAGTCCCTTCGTGTTGGCCTGGACTTCAGAGAAGTAGATACCAAACAGGAGAGGACCCAGGACCGAACCCTGTGGGATTCCACTCGTGACTGATCAGCAGTCTGACTTGGAGTCAGCTGCTTTCACAGTGTGGGTTCTATCTGTGAGCCAGTTTGCAACCTGCCTAGTGATATAGGGGCTGATGCCTAGCTTAGTGAGTTTTTCTATGATTCCTGAGTGGGGAATGGTATCGGAGGCCTTGGCCAGATCAAGGTAGGTTGTATGAACCACGTTACCTTCATCCACAGCTCTGGTGACTGACTCAAAGAAGTCGACCAAGTTGAGCAGGCATGATCTACCCTTCATAAAACCAAACTGCATAGGATCCAGAGTTTGGAGATTCCCTATATCCTTGTTTACTAGGTCCATGATGATGCGTTCCATAGCTTTGCATATCAAACTCATCAGGCTAATGGGGCGATAGTTCCCAGAGTCTGTAATCACTCCTCCTTTGTGGAGAGGGATGATTATAGCAGTGCGCCATTCAGTAAGGACAAAGCCTGAGGCGAGGCTGTGATTGAACAGGGCACACAGGTGAGGTGCCAGTTCACTCTGTAGTTCATGTAGAACACAGGCAGGGTTATTGTCAGGTCCCATAGAAGCTGTATTCTTGTCCTTGGACAGTGCTGTTTTAACCTGTGCAGCAGTAATACTGGGTGCCTGGCAATCTACTGGTATTGTAATTGGTCCTTTGTGGGGGAGAGAGGGATAAAGTTGGCACTGAATCTGTCTGCCAGTATATTGGCAATATCTGTTGGCTCTGTATAGGAGGTACCATTGTGCAGTAGCTCAGAGCAAATCTGGGTATTGCAGTGGAGATTCTTTACATAACTGTAGAAGGCCTTGTGGTTGTCTTTACTATCTGCTGCAAGTCTGTTTTCATAGCTAGCGTTAGAGGATTTGATGAGGGATCTCAATTTTTTGTTGAGGCTGATAAGGGAGTTTTTCCAGTCTTGGGACTTCACCTTATTCCGCAACAGTTTCCTCCTCCTGTTGTAGAGTTTGCTTATGGCAGGGGACCACCAGATTGGCTTCCTTTTTTTGGAGGAAAGCGTCTTGGTTCTATTGGATATGGCGAGATCCATGCATTTTTGTAGATATTTGTACAGTGCACTGGTGTATAATTCGGTGGTCATGCAACTATTCTCCATTTGCATGGGTGCCGTGAAGTTAACCAACTCTGTTTTAGGAGCCCAAAGTTAGCTTTGGAGAAGTTTTTCATAGTGGCTACCTTTGCGGGGGGTGGGAGGAATGTGGATTTCCAAGGTGATTAGTTTGTGGTCGGATCTAACCAAGGAGGAGTTGATTATTGGTGTAGAGCAATGATCGCCCATGTTAGTAATGACCAGGTCAGTGATGTTGCTGCCTCTAGTGAGGGTAAGAACGAGCTGGTCCAGGGCACTGGAATTAATGAATTCCAGGAAACACTGGGCAAGTGTATTGGTACACGAGTAGTTTTCCCAGTTAATGGAGTGGTAGTTGAAGTCGCCTAGTATGAGAGTGTTAGGTTGGACCCTAGTGTTCTCCAGAGTGCTTAGGAACATGGAGTGTGAGCCTTGGGACATGGTCGGGGACTTATAGCAGGCTTCGACCTGAATCACTGTCTTACCCAATGTTAGCTGCATGTGAAGTATCTCAGATGCGTTATGTTGGGCTAACAGTCTGGAGGAGTGCGCATCCTTTATGAATATGGGAACACCACTGCCTTTGGAGCTTTGGTCCAAGTTCTGGGGCCGAAAAGTGTGGAATGAGTTATAGCCTGGTAGTTCAAAATAACACAAACTAGTACAAAAGTAGAAACGAGCAAGCTCCAGGTACCCAACACGAAAATGTTTATTGAATTTGTTAAATTCGTGAGCGCTTTCGTCTGAGAAAGTGCTCCAACTTCATCAGACTGACGGACAGGTGTTGGGTACCTGGAGCTTGCTCATTTCTACTTTTGTTATAGCCTGGTAGTGCATGGGTGCTTTCTGCTGCCTTCAACCAGGTCTCTGTTACAGCACAGATGTCGATATTCTCTTTTGAGGAGTGCTTTGAGCGAGTGCATTTTGAGATTTAGACTTCTAGCGTTGATAACCCACGGATTGCATTTGTTTGTAGCTGTTATGGAGGTAATTTGGTCTTTGGAACATCACCTAAAAAAGGCACTATAGGGGTGGCAAGAGCCTTGGCCAGTATCCAGAAGCCCAAGGGTGACAGATGCAGGCCATCTCTGACAAAGCATCGAGGTCTGTCAATCATATCATCCCAGGCAGATACTGGATCCCCTTAGAATGACACCAGAAACTTAGCCAGTTGTTGAAATCAATCATTTTCTGCTTGTACTGTGGTATAATTTTGGGTGAAAGTAGGATACTGCTTAGGGCTAGGGTCATACCCGCCTGGGCTACATAATCCAAGAGCTTCTCCATGTCTCTCTTCATGCAGTCCAAGGAGGTATGTCTCAGGTCATTCACACCCACATGTAGAATGACAGGGTTATATTTGTACCTGTTGTTGAGGAACCTGAGTGCGTGCGTTATGTGGTGGATCTTAGCACCTGGCAGACAGCTGACTGTTACTTTCTCCTTATTCAGTCTAGTGAGTGGGACATCAGTGTGCCTCACTATCGAGTCATCTATGACTAGTGTGTTGCACATGCTGTTTTGCCTTGGGGGCCTTGGTTGAGTGGCACACTGTTTAGGAGAGTTATGTGTCTCATGATTAGTGTTGTGTCATGGTGGTTGAGTGCGTTTCTGCCTTGGATGTCTCTGCTGTTTGGCTAGATTTTTATTGAGAGCCTCCACGAAGGTGGGTGTGTGGTTTGTGTTTTTATGTGAAGGCAGTGCTGGTATGTGTTCTGGAGGGCTGTGTGTTCCATGAGGTGTGGTGCAAGTGTTGAACTTCTCCACTTGACCAGCTATTCCGGTCTTGGCTGGAGCGTGCATGGCTTCCAGTTTGGATATATAAGTGCATCTCTTGCAAGTCTGAGTGTTGGAAGGTAAGAGGAGAGGGTTGTCAGCGTACATGCAGTTGCTACATTGCCTCAGGATGCCCAAGTTCACCAGGTTAATAGCAGAAAGCACAGGGAACTGACCTTGAGACATGCCTGGAGGGGTGGGCATTAATAATAAGTACTGGAGCTGTTTCCTTGTAGAACATTTAGTGCTGGTATCACTTTTGTGTGCTGCAATAATTGCTACAAGAAGTCTGGTAAAGTGCTAAACTAATAAGCTAGTAAAAGTGCAGGAGAGGAGAGAACTGGCAGATCTAAGGGAAAAATTGAAGATCAGACTTTGGCACCGCTCAGAAGCTTACAGACAGTCCTGGATAGAGCAAATCTGTATCTGGGCTAGACTAGTTACAGGAAGGTGGGAAACAAGCACAAATGCAGGCTTTTAAAGCAGAAAGTTGAAAGAGATGGAAAAATTGCCCAAAAGGCCAATAAGCTACAATTTCTGGGCCAGAAATCACTCCTTTTGTGGTAGACAGGCTACCTAGTGCTTACCACTCCTACTGATAAGCTAGCAGGCTTTCCTCCAACACAGAAATGCTTGGGGGGGGGGGGCTCAGAAGCTTGCAAACAGTCCTGGATACGACAAATCTGTACCTGGACTTGACTAGTTACAGAAAAGGCGGGAAACAAGCGCAAATGTGGGCTTTTAAATCAGAAAGTTGAAAGAGATGGAAAAACTGCCCAAACGGTCAATAAACTACCATTTCTGGGCCAGAAACATCTGCTGTTGTGGTAGATAGGCTACCTAGTGCTTACCACTCCCAGTGATAAGCTAGAAGGCTTTACTCCAACACAGAAAGGCTTGGGGGGCTCAGAAGCTTACCAACAGTCCTGGATACAGCAGATATGTATCTGGACTAGACTAGTTACAGGAAAGGCAGGAAACGAGCCTAGAATTTTTTTTCAGAAAGCAGCTAAGACAGCACTAAAAACAATTCAAGTGCAGTGCAAGCTAGCACACGAGTGTATAACAGTATTAAAGTGTTAGAGGATTATGATCTGTGAGTACAGTGAATTTTTTCCCATAAAGATAGGGCTGCAGCATTTGCAATGCCCACACTATGGCCGAACACACTCTCTCCACACCTACATAACACTTTTCTTTCAGAGTCTGCTTCACTGCCTCAGGTACTCTACAGTGAACCTGCTTAATTGGTTTTTTGAGTCCTGTGTCCACGTGGTGCTGCACCAGATCAGTACACCCAGGTTTCCCTGTGAACATATGCCTAAATTCCTGCAATACTGTTTTTATCTCCCAGATTTGATTAGGAGTTAAATGCAGTGATATGACAATCTCTTCCACAGAGGTGTCAATCCTAGCCTCACCCAAAAGATCAGTTACCGTATCCCTTTCAGACTCTTCTCACCATCCACTCTGAATGCTCAATGCCAGGGCCTCTCTATCGTGATAAGATTTTATCATAGTCACATGGTACATTTTGTGCCCTTGTCCCAAAGCTACCAGATTTACCATGTACTTCACATCATTAATTTTCCTCACTACTTCAAAGGGTCCCTCCCCAAGCTACTTGTAACTTGTTATGCCTAACAGGAACAAGTACCATCACCTTCTGGCCCTCAACATATTCTAGAGCCTGAGCATTCCTTCTTTTGTTGTTGAGCCACTGCTAGGTTCTCTGGAGCTAAACTCATGAGCTCCTTAAGTCTCTTCTCCAGATGTTGAGAGCAAAAGCCACAACAGACTCTTTGTGAGATTTACTCTCACTTTCCCACTCATCTTGAATTAAATCTAAATGCCTCCTCACCCTATGCCCATATAACAACTCAAAGGGTGAGAAACCTGTAGATTCCAGTGGTACTTCCCTGTACGCAAATAACAGATGGGACAAATACTTGTCTCACTCCCTTTTGAACTGGTCTGCAAATGCCCATAGTCTTCAATGTAGTGTTTAACCTCTCCACAAGACTATTAGTCTGGGGGTGGTCTTTAAATGTTTCACCCCACAATGCTTCCAAAGACAAGTCAGCAGGTCTGACCTGAAATTGGCACTTCGGTCAGTCAGTATTTCCCATGGAAAACCTACTCTGCTGAAGATTTCTATCAAAACATTTGCCACCTTCTCTGCCTCAATAGATGACAGAGCTACCACCTCAGGATATCCAGTAGCATAGTCTACTACCACCAAGATGTATTTCTTTCCTGTAAAACCTGGAGTAGTCAGAAGTCCTACAGTATCCAAGGCCCTGAAATGGCTCTTCAGTGACAGGCAAAGGCATTAACCAAGCCTTAACCTTGTTCCTTGCTTTACCAACTTTTTGGCACTGTTCACAAGTCCAACAATATTCTACCACATCTGTCTCAGTCCTGGGTCAATAGAAATGTTGTATAATACGTCTCTTAGTACATTTTATGCCCATATGTCCTGAGAAAGGAATGTCATGCCCTATGGCTAAGAGTGGCAGATGATAAGCTCTAGGTACTACCAACTGCCATATCACTTCAGCTTCTAGCCCACCTCCAGGAGTCCATTCTCTATACAACAAACCTTTGTTCCAGTATGCAGATTCTCCTCTTCCTTGAGTTTCAGGTGCCTCTTTAGCCATCTCCCTCAAGCTTTGTAACGTGGGATCCATAAGTTGAGCCTGTCTCAACTCTACCTTTGTGACTTTTCCCAGATCCCTTTCCGCAGGAAGCCTAGTCACTACTGACAGCTGTGCCTCTCTGTCACTCTGGGTGCCACCACTCACATCTGCCCTCACAGTCACCGTGTCCAAGGGGACATCAGTATACCCACCAGCAGTTGTAGCTCACATTCAGATTTGATGCTACCAGATAGCACCTTCTCTGAAACAGCCAACGCACTAGTCCCAGCTTCAGGTATAAGATCTTTCTTGGTCTCTCCTAGACTACTGGATCTACATGCCTTTCTCTAAGCCTGACTGTGTGTCACTGTATGTACACAAGGTACTGCATCATCAAAGTCATTCCCTATCAAGACATCTATAGGAATATCCTCAAACACACCTACGTGTTTGCTTCCTGTTCTACTCTCCCAGTCAAGATGAGCCCTAGCCAAAGGTATTTGGAATGGGGTCCCTCCCAATGCTCTGACTGGAGTGGACTGCCCCCTAACCGTGCACTTGAATTAGTAGTTTCCCCCATTACTGGTGCACTGTGTTGGAGTAGTTTAGACTGCCCCTGATGGGTTCCCCTCTCCCATGCAGTGGTCCTCTGCTTACCAAATAGAGATCCACTTTTCTCCCAAACTCCTCTGCAGAGTTGCACTTACAGTCTGCTGACCAGACTCTCATGTCATCAGGCAAAGTACTGAGGGCTTGTTCCCTCACCAAAAGGTCTGCCAGTCCCTCAAAAGTTGTGACCGGACACCCACTCACCCATCTGTGAAAGCAAGTACTTAAGTCAGCAACATAATCATGTAACACTTTCATCTGCCTTGTGTCTGTGCTCATGAAACTTTTTTCTATAAGCTTCAGGTGTAGGTTTGAAACAGTCAAGCAAGCAACATTTCACATTTTCATAATTCAAACAATCTACATCATTTAACTTTGCTACAGCCTGAATAGCTTTACCATGGAGTAAGGGAGTCAGGAGCCGAACACAGAGCTCATGGTCAGCATCATATTGTCTACATTCCCTCTCAAAAATATGAATAAATCTATCAAAGTCATCCCCATCCCTGTACTGAGGAAAAAGTTTACAGATCTTTTCAGCTTCTGGAGTCCAGTTCTCTTCCCTATTACCTCCATGACCCTTTTGAAGGGTTTGAAACTCCATTTCATGACGGTGCTGCCTCTTGTTGTCATTGACTTTTAAACACCTCAGCCTCTAGATGTTGGACTTCCAAGTGCAATTCCTCTTCAGTCTCTAGACGTTTTACCTCCAGGCGCAGTCTGTCTAACTCTAGACGAATTCTCAGGTCATCCAATGAAAATGTGGACTGTCCGGTCTCGGCAGGCTGCACATCACCAATATCAAACTGAATATCCTCCAACTGGCTGATCTGAGCTGTGGCTGTAACCAGGCTGAAATCATTGCTTCCTTGATCAGGTTGGCATGCACCAATCCTCTAGCTTCACAGTCCTTAGCCAGCTGGATCTTTCTCAGCTTGCTGAAATCTTCTGCTGACATCCTTGCCTGCTATCCCTGACTATCTAACTAAAAAATAAATAAAGCTGTGGTGGACTGAAATTCTGAATGTTTACCTTGTGGCTGTCAAGAGTGCACACCTTAATGACAACTACCCGCAGGCTACTGGAATCCAGTTAAAAATCCCACACCGCTGGCATGATTTAATGTGACATCTGACTATATCCCACCAGACTGCCACCAATTAATGTCATGTCCGGCCAATACCTCACCAGACTGCCAGCAATTAAATGACATCCCTTACTCTCCTGAGTCAGTAACTAAGGAGCTTCAATCCTCACTACTGACTCCAATATGAGACTGTCACTTAAACAGAAGTAATATTTCACAATTTTCCCTAAGAGCACAAAAGGAACACGCTCTATTTTTCTGGAACTGGACTATATACCTCTGTTCACCCAAATGTATTTTCTTATTACATACTTCAGAGGAAAGTATCCCAGTTTAAGACCCCTGATAAACTCACACTCAAAGTAAAATTAAATCTCACACATCCAAGCACTTCTGGGAAAGCCTTACACAGATTTACAGCTCTGTGTCTCTTTCCCAAAATAATACAAAAATGCTGCCACCAATCAGAGGGTCTTCATGCTCTTCTAAATGGGTGTCCAGTTATGAAAATGAATTATCAAAATAGATGATAGCTATGACCAAAACAGCCAGGCCTTCAAGATGACCTGGGGAGTATCAAACGGGTAGAAGCACACTCTAATCTCTAAAGAAAAATACTGCTTTCCAACCACAATGTAAAGTAATGAAAAACATTTAATAAGTAAAAATGATTACAAAATTGAAAATCAATAACTCTCAAACATTAGAATTCAGTCACCAGAAATGTAAATCAAACTGCAGGATAGGAATCCATTATTCAAGAAAAATTCTATTAACTAAACTTTCCTAATCTAACTAAATAAATACTGTCACTAATCTACTGTAAGATATAATAGCAAGGCCATGGCAAACTTAGTTTCTTTGGGTGAGTTCTCTCTTTTTTGTGTCTACTGACTGCTTAATACTTGACAAACTGCTCTCTCAACTGTTTGATTTCAAAGTATATCAGTCCGCTGTTTAAATAAACTCTTTGCAACTAGGAACATTCCAATGACATCACTCGCTGCTCAGCTGAATCTCCACAGTTTGTACTTTAGAGTTCCCCTCTCAAACAGTAGTGACAGAATCTACAAACATTCTGTTTAAACAAGAAAATACTCAACATTTTAAAACTTGTTTACATTTTCACAGTTAGGCATGTTGGCACAAATCTCTTGTCAGACATGCTAACATGAGTCACAATGTTTTCAGTTACTTCACAACCCTCCAGACCTTTATCTGTTTTTTTCCTTCCTAGCTTCCAAACTTTCACAGGAATACCATCTACTCCTGGCACTTTCCTGTAGATTGGTTATATATCACCAGTTTTATTTCATCTCCAATCCTAACTGCTAGTAATTGAGCCTCCTTTCCATCTTGCCCTGGCATATTTAATTCTTCCATAAACATTTCCATTTGTACCTTTTCTTGATTTCCATATTTGTGCTTTATACAGACTTTTTTAGAATGTCTGAAATATTTTTAATACCTCTACAAAATTCATTATCTTCCCTATTATGGGCTCCCTAAGCTTGTTGACAGACATTTCTACTTTCTGTTGCCAGAGTCATTGTGCTAAACGTTTTTGTGCTGTAGCATTATCAAAAAACAGTTGCTTAACAGCAATCTTTCTAAACTCGTGCATACTATCGAGGTTATCCCTTGTTTTCTGTTTAGTATTCTGTAGTTGCTCCTCCTCTTGTTCTGTGAGATTCCCCCTGTTTTGCAATGCTTTAATATTTGTCAGTCCCTCTAAATAATTCTTGTTACTTCTTAACCATATCTCCCTTTCATTTCCACCGTTTTTAAATTCTACTTTAATTTTATCCCACTCCCTAGCTATATTTTCAGAAGACGTTTCTATCTTCTTTAATAGTTCCTGAATAATTTCCACTAGCCATTCCTTAAATTCCCCTCTTTTCAACAAATAGGTGGGAAAGCACCAGTGTCTCATTTTTATTTCATTACCCTATGTTTTTATTTTAGTTATTATTGGTGCATGATCTGAAATAGTTACTGGGTGTGTATCAAAACCTTTAACTAAATGCACATGTTCATGTGAAATGTAAATTCTGTCTAGCCTACCCCAGTTTTTGTATCTTGGGGAATAAAATGTAAATTGACTCTGAATTCCTAGTACTGAATTCAATCTTACATGCCATATATTTTCATAAATTTCTGTAAAAATCTACCCTCCTTTGTTATATTTTCCCTTCTGGGCCCCTGAGACGCATCTTCAGTATTGCAAATGAAATTCCAGTCCCCACCTATAAGTAATATTCCCTGCTGAAAACTGATTATTTCTACCAGAACTTTCTTTAGCTCCATTACAGCAGTTTGCGGTGGAATATAAATATATGCCAAAGTAATCCTCTTCCCTTGCCAGTAACCCCTTAGTATTACATATCTAACTCCCTTTTCTATTACTATTAGAACTAATTTTGCAATTAATATAAGTACTCCTCTCTTCCTTTGCCCCAGGTATTCTGATGAATAACCATTCTCAAAACCTTTCTTTATCAAATTCACATGTTCACTTCTTTCCAAGTGTGTTTCCTGTAGCATAGCTATTTGGACTCTACATTTTTTAATATAGTTCACTACTCTTTCTTGTTTGCATTTATCCATGAGACTGTTAATATTTAAAGACATTATAGAAAGAATCATATACTTGAGGATTATTATTCCCATCTTTTACGTGTAACAGCTTTTTATTAAATGTCTAGTTCCAGCTTTTGTGTTACATGCCACTGAAATACCTCACAAAGAGAATCCATCACCTCCAACACCCGTCCTATGCGGACAGACTCAAATCACTATCACTCTATTTGGTATCATACAGATTGCTCAGGGGTGATCTGTGTCTCCGCCTACAAGGCAGTCTCAGAGCCTGTCCTATTAGAGATTCCCCATATCCGTAAGTCTAACTTCTCATGCATTATCCGCATGAAAGGTCTGAATCTATTACACATCATCAACAAAACCTGCTGGAGAGACAGGTTTGTCTCCCAGTGGCTGCCCTGTCTCTGGAATAGACTTCCCATACATGTCAAACAGAGCACTTTGCTGAGCCTTTTCAAGCGCAACTTTGATGAGTGGATGGGAAACCACAAATTTGCCCCAGGGTTTCCACCTGTGTCCCTCATTGACAGGGGCGACAGGTGCTGACTGAGGTTTCTTTTTGGGATAAACTCTTGGCTAGGCTTCATAGGACCCCAGGGTCTTTAGCCTAGTAAACTCCTGTGATCCTATGCATGCACTCTTTGGCAGGTTAATCTTTTATACAATTGTTTCTTGTCATCTCCATTTGAGAATATGACACATCGTGCAGAACTTTCTGTTTTATTGAAAACCCTCAAATAAATATACACACACATATCCAATACCCTGTCAAACCTACTAACTTAACACACAAAACTATGTACATCTTCAAATATTGACGTTTAACCCCTTAATAGGAACAAAAGGTCCAAACTGACAGCCACACACAGAGACTCGAGCTAAACATAAAGATTATCCATGCTAAGATGCATGGTAGAGTCTGTGATTTTATTAAGTGCTGTCTGGTTTTGCCTTATCCTTATAGCTCTACCAGCTGGGAAAACACTTGAATGCTGTCAGAAAACATTTTCTCCAAGCCATTTCTCTTTATCATATTGTCTGCTAGTGACATAAGAACCAGATAAAAGACTGTTTACTAGAAAAAAAGACTTTATAATATTCAATATTCTTTTTCATTTACTTGCTTTCTGTTAAAACTTGTTACTGATTTTAGTCTTCAAATGTTAATGACATGAAGTAGGGCATATGCTTTAGAGTCCTCTACAAGTTTAACAAAGTCCAAGAAACTCCAATATTTCCAGATTCTCTTGTTCTATTCCTTTTCATCTCCATCTCCCAAACCCAGTCGCTGTTTCAACTTCAGTGCACTCTTGATTCTTCTAGTCAACTGATGTGCTTTTTTTCCCTCTCTCAAGCATTTTCTGTTGAAACACTGGAAAAGGTTTCACTGGCACAGTCTCTCTGTGGTCTTTATTACCAGAAGAATAAGAAGCAGAATCTCCTTCGGTTTCACAGTGCACATTTTGTTGGATAAACTTTTGTAATTCTTCGTTAGCATGTACTTCATCAAAAAATGTTTTTTTTTCCTCCAGGGAAAAATATTTTGAAGATAGTTGAGTACAGCAGTTTGAATCTCACACCTGCTTCTCGACATTCCCTATATAATAGTATAAAAATATTCATTTTCTGCCTGGTGTGGAATGAGTAGTCTCTCCACAAACACTCTGCTGTCTCCCACTTTTAGTACTTTGTCCTTCTGCCATAGTTTTGTCAGAATCAACCCCATTTGCTGGTAAAATTGCATTTTGACTATTAAAGGTCTAGGTCGTTTTCTCATAGCCATGTTGATTTGCCCTTTCAATTAACAATATACCACCATTCCAGTTGCTTGTTTTCTCTATGTGCTCTGTCCTTTAATTCTATTATTTTTTTAAAACATCTCTTCAGCCAGCCTTTTCTTCGTTTCAATTTCTTGAGTTTTTCAGTTTTATCATCTCATCTGAGTATTTGTTTAAAGCTTCTTCCATTTTTTCTAGCCTTTTATTGTTTGAGTTGATATACTCCATCAGTGTTTCATTAGTCAGGTCTGTCTGCAATTGCTTTATACTTCCCTCAAGGTTACTAGAAGTCATGTCAGGAGCTTGCACTTCTTGCTGAGCAGCTACAGTACTTTTCCCAGTTAGTGATTTTCATCACTTTTTGTAGCTGATCTTCCTTCAGATTCTCTTCTTTTTCCTGGCATCGAGGTAGTGCACTTACTAGTTAGTTACTGAAATTTACTCAGAAATCCGGGTCCACTGGCTTTCTCTGCTAAGTTTCTAGTAACACTGGGAGAACCAGAATTAAGCTGTTACTCAGTGTGTAGCCATCTTGGAAGTCCTACATTACCAAAAAGTGTTATGGCATCTGCCAATAGTTGTCATGGTTAACTGTGGCACAACTTGTCTGGCAGTTAACACAGTATTAAGGCTATGAGCTGCCGATGAACTGCTTCCTGAGCTCCAGGGTTTGATTCTCTCACCATTCATTTGCCTACTGTGTGACTCTGACCAGGTCACTTAATCAAACAGTGGTCCCAGACTGAGTCTGGAAAAGGTTCATGTAGATTAGTACTCTATCCCAGTAAACAAAATTAACAATGGGCACCATTTTGTGAAGAAACACATGATTCCCAGAGGTAGGAGCAACTCATAAAATATTGCAGTCAGTGTCAATAATATTAAGCTTCTCCAAAAGTATTAATTCATCATCTGATGTTATAAATCATTGTTCATTAATTACTATTAGGACTTTGGTTCCGTACGCAGAACTGAAACGGTTGTTTTCAAGCTCACGCCAGCCAAAACCTCTCAGCTAAGAGCTACCCATAATGCCCTTCTCCTAGTTACTCCAGATCTTGTTTGCCACGTTTCTAATCAGACGTGCTAGCCATCTCTCTCAAAGCTAAATTGTCATTTTTAAGAGAGTTTCTCTTCAAATTTGTTTAGTCAATTTAGCCTTTTCTCACTGTCGCCTATAATCTAATTCTATTCCCTACCCTTTACCTTGGTAATTTAATTTCTACCATTATTGGTACTGTCCCTCTCTCCTGCCTTTGACAGACCCTTCCTTACCACTTGTGGTATTTTTTAAATACCATCGTTGGTATTCTCTCTCTTATTTTGTTTTTTTGTATAGGATAGCCTTGTTGCCTTACTATGTCAGACAAAGCTAAGTTGGGGTTTAAACAGTGTGACAAGTGTGGGCGTATGATGCCTAACTCGGATACACATGCTCATGTCTACTGTTTGGGCGTGGATCATATTAAAGCTGACTGACATTTGTGCTAATTTTAGTAATCGTAAAATAAGCTTATTTTAAAAGGTTTAATCAACACTTTTTTCGGAGGCTCTGTCTGGGTCGGAGGTCTCACCCCCTCCAAAGACCAAAAAACATAAGAAAAAACGGAGTCACTTGGTTCCTGCATCTCCGTCAGTTACAGAACCGAGTCAGCGCCATGCTTCGCCGATGCCCTCTGTGCAGACCTGTTCAGCACCAGGCTCTGTACCTTCTCCCTCGGTGCCGTCCCATGATATTCACCCCATTTCGGTTCGAACCTTGGCACCACTGACTTCAGTGCCGTCCTTGGTTCTGACATTGGCTTCTATGACTGTACCTGCCTTGGCACCATCCCCGGTGCTGACAGTTTCTTCGGCTCCAAAACTTGAATATCTGCCAAGAACAAGATATTCTCTAACTTATGAACCTTTTTTGGGGCAGAGGTTTAGCCCCTTTCTAGAAATACCTGATTCTCCTTCAGTAGCCTCCTTAAGATCCACTAGGAGTTTTTCTGAATTAGATCTAGTGCGGGTTGTGGACCAGCTTCTGGTAGCTAGGGGATTGCCCATTCCAGCTAGACCTTCCGTCCCTCCTGGCTCAGAATCTTTTACTACATCTTCCCCTGTTTATCCTCCTCCGGCCTCTACCCAGATCCCAGAGATCTCGGTACTAATGTCCACTCCAGTGCATACTGTCTCGGTTCCGACAGCATTTTTTCCCCTGTCGGCACCGCCCACCCTTGGTATCTAGCCCGGCGCCTATTTTCTCACTGGCACCATCTATGTTCACAGCTCCGAAGGCTTCTAGTCCTCTCGACTCTTGACTCCGCAGGCTCACACAGTCAGCACCAATGTCATCAGTATCAGAACGCCCCCCCCAGCATGCACCTCTCCCAACCCTCTATTTCGGGACCCCGGGCACAGGAGTCGCAAGACCCCCTTTGAAGGGAACCCCTTCTCCGGAGTCCTTCTCAGAAGATCCCACTGGGGAGCCACCCCAGAAGAAATAGTGCAAGAGGAGGCACCTTGATTCCCTGGAGGAATCTATCACTGAAGACACTGACTGTGATGAGGAGGAAGGGTCCCTACGGTCTCCCCCAGATGTCTCATTCGGAGACATTCTCAAAATCCTCATGCTCAAGCAGTGGGGAGACTGGAAGTCCTCTAACCCTTCTTCTGAGGAATCGGTGTTCTTGGAGGCCTTTTGTGCCCAGCCATCTACTTACTGGGTGACCCCACCACAGATGACCTTGTTAAGCTCATTGTGCAGTGTGCCTGGAAGGCCCCGGACAGTGTAGAACCTGTCCCCCGGAGGACAGACAAAATTTTATCTACACCTGAAGACCAGCCCCACTGGTCCAAACAGTTGACAGTTGATGCTATGGTCGTGGCGGCTGCTCCCAAGAGGGAACTGGCAGAAGATAGTTCCACTGTCCATCCTCTGAACAGGGAGTCCTGGACCATGGACACACTAGGGAAGCAGACCTAAGCTTCAGCAACCTTCGCCATTCGGTCGCTGAACTATCTGGCACACTTTACACACCTCCAAAGAGACCAAATTTCTGAAATGTCTTCCTCTTTGGTGGGGATACTGCCTGATGAGGTGCATGACACTGTTACCTCACAGCTTGCGACCCTTGAATCCATTTCCAACTCCTCGATGCGTTTGATATCTCACTCCACCGAGGGGTCAGCTTGAGCTGCCGCATCAGGCATAGTCATGAAACGTAATGCTTGGATGCGGTTGTGTGACTTCGCAGACCCCTTTAAATCTTCCTTCCTTAATGCACTTGTCGAGGAATCTGCACTTTTTGCACCCAAAGTACAAGCCACACTTGCACGTAGTGAGAAAGACGGAAATACCTTGTCTGCTGTGGGCATACGCTTTTCCAACCCCCAGAGGTCCTACTCCAGGAACCAGAAGGTAGGAAAAATCCCAAGGATCTTTTTGTGACAGTCATGGTGAACAATCCCCCCGGGGCAGAGGGGGCAGCTCATATGGAAGATGCCCCTTTCGAGGTAGAGGGGGTCCGTGTAACCATGGTGCTAGAGATTCTTTCTCTGGCAGACCCTACCAGCACTCCTGAGCAGCAGCCCGATTGCTTTCCTCTGGAAGCAGTCAGGGGTCGTTTTTCTCTGCACCTACCAGCCTGGCATCTTATTACTACTACCGATGTTTGGGTGCAGAGAATAATATCCAGAGGCTACCAAATACCATTCGATTTAATTCCCATACACGTCAAAAGAATCCCTGATGTACCACCCAATCAGAGGGAATTAGCAACCTTAGAAATAGAAAAGCTGCTAAGAGAGAGTCATCCAACCAAGTCCCATCAGACCAGACAGGATCCGGATTTTACTCGAGGTTCCTTTTACTGCCAAAAAAGACAGGGGACTGGAGACCAATCCTGGATCTCAGCCTATTGAACAAAAATTTATCAAACCTCAAAAATTCTGGATGGTCACAGTACAGTCCATTCTTTCCTTCCTAGGGAGGGACAACTGGATGTGCTATATAGACCTTCAGGACGCATACTACCACATAAAGAGGGATCACCACTCCCAGAGATTTCTCCGCTTCCGGCTGGGAGCCAGTCACTACCAGTTCAGGGCACTGCCATTCGGTCTCTCGACAGCCCCCCCCCCCCACGAGTGTTCACAAAATGTATGGCAGTTGTGGTAGCTCATCTTCGACTACAAGGATTCCAGGTGTTTCCGTATCTAGACGATTGGCTCCTTACTGGTCCGACCAGGAATCTCCTAGTCCACAGCCTCTCTTACACTCAAGGTCTTGCTCTCTGCTTGGGGATTACAGTCAACAAGGACAAATCTCAAATGCCCCCAACGAAGACACTGGAATTTATTGGAGCGGTCTTCGACACAACATCCTGTCAAGCTCCCCCCCCCCTCACAGGCTTTCGAAAGTAAGACACCAAATATCCAAGACCTTCTTCCTCAGATCTATGTGCCAGCACGTTTTGTACTGCAACTCTTAGGCTCCATGGTGGCTGACATTTAGTACCTGCGAGGCTGCACATGAGAATCCTGCAGTGGCTCCTTTCCGCACAATGGTCATTTCTAACTCACCCACTTGACCACATGATACATACGTCTTACAAACCATTGCAAAGAAGAAATGCTATGGTGGATGAAGCCACAAACGAATCTTTGGTGTCGACCGTTCTGTCTTTCTCAGCCCACGGCCTCAGTGACCATGGACGCTTCCCTGTTAGGGGGGACATTTGCTGTGATCTGTTTGCTTCCCCCATAAACTACAAATGCAGAAGCTAATTTGTCCTGATGCCCCTCAGGGGGAACCCCCAAGGGACACTCTAATGCACTATTGGCCCCGGGTCTCATGTATGCCTTTCCTGCTTCCCCTCTTTCCAAAATTTCTCCAGAAAGCTCAGAGGTTGAGAAGCAAAGTGATCCTCATTGCCCCCTGCTGGCCCCATCAAGTCTGGCTCCCATTTCTATGGCTTCATCTGATTCACAGCGCGTGGATCCTGGATCATTCCCAAGACCTGTTATCTCATCCTCGGGGACTGATTCATCTGAACCTCCACAGTCTCAAGCTCACAGCTTGGTTCCTCCACTTCCAGTGATTGCCAGGCTGCCTGACATCTCATCTCCTGTTCGTGAAATTCTTCTGGCTTCACACAAACCTTCCACCAGGAAAGTTTATTCTAGTAAATGGACTAGGTACTCTATTTGGGACAAAGATCAGAACTTAGACCCTTTCTCTATTCCTATTCAAAAGATCCTACAATACCTGACTACTCATTGACAAGCAGGAGCCTCAGCATTGACGATCACTGTTCATTTAGCAGCCATCGCCAATTTTCATAATGGACTTGATAATTCTTCGATTATGTGCAATTAACCATAGGCAAGACTGCTCTGCAAATTGTAGCATGTTACAGGCCACCCTCACAAACTCAGGAACCTCACATGGCCTTCCTGAAAACACTAGAGGGGATAAATGTATCACCAAACACCATCATACTAGGTGACTTCAATTACCCTAATATAGACTGGGAACACTACTCAAGCCCAAACACCCTAGCCCAAAAGTTCCTGGAATTCATAAACTCAAATGCCATGGAACAACTAGTCACCATCCCCACAAGAGGAGAAAACATACTTGATCTCATCATCACGAACATGAGAGCACAATGTTCAACACCGAGTATACCCCTCACTGGTGAGATCAGATCACAAACTAATCTCGCTGGAGGTCCTCATCCCACCCCACCTGAAATAAAAAAGACCACAGTAAAGAACTTCTCGAAGCCGACTTCACACTTCTAAAGACTAGTGTGGTCTCCTTTAAGGCCCCTAACCGCGGAAAACAGTACTCAAGCCGCTGAATCACTTACAAATGCCTTCTACCAGCACCTGCAGGACTGCATAGATAAGGCAATCCCAAGCAAAACAAAGACTCTTTGTACCAAAGGCAAGCGTCCAGTCTGGTGGACCCCAGCCATAAACAAACTCTACAACAAAAGGAGGAAGCTACTACAAGATAGAGCAAAATCCTTAAAAGGTAAGACACCCTTGATCACTATAAGTAAAAAACTAAGAACTCTCATAAAATCATCCAAAGCAAATTTTGAGAGAAAAATAGATAAAGACTCAAAAGACAATCATAAGGCCTTCTTTAGCTATATTAGAAACCTGGGAGGAAACTCCCAGATATGCTCAGAACTAGTTCAAAATGATGTGAAGATTACTGATCCTACAGACATTGCCAACATACTGGCTGACAGGTTCAGTGCAAACTTCTCTCCCCCCCCCCCCCCAAAAGGAGAGATATCTATACCAAGCGATTGCAGCCCCCAAACATCTCCAATGCCCAAGTGAGAACTGCTCTCTCCAAAGCAAAAAACACAGCATCCATGGGACCTGATGGTGTCCCCGGCTGTGTGCTCCACGAACTCAACGAGGAATTAAACCCACAGCTAGGACAGCTGTTTAATCATAGTCTTACCTCTGGATACGTACCCAGGGAGTGGCGCACTGCAACTGTGGTCCCACTTCACAAAGGCGGTGCCCCCACCGACCCTGGAAATTACCGTCCCATTAGCTTGACAAGCCTTATCTGCAAAGCCATGGAGAGGATCATAATGGACCTCATAAATAAAGACATAGGGAATTTGCAGACTTTGGATCCATCCCAGTTTGGCTTTGTCAAAGGCAGATCATGCCTTCTAAACTTGGTTGACTTTGGTGAAACAGACACCAAAGCCATTGATGAGGGAAAGGCAGTCCATACAGCCTACCTCGATCTGGCGAAGGCCTTCGACACAATACCCCACTCGGTATCATTGAAAAACTCATCAGCTTAAATGTTAACCCATATATCACAAGATGGGTTGCAAACTGGCTGAGTGACAGAACCCACAGGGTCAGAGTTGCTGGCGCCATGTCAGACTCAAAGCCTGTCACAAGTGGTGTACCACAGGGCTCAGTCCTGGGCCCACTCTTGTTTGGCATCTACTTTTCCGAAGTACAAGCAAACACAGGAGGGTTATGGCTGACAAAGTTTGCAGATGACTGCAAACTGGGCGCCATAGTAGAAAACACATCTGACACAGATATCCTTCAGAAGGGTCTCACAGAAGCGGATAACTGGTGCCAGAGCCATGGCCTAAAGTTAAATGCCAAAAAAGGCATAGTCATACCCTTCGGGAAAAACAAGGTTACCCCTAGCTACCAAATAGGTGGCAATCCACTGAGCACAGAAGAAGTTATCAGGGACCTGGGGACCCAGGTTGATAGTAGTCTGTCATTCGACACCCATGTAGCTAAAGTAGTTAGGAAGACCTTCTACATTGCCCACCTTATCATGAAGGGATTCTCATCTAGATCAAGGGAGGTCATAGTCTCCCTTTACTCATCACTCATCAGACCAATGATTGAGTACAATGCCCCATTCAGAATGTATCTGACCCGACACTTGCAGCAGCTGGAGAGGCCACAAAAGTTCCTCACCAAAAGGATAAAGGGTCTCAAACATCTATCCTATGCTGCCCGACTGAAAGAACTCCAGCTCTATTCAGTCGCTTACCGCTTGCTCAGAGGTGACCTTTGCCTAACATACAAGGCCATGTCAAACCCAGATTTGATGAATATGCTTCACCTCAAAAAATCTAGATCCGTCAGAGCCACAAGGGCGGGAGACTTAAACCTCGACATGGCTATTAATAGGACGTGCTGGAGGGATAGATTCATCACCCAAAGACTCCCTATGCTGTGGAATAAAATCCCGGTATATGTGAGGCAGAGCACCTCGCTGGCCTTGTTCAAGAGAAATCTTGACCAATGGATGGGAGATCGCAGATATACCCCAGGGATTACCTCAGTGTCACTGCTCGACAGAGGCACAGCAAAATAATGGGTATAGTTCCCCATACTAAAGGGGTGGCGTAAGCCACAAAACTATGGGCTAGGCTTGTAAATGCCCTCGGGCAGATAGCCTAGTATGAACCTATGAACCTATGTCACACCGCCTATGCAAGACATTTTTGAAAGGAGTATTACATGTTAAAGCTCCGGTCAAGCCTCCCTTAGAACCCGGGATATACTTTGGTACTTCACTTTCTCACAGGTCATCCTTTCGAGCCCTTTGATTCATGTGATTTAAAATTTTTGTCATGGAAAACCTTACTTCTAGTAGCACTTACCTCAGCAAGAAGAGTATCTGAGCTGCAGGCCTCGAGTGTCAAGAGACCTTACTTGATCTTCCACACGGATAGGGTGTCTTTTCGTACTGACCCTTCTTTCTTGCCCAAGGTAATTTCTGGATTTTCCATTAACCAATCTATTGACCTGCCGGTTTTCTTCTTTCAGCATTCCAATGGGGGGGGGGTACCATTTGCACACCCTTGATGTGCATCGGCAGCTTCGGTGTTATTTAGACAGGACTAAATCTTTCAGGAAAACAGATCAAGTGTTTGTGGCCTTTGCGGGACCCAGATTGGGTAAATCTGTTTCCAAAGTGACTTTATCCTCCTGGCTTAGAAATGTCATTACCTTTATCTACCAACAGAATAATCTATCTCTACCTTCCAGAAATGTCATTACCTTTATCTACCAACAGAATAATCTATCCCTACCTTCCAGAATAAAGGCTCATTCTACCAGATCTATGACTACTTCTCTAGCATTTCATTCCAGAGCCTCTACGGATGATATCTGTGCAGCAGCCACTTGGGCAAGACCTCATACTTTTATTACTCATTACAAATTGGATTTGGCCTCCAGGGGACGAGCATCTTTTGATTCTATAGTGCTCAGGAATATCCTTCCTTAGGGCCACCCAGGACTCAAGTAGCTGTGGGGACTTGGTCCTAATAGTAATTAATGAACAAAGATTTACATCATCAGATAAAGAAGTTATATCTTACCATAACGTTCCATCTGTGTTGTAGATTTTTGTTCATTCATTACTTTCCGCCCTGCTTCCCCCTGCCTGGACTCCTGGTGGACTTTAGGAACTCCTGGTTAGGGTATTTCCTCAGACAGAGCCTTCTACTATTTTTCTATTACTACGTATATTATATAGGGGCGGGCAAACTCGATCTGGAGTAACTAGGAGAGGGGCATTATGGGTAGGTCTTAGCTGAGAGTTTTTGGCTGGCGCGAGCTTGAAAACGGCCGTATCGGTTCCGAGGACGGAACTGAAGTTCTAATAGTAATGAATGAACAAAGATCTACAACACAAATGGAACGTTATGGTAAGACATAACTTCTTTTTTTCTAGGGTATGTATCATTCTCCAGTTTCATTAATGTGGTATTAAAGTCTGAAACATCAATTTATGCTCATTAGAAGTTTTACATTTGCCTTCCTAGTTATGACTTGTATTTTCCCTCTCATCTGAAAACTTAGTTAGCGTGGCTTCCATTATGACATTTTCTACTTTTCTTAAACCAGCAATGTTTCTGGACTCGTGACACTTTGCTACAAGAAAAACATGCTTTTCTCTTGGCAGATCTAGCATTAAAATTCAGTTACATATGCTGTAGCTGTTTCT
This sequence comes from Protopterus annectens, assembly GCF_019279795.1. Classification (NCBI taxonomy): domain Eukaryota; kingdom Metazoa; phylum Chordata; order Ceratodontiformes; family Protopteridae; genus Protopterus; species Protopterus annectens. The sequence goes on from NC_056727.1 coordinate 948,648,651, forward strand.
ACATTGTCTAGTAACAAATCTTTTTCAGAAATTTGTGCTTTTTATGAGAATACTACAGCTGATCCTTTTCATCATAGAACATCACATGTTAAACTAAGTCCAACATACTAAAATGTTATCATAGATGCTGTGCTTTTATTTTTGGATAACTGGAGATGGAGAAGTGGGAAAAGGTAAGTTTTATATGGTTCCCTTTTCTCCGAGTTTGTACAGCCTCAGAGTTAGTATACACAGACATCTGGGTCCCACACTGTGGATTGCAGATGAGCTTTTCCACTTGAAAAAAAATGATTGTTTAATATTAGATAACAATGTTAAATTTAGAGTAGTATTCAAAGTCATTACGCATAAGCTCAGTGGTTATGTGCTTGTCTTTTATGTCTTTTAGAACTGTTTAAGTTAACACCTGAAACATATAGGAAAATGTTTTGTGAGCACAGACGCAAGGCAGATGAAAGTGTGTGAGAATATGTTGCTGAATTGAGCACTTATTTCCATAGGTGGGTGAGTGGATGTCAGGTCACCATTTCTGAAGGGCTGGCAGACCTTTTGGTGAGGGAACAAGCCCTTAGCACTTTGCCTGAGGACATGAGGATCTGGTTAGCTGATAGACAATGTGCTACTTCAGATGAGTTGGGAAAGAAGGGAGACACATACCTGGCAAACAGGGCAGCCCTGCACAGGAAGAGGACTCCCAGTACTGCTCATGGGTCTAAAGGAACCCATGGTGGGCAGCACAGACTGCCACAACAGAATCTGCCAGTAGCAGGGGAAGCCACTAGTCCAGGTACATGTCCAGGAGCTAGGGTTAAATGTTTTGAATGCAACCAGTGGGGCCATGTGGCATACAGGTGTCCACGGAGGCAAGGTGGGTAACCAGTAAGTGGAAAAGACAAAATGTCAATAGTAGGTTGTCTTGAGACAACAAGGATACTAAACTACCATCCTGCAGATGTCCTGAGAGGGAAGGATTTGGATGAAGCAGTACCATGTACTTATGCAGTTAAACGCAGTCAGGCTAGGAGACAAGCATGTACGTCTGGTAGCCTGGGGGAGACCTAGACAGACTGCCTACTTTCAGCCAGGACTGGTAAGGTGGTTACTTCAGGGAGGGAGATATTCTGTAACACTGAAACTGAAGGTGAGCCACAGATGCTTGTGGGTACTGGTGGTCCCTTGGACAGAGTGACTGCAAAGGTAAAGGTGAGTAGTAGCACCCAGTCTGAAATGAGGCACCATTGTCAGAGGATGCCAGACTTCCTGTGGAAGGGGAGCTGGGAAGGGTTACAAGGAGAGAGTTGAGACAGCCTCAGCTCTCAGACCCTACATTGCAAGGCCTGAGGCAGATAGCTAGGGAGGCACTTGATTCTCAAGGAAAGGGGGAATCTTTATACTGGAACAAAGGGTTACTATACAGAGAGTGGACCCTGGAGGGAGGGCTAGAAGGTGAGAGAGTACAGCAGTTGGTAGTGCCTAGAGCCTACCATCCGGCATTTCTAGCCATAGCCCATGATATTCCCTTTGCAGGTCATATGGGCGTAAAAAGTACAAAGAGGCATATTATGCAGAACTTTTATTGGCCTGGAATTTCAAGAGATGTAACAGGATACTGCAGGACCCCTGTGAGCAGTGCCAAAAGGTTGGCAAGGCAGGAGACAAGGTGTGATCTCCTTTGATGCTTTTGCCTGTGATTGAGGAGCCATTTCAGAGGGTAGCTATAGATATTGTGGGTCCTCTGAGTACCCAAAGTTTCACAGGGAAAAAGTCTATCCTAGTGGTAGTGGATTATGCTACACGATACCCTGAGGCGGTGGCTTTGTTCTCCATTGAGGAAGAGAAGGTGGCAAATGCTTTGTTAGAGATTTTCAGCAGGGTAGGTTTCCCAAAAGAAATACTGACAGAGGTGCCAATTTCATGTCAGACCTGCTGGCTTGTCTGTGGAAGTCCTGTGGGGTGAAGCACATGAAGACCACCCCCTACCATCCCCAGACTAATGGTCTTGTTGAGAGGTTAAACTCTGCAATCAAGTCCATGCTATGGGCATTTGCAGATCAGTTTAAGAGGGAGTGGGACAAATAATTGCCCCATCTGTTGTTTGCTTACAGAGAGGTTCCCCAGAAATCCACTGTTTTTTCACCCTTTGAGTTGCTGTATGGGCATAGGGTGAGGAGACATCTAGATTTAATTCGAGATGAGTGTGAAGGTGAGTGCAGGTCTCACAAGGAGTCTGTTGTGGCATATGTCCTAAACCTCAGGACAAGGCTCAGGGAACTCATGGGCTTGGCCCAGGAGAAACTGGCAGAAGCCCAACAACAGAAAAATGTGCGGTATGACAGGAATGCTCGTGTTAGAGAGTATGCTGTGGGGCAGCAGGTAATGGTTCTCATTCCTGTCAGACACAACAAGCTGCAAGCAGCTTGGGAGGGACCCTATAAGGTGGTAAGAAAGGTAAGTGATGTTAAACTACATGGTGGAACTGCTAGGCCGAAGGCAGGGGCACAAACTGTACCATGATAGGGAGGCCGTTGTGCTGAGCATTTTCAGTGGATTGCAGGAGGAGTCTGAGTGAGATCTGGGGACTGATGATCTCAGTGAAGCACGGGCTGACACCTCAGTGGAAGGGGTAGCAATGTCCCAACAGCTATCTCCTACCCAGGTTTGAGATATCCGAGTGGTGTTGCAGGAATTTGGGGACATGTTCACTGTGAAACCAGGGTGCATTTACCTGGTGCAGCACCAGGTGGATATGGGGACATGTTCACTGTGAAACCAGGGTGCATTTACCTGGTGCAGCACCAGGTGGATACAGGACCCCAAAGGCCTATTAGGCAGGCCCCTTACAAAGTGCCTGAGAGAGTCAAACAGACTCTGAGGGAGGAGGTACAGGAGATGTTGGAACTAGGTGTGATTCAAGAGTACAACAGTCCCTGGGCCTCCCCAGTGGTGCTGGTGCCAAATAAAGATGGCAGCATCAAATTCTGTGTGGACTACAGGAAATTAAATAGTCACACAGAGTCAGATGGTTACCCCAATGCCTAGGACAGATGAGACCCTAGAGCAGCTGGGTGGGGCTAAGTATCTTACAACCATTGCTCTTACCAAGGGTTACTGGCAGGTGCCCTTGACTCCCAGTGCTAGAGAGAAGTCAGCCTTTGTGACTCCTTTTGGCTTGTATGAGTTCACAAAGATGCCCTTTGGGATGAAGAATGCCCCAGCAACTTTCTAGAGGCTGATAGATCATATCCTAGTAGGAGCTGGAAGGTTTGCACTTGCTTACCTAGATGATATTGCCATACACAGCCATTCCTGGCCAAAGCACCTTCAGCATGTCAGGGAGGTGCTGGGCAGACTACAAAGGGCAGGGTTGACCATTAAGCCAAGCAAATGTCAGGTGGGTATGGCAGAGGTCTCTTACCTAGGACATACAGTGGGGAGTGGTAAGATAAGGCCAGAATCTGCCAAAGTGAAAGACATCCAGGCATGGCCTGCACCTGCTACTAAAAGGCAGGTGAGGGCATTTCTAGGGACAGCAGGGTACTACAGAAAGCTCATCCCCAGTTATAGTACCATAGCTGCTCCCCTCACAGACCTGACAAGGAAGAATAGGCTAGATAAGGTAGTGTGGACCCCAGCATGTGAATAGGCATTCCAGAAGCTTTGGGGGGACCCTCTGTGTTGGCCAGTCCTGATTACAGCAAATAATTTGTTGTACAGGTGGATGCTTCGACCCATGGGGTGGGGGTTGTACTTATCCAGATTTCTTCAGAGGGGGAAGAGCACCCAGTGGTTTATCTCAGTCGTAGTCTCCAACCCAGGGAGGAATGCTATGCAGCTGTAGAAAAGGAATGTCTAGCCATAGTGTGGGCATTGCAGTCAGCCTTATCTGTATGGAAGGAAATTCACTGTTGACAGATTACAACCCCCTAACAAGGTTAAACAGAACCAACCAACAAAATGCCAAGTTGCTAAGATGGGAGCCTAGGTTGTAAGCATATATGTCATGAAGCACTGCAGTGGGAGTAGCAATGCCAATGCAGATGGGCTCTCAAGACAGGAAATGGGGTAGGTACACTCAGACTGACCTAACCCTCTCAAGTGGCATTTCTCAAGGGTCACTTGAAAAACTAGCTTGAGTTCTCCAGGGGGGGAGAAATGTGAAGACTGGTAGAGATGGGTGAAGGCTGCCAACCTAGTCAAATAGAATTTGGTACATAATTATGTCCTTTGTAAATATGAATGTTGAAATACAGGCTTGTTTTCTTAAAAGAATATGCTGTCAAATGTTGAACTTAAAACAATGTAGCAACATTGCCCTCTGCTGTAAAAAAAAAAAAAAAGCTAAGTCAAGCATTTCTTGTATGTCCTTTGAAATTAAAATTATTTCATGAGTGTCTCTCCTGTTTACAAGTTGGCTCCAGTCCGTCTAGATGAAGACATTCTTCCTATTGTTTTAACGAAGAGTTAAATTGCTAGATTTAAACATGCAATGTATTTTTATTGCTCCGTTTCCTGACCAGCTCCAAGATAACAAAAGGGTGATGTTAAGAATGTAAATGCAGTTAATGTGTAGCATGGAAACTCCAGGAAAGTGTGAAAGAAATGATGTAATGGGAATCAGGACTGAAGATAGCAATTTAAACAGGGAGAATCAGAAGGCATTAAGCATTTTTGTCTTGTCCATCTAACTCACAGCACTGCCTGTTGTCTTATGTAAGCTATCTTAGACTTGTGTTTTCTTTTAGAAATAGCTAGGAACTAGAAATATTAGACTAAGTGTTTTTCTGTGATGTCAGAACTGTACTACTGATTTAAGTATTTCTCTGTGATCTCTGAACTTTTGACTAGCACTGTGTAGTAAGAAGTATTGTCTTGTGTTTTATTTATTATTAAATATTTTAAAACCTTTTAACTGTGTCTGGTTTGTGTAGAGATAATTTAAGCTCTTAAGAGTACTTGCATGCCTTTGGTGAAACTGTACAAAGCCAGTCGAATAGCTTTAGCCATGGGCTATACTACCAATTGGATAATAATATTGCACAATAATAATAATTGGACACCCTTTTAAGGGCCTTTGAGTAGCCAATTATTAGTGGGTGGTGGCAGCTGGTACTACCGTATAGTCTGGGTAAAAGGGGCACAGCTGGAGAATCTGTGTCAGCCTTCCCATGTGTCTGTGTGGTTGTGTAAACTCTTATCTCAAAGTGTGTGTGTATGTCAGCTACTTGGGCAGGGACATGAAGCACTGGTTAGACAGAGAGGTGCTGGGGATTTTAGCTTGCCCACTAGGCTGAGATCTGGACCCTATAGCTGTGCCAGTGGGGAGTCTTATTGGGGACATGGGGAGCAAGGGAGCAACCAGTCCCAGACTGACTGTGATCTCTGTGTGCTCTTAAGGGAAATTGCACTTTACTGTGTGTATTTGTTATCCTTTCCTCATGAGATGCCCTCTCTGGTGTTAGTGGTGAGGATTGAGGCTCCTTGATTGCTGGGCCAGGGCATGGGCATCACAGAAGGGTTGGAACAAACTCCCTGAGGAGGTTTCAGTGCCATCAGAGCACTAAACAAACTACAGTGAAGGCCTGCCATTCACTCTGTGAATCCGTAGGAGCAGGAGAAATACGTTTCTTTTGTGTTTTCTTCAACGGGACATCAGTCTTATAAAATCTGGAAGGCTCTGACCCAGGACACCATTCGGTGATGGTACTAGGGACTACTACTCAGACTAATATTTGAGGAACACCCGTAGGCCCCTCAGAAATAATCAGCTGTGGTTCCCCTAAGAGTGTTTGAAATGGAAGTCTGCAATGCCTCCTCGGGCACACAGTCAGATCCCCGCCAGCCTCCAAACCGATCATGGTAGCAGAATCGAACAAAGCCGGATGAGTCTCCAGGCAGTCAGTTGCCTTGAGAAAGATGTCTGAAGGCTGAGCAGCAGAAGATTCTCATCTAGACTTCTTGGCCTTCTTCACTGACTACTGTCCCTTGGAGCGTGAAGTACCCCCCCATCGTGTTTTTCGCAAGAAGCTTAAGATGCTGATTTTCAAGATAAAGCACCAAAGAAGATAGTCTACTAAGAAAGGTTTTAGGTACAAAAAAGCCTGACAAATGGAACAGGACGTATGATCATGACAGGCACCTAAGCAAAAAAAGACAATGGTTGTGGCAGTCTTTATGGGGAATTTGTCTCCCTGACTGGCATTTAGCCTTCTTGGATGACATGAAATCCCACAAGAAACAATAAAAAAGGATAAGTAAAAAGGAAACCCAATGGGGCACTTACCTGTAATGGCTTGGTGATCCAGCAATAGAAAGGGTATTCAAACAGATGCTCAAGCGATGGCATTCGGATTGGTGGCAAAGTAGTTCTGAGGAAGGTACATCTAGAATCACCTTTATGCCCTACGCTACACAAGCAGCATACGTGTGATATATGGCATACCTTAAAGCAATCTAAACGCTTTGGTATATTGACTGGACATCTGGCCCCCCTTGGCAAGGGATACCTAATGTAATAAGTACTGCAACAGTGAAAAATGGAAGGGTATCTAACATTACCATAAAACTCAGAAGAGAAACTACATTTTACAGAGACTGAATGGTAAACATTTTGAATTTTGGTACTTTCACAAAATGGTTGAGAAAGGAAAGATCTACAAATGGTCTCCAGGAAAGGCCATTCTTTGAAACCAGAAACATTCTTGAGTAAAAGCATTCCTACCTTTGGCTAAAGGCAATGGTAATATGACTTCTAGAGTAAAGCATGTGCTAAAGAACCAGAGGAAGAAAAAAAAGTTATGTATTTATAGTAACGTTCCATGTGTGTTGTCCATCTCAACCTTCATTCTCACTGATGGGTTAGATCTGATGTGTGGGATCAGTCTCGGCCATTCCAAAAGCTCAAGGTCTTCAGCAAAGCTTGTGGGCATCCTTCGATACCCATAATGTAGTTCCCCAACTTCCTCAGATCTTGTCTGCCATGAAAACATAAAATTAGCAAAAAAACTTCTTTTATATGGAATAAAACCTAAAGTACATACATTTATCGGACCAAAGGCAATAATTCTGAGGTTATGGAGATCTGTCAATCCAATTATTACTCTGTCTGCCAGGAGTATAGGAAGGCGGCATGGAGGGTAGGTTGAGTATAAAGGTTGAGATGGACTACACATACAGAACATTATGGTAAGTACATAACTTCTTTGTGTTGTCAATCTCGCCTTTAATCTCACTGATGGGACCACATTCCAAGCAACCTGACTCTCGGCTGGCTCATGGGAGTATATTCCATAGAGCCAAAAGGGGCTCTACTCCTGGAGGCCAAATACAGTTTGTAATCAGTAAAAAAAAGTATGAGGTTTTACCCACATAGGTGCAGTGCAGATATTATCCAGAGGTAACCTTGCTTCAAAAGCTGCAGATGTAGTTATTTACCTGATGGGGTGCGCTTCAACAGGGAGAGGAAGAGGGCTGTTTTTAGAGCTGTAGATGTAGGATATACAAAGAGTGAGCCATCTATATTACATAAGGTAACTTTTGAAACTGGACCCAAGTTATATGCAAGTGAAAACATAACTGTCTATGTACAGATGCAGAGTATTCACCTATGTTTTGGTAATTTGGGAAGAAAACTGGCAGCTCAATAGACTGGTTTAGGTTACTTTCCGACACTACCTTTGGAAGAAAGGAAGGATTAGTGGGTACAGAAATTCTGTCCTAAACCAGGTGTGGGGGCTTGATAGACAAGGCTTGCAATTCTGAAACTCTTCTAGCTGAAGTAACGACCACTAAAAAGAGTGTTTTCCAAGATAGGAATTTTAAGTCACATGTGGCAGAAGGTTCAAAGGTGGGACAAGTGATGTTTGTTAATATGAAATGTAGATCCCAGGGAGGAGTTGGATTTTGGTATGGGGGTCTTATCATTCCTTTCAAAAAGGCCTTACAGAGCTTGTGCGACAATCGTAGAGCCATTTTCTCCCACATGAAAATTTGAAATTCCTGCCAGTTGACCTCTAACAGAAGCAGCAGTTCCCTCATTAAAGAGTTTCGCTAGAAATTCCAGGATGGAATGTATGAGAGCAGAAAAAGGATATATCTGATTATCACACACCCATATGACAAACCTATTCCATTTACCCTTGTGCAATCTTTGTGTAAAAGTTTTATGGGAAGACAACAAAATATGTTTTACTAGGGAGGAAAGGAGAGGAAACCTGGTGATCAAGGGAACTGAAGCTGCCAAGCTGTCAATTTGAGGTTGTGGTGTACCATTCCTGACAAGTGAGTCAGAAGGTCTGGAGCAAGGTCCAGAATCTATGGTTTGTCCAGAAGACAAGGCTGAAGGAAGGGAAAAGTACAGTTGTGTACACTTACCATAAATGTAGATGTTTGAGTGTGTTCACTGTTGCAGTCATTAGCTGTGGGTTATCCCTGCTGTGGTAGCCGTCGTCCGGCCCGAATTCCAGAGGCAATGTTTTTCTGCATTGGCTGCTGCTGTTTGCTGACTGACATCAGGTTGTCAGTGCTATAAAGCAAGGCAGCCAATGCCATTACATCAGTTTTTCTTGCATTAACCAGTCAAAAGTCCAAGGAAATATGGTAAAGTCCTGGTGGCTAAAAGCCACCATAAGAAGCTTATGTCTCCCTAAAGAAAAAGGATATAAGGGGGGAGGAGGGAGGGAAACCAGCAACAGTGAATACACTCGAAGAACTACATTTATGTTAAGTGTACACAACTGCACTATGTTCTTCGTGTTTTAGTGTTGCAGTCATCACCTGTGGGAGGATTCCCAAAGCTGAGGAGAGGGGTGGAAGGATGAGTTAGAGACCTAGGTATGGGTAAGCATGCCCTGCTGAAAGTACAGTTGTGTATACTTACCATAAACGTAGATGTTAGAGTGTTTTCACTGTTGGATTCATGACATTTGGGTTATCCCTGCCAGGGTAGCCCTTGGCCAGCCTGAATACCAGAGACTTAGTATTTCTGTGTCAGTTGCTGTCGCTTGAGGACTGAAGTCAGGTCATCAGTGGTATAAAGGAAGGAAGGCAGCAGACACCATTACACCACTTTTTCTTGCCCTAACCTGTCAGGAGCCCCCAGAGTAGGAGGCCAGGCTCTGGTGGTAGAACCTCCACCAGTGGAAAGTAAATACCAATATGTCCCTTGTAAGGAAAGGAGAATAACAAGGAAGTGAGGGTGATGCAGAGAGGGAAACCAGGACTGCAACAGTGAAGACACTAACATCTACATTTATGGTAAGTGTACACAAGTGTACTATGTTCTTCGTGCTTCACTGTTGCAGTAATCACATTTGAGTAGATTCCCAAAGCTGAAGAAATGGATGGAGGCAGTCAAGGAAGCTAGGGCCTGGCTAGCATGCCCTGGAAGACTGCACAGACAAACCCTGTCCTGGATTGGGAGAAGAGAGGCAGGTGGTAATACTTGGTAAAAGTGTGAACAGATGTCCACGTGGTAGCCTCCAGTATGTCCCTGGTGGGAACTCCCCTGAGGAAAGCTGCAGAGGTGGAGGCTGCTCTGGTGGAGTGTGTCCTGACCCCCTTGGGGGGAGGCTTGCCATGCTGTTTGTAGCAGAACTGGATGTGGTATGCCATCCATTTGGAAATGGTTTGCTTGGAGATGGCTTTGCCTTCTGCCCCTGAAGCAAAGCTAACCAGCAATTGATCAGACTTTCTGAAGGGTTTTAGTCCTGTCCAAATAGTATCTGAGCTGTCTGTGCACATCTAGAGTGTGCAGAATCCTTTTCCCCTTGTTTTTGAGGGTTAGGTAAGAAGGTGGGCAAATGGATGGATTGGTTGAGAGCCACACTGGACACCACCTTGGGCATGAAGGATGGATTAGTTCTGAGGGATACCCTGTCTGCATGGAAGATGATGAAGGGTTCCACAGCCATGAGTGCTTGCAGCTCAGTGACTTTTCTGGCTGAAGTGATGGCCAGGAGGAAGGCTGTCTTCCAGGAGAGACATTTTAGCTGTGCAGAAGAAGCTGGTTCAAAAGGAGGCAGGGTGAGCTTTTCTAAGACAAAGTTAAGGTACCAAGCTGGTGTTAGTGCCCTTCTGGGGGGCCTGAAGTTGCTAGCCCCTCTAAGGAACTGTTTAATCAGAGGGTGTGAAATAAAAGAGGCTGCTCAGTGGGAAAATGAGCAGAAATAGCAGAGGCATGAATTTTTGTAGAGGAGAAAGAGACCACAGTGTAGTAGGTTAGCTAAGTAATCCAGGATGAGAAGGATGGAGGGTTGTGCCGTATTGGCCCCTTAGCCTGGATCCAGGTGCAGAGCCTTTTCCATTTATCTGCATAAGACTTTCTGGTGCTAAGGTGTCTGGCCTCTTGGATAACATCCAGAACCTGTTTACTGAGGATGGCAGATTGGTCAGGGGTTAGGGTGTAAGCCAAGCTGTCAAATTGAGTGTCTGCAATTGGGGGTGCATGAATTCCCCTTCCCTCTGGGTTAGGAGGTTTGGAATCTGAGGAAGATTCCATGGAGGCAGCAGGGACAGGCTGCGCAGCAAGGGGTACCAGTGCTGTCTGTGCCGTTCTGGAGATATGAGAATGGTCCGTGGTTTTTCCTCCCTTATTTTGAGCAGTACCGTGGGAATGAGAGGTAGGGGAGGAAAGGCATAGACCAAGAGGTTAACCTAGGGGAAGGACAGGGCATCCACTTTCCATGCCATGCAGTGATGTTCCCTGGTGCAGAATTTACTGAGCTGATGGCTGGTGTGGGAGGCAATGAGGTCGACTTCTGGGGTTCCCTACTTCTGAGTTATTAGGAAGAAGGTGTTTCTGTTGAGCTGCCACTCGTGGGGGTCCAAAAGCTTTCTGCTTAATTGGTCTACCAGGGAGTTGAGAGAGCCTGGCAGGTATTGTGCTAACAGGTGTAGTTGCATGGAAGAGGCTGTAAGCCAAAGGTTCATGGCCAGCCTGCACAGCGGGTAGGAGTGAGTCCTTCCCTCCTTGTTGATGTACGGCACCACAGTGGTGCTGTTTTGATCAGGAGAGCCCCTGGAGAGAGAAGGGGTTTGAAAGCTATCAAGGCCTGCTGCACAGCCATCATCTCTTTTTGAGTGATGTGCAGGGGGAGTTGCTGGGGGTTCCATTGACCCTGTATGCACCTACCATACAGGTGTGCACCCCAAGCATAGTCTGATGCATCTGTGGTGAGGGTCTGGATGGCAGGGTTTGGGGAGAGGGGCAGTTCCTTGTTGTGGGAGCAGGCTGTTGCCCACCAAAGAAACTCCTTCCTTAGGCAAGGAATAATGGGTGGAAGACTTTCCAGATCTTGACAGTATTGACGCCAAAGGCTCTTAAGGTACTATTGAAGTTTCCTCATATGGAATGAGGAGTATGCAAGATGCCATGAACCCCAGGGCTTAAAGGATTTTCCTTGCAGAAAGCTGGGGCCTGTTGGCCAGTTGAGAGAAGTAAGCAGATAGGAAAATTTGTTTCTATGGTGTTAGGCATGCCATCTAGGATGCTGTGTCCTGATTTGCTCCAAGGAAGATTATCCTTTTGGTGGGTACCTGTTTGGATTTCTTTTTGTTAACTGTGTACCCTAGGGAGGTTAGTAGGTGCTTTATAAAGGCCAGGTCTATGAGCAGCTTTTCCTTGCAGTCGTCTAAGTAAGGGTAAATTTGAATATTTCTTTGTCTACAAAAGGCAATGGCTGGAGCCAGGCATTTTGTGAAAACTCTGGGAGCGGTAGATAAGCCAAAGGGAAGTGCAGAGGAACTGTAAGTGTTGAGATTCTGCTCTGAAGCGGAGATATTTTCTGCAGGATTCCCTGACAGGAATGTGGAGGCAGGCCTCTTTTAGGTCCAGGGTGGCTAGCCAAGCATCCTTGGAAAGCATGGATAGCAGCTGCTGGAGGGTGAGCATTTTGAATTTTGGGGTCACCAGGAAGGTGATTAGAATGGATAGATCAAGAATGGGGTACCAGGTGCCCTCGTTTCTGGGTACCAGAAAAAGTCTGGAGTAGAAGCCTTGGCCTATCTGCTCTGCAGGAACGTGCTCTACTGCCCCCAAGGAGAGCAGGGAAAGGATTTGCTTTTGAGCCTCTGCCCACTGATTTGGTGGTAGATCTGGGAACCCTTTTGGGGTTGGAAGGGTGTGGAAAGAGAATTTGTACCCTTGAAACACAATGTTCAGAACCCAATTGTCCTTGGTAATCATGGCCCAGGTGCTTGAATGAAAGGAGTTTTTTTTCCTCCTAGGAGCACGTGAAGGTGGGTAGAGGGGAGGTCAGGAGGGGGTGAGTCATAGTGAGTTCATATCATAAGGGGGTGGCTTAGAACTCCCTGGTTTTGAAGTGGAGGTAACCCACTGCTTAGATCTTTGCAACCCGTGGGACTGCTGTCTGGGGTGTCTGTTTCCACTGGGCCTTGGCTGGCCCTGTTTACCCGGAGCAGGAAAGGACCAGTGCTTGGAGGGGAAAATGCCTACTGAACCTAGGAAGCTGGACCTGTAAGAAATGTTTAGCAGTCTGCATAGATTTTGATTTTTCTTCCATCTTTTTAAGACTTCTTTTGCTTTAGTACCAAATAAGTTATCTTTGTGCAAGGGTGCATCCAACAATTTTGATTTGACATGGTCTGGCAGGGGTTGTTCCTTAAGCCATGCATGTCTTCTAATGACAGATCCAGTGACTGCTGCCCTGCAAGAAGCTTCTAGGACATCAAAACTACAGTGCAAAGTGTGTTTAGTTAATTGACCAGGAGAATGCATTAAGTCCTGTAAATCTTTAGATTCTACCCATGCAGGAAAGGAGGAAATGTTTTCTTTAAGGAGGTCCAAGGTATGTTGCTGATATTTCAGCATATGAAACTGACAGTTTAGTGCCCTGATAGCAAGAGTAGCTGAGGTGTATACTTTTTTACCCCATCTGTCCAGTGCTCAGAAATCCCTGTCTTAGGGGGTGGGATTCTTAGGTGAGGTTGCTTCTATCCCTTTTGGCCCTTGAGTAATGACCTCAGGGTCCACTGTTGGATTTTTTTTTTAGATATTTCTGTGAGTCTGGGACTCTGTAGTATCCATCTGGCTTTCTGGGAGAAGGAGGGAGGGTGGCTGGAGTCAAGCTGGATTCAATAAAGACATCATCCGCCACATCTAGGACTGGGGGGATGGCTAAAAGCTTGTGTTCTGGAAGGTCCAGGAAGTCTCTCTTTAGACTGTGGGTAGTCTTGAATCTCCCATTGGAAATGCTCCCTTAAGGTATGCAGGTTTTCTGCAAAGGAAGAATCCTCTGGGGGAGAGGCAGAAGGACTAGATTCCTCTGCATCAGAATCCTCAGATGTGGAAAGGGGCTGCATGTCTTCATAGTCAGATGCATCGGATTCATCTGACTCTTGTTCAGACAAAACTACTGGAGACAGATCTCTCTTCCTTTTTGAGGGGGTGGCTTGGCTTCCCCTAACCAGCATGATAAGGTGCTCTGCCATTTTAAGCATTTGTGAATGAGGCAAGGGAGCAGGCGCCTGAGAGTGGGTAGTCATCTTGGGGGTGGTTTGACCTCTGGGCCTAAGAAACTCTGTTTTCAAAAGAACAGTAGCTGTGAAAGAAGGTGTCTGTTTATGTTGGGATTCGGTGTTGTGAAGGACTTCCTCGGAAGCCGGTGCCTGAACAGCGGCTCCGGACCCATCCAAGGTAAAGATGACCGCAGGATCCTTAGAAGAAGAAGAGTTCTGCGGCATACTGGACTTCGAAAGGGTCTCTGTAGTGGCCTGCAAATTAACTGAAGCATGCATCAGGGGCTGCGAAGCGCCTCATTGAGTTCTGGAGGACTGACAACCAGGTTAATGGAAGGTTTGGTCCTGTGCGGTCTGTCTCTGTCTATCTTTACATTTTTTTTTCGGAAGATCTGCTGTCGGATGGCTTACCAAAGCCATATCGGAACTCGAGGATTGTAAATGGAAATATCAGACTGCAATAAGGGCCCGACGATGAATAGTTCTGGCATTAAAGTATAGAAGCGACAATGAGGGACGTTGTGGTCTGGGCCTAAACAAGTGACGCAGTAAGAGTGGAAGTCCTGGTGTGGTATTTGTTTTCCACAGGCAAGACAGTTATTAACTTTTTCTGACATCGGTTAGTGCAAGAAAAAAGGATCCCCAACAGGGTACTTCGCTTTCGAAGACTTCATCTTCAGTTCGGAAACGAAATTCAGGTAGGGCCGACCAGCACTCATGCGAACTGCTTCTGCTTTGGGCTCCATGGCAAGAATGACTGATGTAATGGCATCGGATGCCTTCTTTTATACCACTGACGACCTGACGTCGGTCCTCAAGCGACAGCAACCAATGCAGAAATACTAAGATGTTCATCGTGTTTCACTTTTGCAGTCATTACACTTGGGTTATCCTGCTGGCAGGCTACCCGCAGTCAGCCTGAATTCCAAAGTCCTGGTTCGGTGTCGGTTGCTGTTGCCTCCTCCCTGACGTCAGTGCGCCAGGGGTATAAAAGATGCAGCTGACGCCATTTTCTTCAGTCTTTCATGCCGCGCGGTGCCCGAAGCAAAAGCAGTTCGCAAGTGCCGGTCGGCCGACTCCTGAGATTTTCAAAATTGAATTTCAGATCCGAAGTCTTCTATAAAGCTAAGTACCCTGTTGGGGAAACTTTTTTCTTGCTCCAGACCGATGTCAGAAAAAGTTAACAATTGTATTTCTTGTGGGAAGCAAATACCTCATAAGGATTTTCATTCTTACTGTATTCCTTGCCTAGGCCTTGACCACGACGTAGCTAGTTGTCGGTTTTGTGCTAGATTTAACCAATGCACTATTAAGCGTCGGTACGATTTTGCTTTTCATTACTTTGGCCGAAGGTTTAACTATATAATGCCGTCGGAACAACCGATGACCAGAATTCATAAAAAGCACAAGGATAAAGAAAAGGACAGGCATCTGAGGTCCAAAACAGATGACGAAGCCTCTTCTAGGCCAGTCGCCGGTTCTCAGTGAGGCGCTTTAGCAGCCCCTGACGCCTGCTACCTCAGAGCCACAGACCGCCTCCGACTCCCACGTGGAGACAGCTAGGCCTCTGGATACTCAAGGTATTGGGCCTTCGGAAACTAATCCCTCAGATGGGTCTGGAGCCGCTGAGCAGGCATTGGCTTCTGAGGGTTTTCTCAGACCTACACAGCTTTATATCAAGCCAACTTCAGCATCCAAGACAAAGACTAAAACAGCAGTTTTAAAGACAAGGAAACAAGTACAGCATTCTCCAGGACAGACTTCCATGCCTAAGAAACAGATGCTCAAAATGGCCGAAACCTAATTACTTTGATCAGGGGTTCCCATCCCCCTCCTGATAAGAGGCCTAGGCAAGATACTGAATATGATTCCTCTGATCAGGTTTCCATTTCCTCTGACACCTCTTCAGAACAGGGATACTCTATTCCTCCCTATGAGAATTCTGATGCTGAAGAATCTATTCCTTCAGCTTCTCCTCCTGAGGATTACTCGTTTGGGGAAATCCTGCATACCATGAGGGAGCATTTCCACTGGGAGAGCCAAGATTATTCAGATTCTAAGAAAAGGCTCAGAGACTTTCTTCTACTACCGCAGCACAGACCTCTTGCTATTCCACCTGTTCTAGACATTGTAGATTATGTATTTTCAGAGTCCGGCCCGTCTCCCGACTCTTTACCTCCTGCACCTGTTAAGCCAGACAGATACTACAGGGTTCCAGATTCTCATAAATTTCTATATAAAAACCCTACTGCTGACCCAGAAACTATTTCTCAGGGTCCCAAAGGGGTCAAGGCTGCCACTGCAAAAAAAACCCTGTCCCCTCAGATAGAGATTCTAGGGCACTGGACAGATGGGGGGAAAACCTACACTTCTGCTACCTTGGCTGTAAGGGCTTTAAATTGTCAGTTTCATATGCTTAAATATCAGCAATACTTAATGTCTCTGTTAAAAGAGAAAATGTTGACAAATTCTGAATGTTCTGAGAACAAGGAATTGCAGGATTTATTTTTATTTTACATTTGTTGACCGGGCTAGTCTAACTGGATACATGTCAATTTTCAGTAGAGGCCCGGGGAGATAAGCTCCTAGGTAGGACAATGAAATTAATACAACTAAGGAAACATGAGACAAACAAACAAATCCTATTTACAGTACCTATTACAGGTGATCACAGTAAAATTTAGAGTTTAGAATATAGGCATAACATAGGATGCTAATACAATCAATAGAGATAGATAGTTTAATAGTTAATAGGAAGGAGTTGCAGTTAATGAGTAGATTGGGTAGGAAGGGCAAAGTATTAAGAGACTTATAGACTAGGCAGGTTTAGAACAGGGGAATAACCAGTGTGTTTTGAGGAATGCTTTCAATTTGTTTTTCAAACAGGATAGTGAGGGAAGTGTGGAGAGTTCATTTGGGAGGAGATTCCAGGCTTTTCCCACAATATTAGAAAAAAGGGAGTCTCTAGACTTGTTGTTTGGTTTAGTGGTATGTACTAGAAGTTTCTGAGAAGACCTTAAGGATTCCAGGTTTTTATAGGGAGTGATGAGTGTGGAAAGAATAGGAGTTTTGGAAGGTTTGTAAAGAGTGTTGTGGGCTATAGTTAATTGATGGAATTTAATCAGATTTTGTAGTTCAAGCCATTCCAGCTGCTTTAAATTAATGCAGTGATGGGTTCTAAATGGGTTGCCTGTTGCAAATCTGGCAATGTTATTGTACGACATTTCCAATTTGCTAAGATTATTTTAGATAGGTTAGTAAAAATAGGTGAGGCATAGAGAAGAGATTAGATGAGTGTGTGCTATTGTGGTTCTAGCTGAAGGTATGAGGAAGGATTTTATCCTATATAGAGAGAGCCTAGCTTTTTGTTGACAGTTTTCATATTGTTGTTAATATGGATATCAAAGTTCAGATTGTTGTCAATAGTGACACCTAATAGTTTGGTGGTTGGTTCAGGGGATATAATAGTTTTATTGGTAGAGTTAACTGAGAAATCCAGAGGGGAGTGACTTCTTAGTAGGAGAGAAAAGGAGGAGTTTAGTCTTTTTGGGGTTTAGGAGAAGGCATCTATGTGTGAACCATTGCTCAACTGTGTTAAATACTTGTTGGGTAAGAGAGAGAAGTTCAGAAGAGGAGGGTGCTGAGCATATCAGTGTAGAGTCATCCCCATATTGTATGCATGTAGCTTGGGGGATGGCAAGGTGAAGGTCATTAATGAATATGGAAAAAAGTAGAGGTCCAAGGATGGACCCTTGAGGGACACCCAGGTTGACAGCAGGTGAGTAGAGAGAGGCTTGTGCCATAGAACAGCCTGTTGTCTTTTATCAAGGTAGGACTGGAACCACTTTATAGAGGATGTATCTAGTGACAGGGATTTCAGTATTTTGATGAGAATGTGGTGATTTACCATGTTAAAAACTTTAGACACTTCATTAAATAGTGCTGGAGAGAGTTTGTTTAGATTCCGTTTTTTGTTGATACAATCTGTGAAGGAAAGAAGGGCAGTAGTAGTGGTGTGTGATGGTCTGAAACCATGTTGACAGTTGGCTAGTAAATTATTTTGTGTTAGATGGTCAAGTAATTGTCTGTGAATGCATTTTTCCATGATCTTTGCCAGAGGTGAGAGGAGGGCAATGGGGCGGTAATTGGAAAGTTCAGTGGATTGTCCTCCTTTGTGGAGGGGGATAATATGGGAAATTTTCCATAAACTGGGGATATAACTTTCAGTAATAGTTCTATTGATCAGGATTGAAATGGGATAGGCAATAGCTTTGGCGGATTGTTGAAGGAATTCAGCAGGTAGTTGGTCTGCTGAGGGTGAGCATGGTTTCAGTTTCTGTAGAAGGGTTAGAATGTATGATGTTGGGACGGGTTGAAAATGAAAAGTAGGGGGTGAGGTTGATTCATAGGAAGGTAGAGTGAAGTCGTTAGTTGATTAGCTAGTGTTTGTATAGCATCTGTAAAAAGGTATTAAAAGCATTAGCTATCTTCATTGTTTTTTTGTGTTCAGTGTTTTGAGGGTTTGGAGTAGTTGGTTAATACTAGACCAAAATTTATGTGGCTTGTTTTGATTAGCTTGTTGGGATTGCAGGTAGTAGTTTCTTTTGTCAGATATTATAGCTTTCTTAGTTGTCTAAATGTTTGTTGGTCTATAGGGTTTTTTGTTTTCATCCATTTTGCTCAATGTTTGTTTTTAAGATTTATTTTATGTCTGGTTTCTTTAGAGAGCCATGGAGCATGTTTGGTTTTAATTCTAATTAGTCTGGTTGGGGCATGGTGGTTGAGGATGGCAAGGACGTTGGAGTTAAAGTAACTAATGGCTTCATCTAAAGAGAGGTTTTGTAAGGGGGACCAGTTGCATGATCTTAGTTCCATCTGGAAAAGTTCAGGGTTAAAGTACTTTTTAGAACTGATGTTTTTAACAGATGTTGGGGTGGGAAAGTTGATTTTATGTCTGATGATGTAGGTAAGAGAGCGGTCACTTAAATCATCAGGGAGGGTTCCTGAGTCATAAACGTGAGGATGATGGTTAATGAGAATCCTGTCTAATAAGCTTGATTTCTTGTTAGATTTATTTATAATGGTAGGGGAGGTAATAGTTTGGGAATACCCATATAGGTTAATATGGTTTGTGGGGAGGCTGCTGCAGAAGCAGGTCCAGTCAATATTTGTGTTGCCTAGGATAATGGTTTCTTGAGGCAGGTTTTGGGAAAGCCAGCAAAGTATGTTTTCCATGGTCACAGTGTTGTTACGAGGAGGTAGATATATACAGATAATATATATGGATTTGGAATTAAGAAGTTTGGAGATAAGAATTTCTGCATTGGAGTCTAAAGGTGGTTTACAGTTATGAGTGGTTAATTGCAAGCTAGATTTATATAGGATAGCAACCCCTCCACCTTTTTTGGATGTTTGGTCTAGTTTCAGGATATTATATCCAGGTGGGATGATTTCATTGTCTTTGGTTACAGGTTTTAACCAAGTTTCTGTTAAGCAGAGAATATCAAAGGAATAGATTTCAGTTAGAGCTTGGAGTTGAGTTACTTTATTGTTTATACTGCGTATATTAAGATGAGCAATTAAAAGGGAGTTAGATGGTTTAGATAGGGCTTGGGTAGGTGATTCTTTGAGGTTGAGGAGAGAGATAGGAGTTGTTGGAGGGCCTGGTTTAGGGTGGATGTCACCATCCTTTAAAGAGAGCAGTTGGCTTAGATAGTATGGGTTGGGGAATCTGGTGTATAGAGATAGACATTTTTTGGGGTTTAGAGTGTTGTATTTTGTGTGTAGTGTTCTATGATATTTAGGAAGTATGTAGTTAGATGATGATGTTATATTAGCGTGAATACAATGGAAAGGTGAGTTTGGAGAGTTGGTTTCTTTTTTGGGGTAGTTTAGGTTTGGGTCTAGTGGGTTTTCAAAAGAGGTGAATAGATAGGTGAGGATTAAAGGAGGCAGTAGTGAGAGTGTGAATAAGAGTGGGATAAAGGATGGAATGGATTGTTTATTCATTGTATGAATAGATATAGATTCTTTGTAGGTAGAAGATAGAAATTTATTGGGAGGAGATGAGAGAGGGAGTAGAGTGTGGTGTGTGAGGAGAGTAGTGAGAGGTTAATATTAGTGGGGCTGGGTAGCTGGAAAGTGTTTAGGGAGAAAAGTGAATGGGAAGAGTGTATTTAAAGAGGAATGGTAAGATCACGCGGTATGATTAGTGAGTAATGGGAAGAGGAAGCGGTGTGGTTAGAGAGTAATGGGAAAAGGAATGGGTTTGGTTAGAAAGTATAAAGGTAGGACCCCTGGGATGGGTGGGATTTGGGGGTAAGTAGCAGGTAGAAAAAGATACTGAAGCAGTTCATGAAAAACAATCAGCTAGGCTAAGTCAAGTGGCAGAATGGAATAGAATAGGGGCTAGAAGGTGTCTGTAGATATGGAGGGGAAAAGAAAAAAGAGAGAGAGGACTAGAGAGATGTTTGTGGACACTAGAAATGAAGGAAAAAACAAGAGAGACTGCTAAATAGCAATTTGGGGACTACTGAAGTTAAGAAATGAGGTAAGGAGTTGACCGTGACAGTAGAAAATGCCTGTAATTAGGTTGCCATCTAGTGGGCAGTTAAAGTATTGCAGGTTTGATTGAGAGGAATTAAAATTGGTGGACTGCAGTAGTAAAGTGAGAAAAACAAGAAAACAAGGGGGGGTTATCTATACAGGTAGGAGGGGTGAGATAGTGAAGGTAATGTAGAGGGGGAAGGAGAGGCTGCTGGCTGTCCTAGCTCAGGCATGGCTATAACATTTATATTATTGGTATGTTATTGGTGCAGTCAATAGAAAGTCTTTCTTGTTGGAATTATTCAGCAGACATACTTTACTGTTTTCCTTGAAAGGGAATTGTAGGATTGTTATGCAATGAAGTGACCCGCCGATATTTGGAGAGGGTTCTTAGCTTCCTGCTGACTAGCGCTGGAAGCCCAGGATGAGTAGAGTAACTTTAGGAGGCAAGAGAGACAAGATAGAGGATAAGAGACATAGATAACAAAGCAAGGTAGAACTTCTCAAAATAACACTAATCAAACCCTGACACAATTATTGCAGTATCCAATGTAATTTCAAAAACCATAAGCATAATTAAATTAGCAGTCATTCGCAGGGACATAAGAGCTGGTTAGCAGTAATACATATTAAGTCTTTGGTAGCAGCAATGCAGGATTTTATGATGCAACACTTGTGTACCCCTTTTTTATAACAATATAAATATAGACAGCAGTTAAAAAAAAAAAAAAAAAAAAAACAATTCTGTTCTACTTAGCAGCAGCAAAGAAACTAATTAAATCAGAGTTTGTAAATACAAGTAAGGACTTTGCCAACAGCAATATAACACATTATAAAACCGTAGTTATCAGCCAGTAAATATTGAAAGCAGTTAACAAGCGATTCTGTTCTATTTAACAACAGCAGTAAAGCTAATTACATCAGAGTTTATAAATACTTATAAAGACTTGCCAGCAGCAATATAAGACAACTTTAAGACAATAGTATTTCTGCGTCGGTTGCTGTTGCTCCAGGACTGACATCAGGTCGTCAGTGGTATAAAAACAGGCAGCCGACGCCATTGCATTAGTTTTTCTTGCCCCAAATGTCAGAAGCCCCCCAAAAGGGAGCTACGATATGGTGGAGAAAAACCACCACCAGTAGAAAGTAAATACCAATAGCTCTGTAAGGGAGAGAGAGAAAGAGACAAGGGGGCTGGAGGGTGGGAAACCAGGACTGCAACAGTGAATACACTCAAACATCTACATTTATAGTAAGTGTACACAACTGTACTGTGATGTTCGTGTTTCATTGTTGCAGTCATCACACTTTGGGTGAGGCAGTCAAGAAGAATTGAGGCTGGCTAGAATGCCTTGCAGACTGCAGTTGCAAAGCCTGCCCTGGATTTTAAAAAGATAGGCAGGTGGTAATGGTTGGCGAAGGTATGAACAGAACTCCATGTTGCAGCTTCCAGGATGTCCCTTGTAGGGACCCCTCTGAGAAAAGCTGTAGAGGTTGAAGTTGCCCTAGTTGAATGTGTTCTGACCCCCAGTGGGGGTGGTTTCTCATGGTGTTTGTAACAGAAATGGATGCAGTGTGCTATCCATTTGGAGATGGTTTGTTTTGATATGGCTTTGCCCTCTGCCGCTGGTGCAAAGCTGACTAGTAACTCATCAGGTTTCCTAAAGGAAATAGTCCTATCCAGGTAGAATCTGAGCTGTCTGTGCATATCTAGAGAGTGCAGGATCCTTTCCCCCTTATTTTGAAGTTTAGGGAAAAAGGTGGGCAAATGAATAGATTGGTTGAGAGCCACACTGGACACTACCCTAGGCATGAAAATTGGATTAGTCCTGAGGGAGACCCTGTCAGCATGAAAAATGATGAAAGGTTCCACAGCCATAAGTGCTTGTAACTCACACACACTTCTAGCTGAGTCTGGTGTAGGATTTCCATTATGTCCCCAAAGGAGACATCCTCAGGGGGGTGACCGGGGGGAAACCTTCCCCTTCCTCCAAATCAGTGTCTTGCATGAGGGACTCTGGAAGAGATTCCAACTGCCTCCTTTTGCACTTATGTTTGCAGTGTTCTCCTCAGTGGGGGTTTCCAGGGAGGACTTGCCAATGTCTCGGTGCTCCCAAGAGGGAGCGCCCTGGGGCAAAGTGGCAGCAGGCTGTCCCTGAGATGGTACAGTGCCTGGGTCTATGCCAGAAAGAGGGAGCCAGGCCAGACACCAAAGACGAGACTGCCAAGAGCCTTGATGGGACTGATGAGAACCCTCTTCACCACATTGAAAGCTGAAGGGGAAAGATCTCCTGAGAAGGCACAATGGTCAGAGCCATAACCCTCTGACTCGATGGGCGAGCTGGAGCTGAACCTCCAGGTGCCGAGATCCCAGGGAAGGCTCTGCTCCAAAAGGCTGGAAACTGACGCCATCCCTCAGATCTGGTGCCGAGGCTATGGCTCCGAGAACGGGATGGATCTGAGCTAGTCAGATCCAACCTGCTCAAGGATATAGCCAGCTAAGAGGTACAAGGGACCATCAGAGCCGACCTCTCAATGCTGAGTGTCCTCGGATCCAAGAGCTCTGAAACTGGAGGTCAGATCAGAGAAGGAGCCAATAGAGATAAACGCCGACTGCGTGCCACCAGCTCCAGAAGGAGAGGGGGCAGGCAGGACGCCCAACTGTATCTAGGCGCAGATAAACTTCCGCATCATCCTATCCATCTCCGCTTCGGGAAGGCTGCAGGTGGAGCGAGAAAACGAGGCCACAGGCACTGACCTAGAGGGGCGGTAAGGGGAAGCCTGCACCAGCTACCAGGTCCAAAACTCCTCTGGCTCCGGAGATAACTGAGGGGAATGGAGCTGGGGAGACTCAGTCCTTGGAGGCGATCTAACTTTAGTCGGAAGGCCCGCTGAAGCCAAACGATCCAGGGATTGCTTCCTGGCCTTGTCCTTAGACTTGGTAGATTTGTCTAACTTGTCTCTGTCCCCAGACCTCTTGGCGAGTGTTTGAGTCCCAGAGGCCGAAGTAGAAGCTGGAGCAGAAGAGGCCTGTGCCCCGGTGGTAGGAGGGGGACTTAGGGCCCTCAAAATAAATTTCTCATGTCCATCAGTGCCTGGGGATTAAACTCGGCACAGATGGAACAGGCGGTGTCCAGATGGGCTGCCCCAAGACATTCAATGCACAGTGTGTGGCCATCAGCTGGGGAGAGCTTGTGGCCACATAGTCCAGTTTCGGAAGCCTGGTTTGGGGGTTTCGACATACTCCCAACCACACAGCCTAACACACACACACAGAGAACACACACGCGAGAGAAACAGGAAAGAAAAGAGGGAGGGGTCTTTTTATTTTTGTTAGGGAGGTAGAAAAACAAAAAAGGGAACAATATAGTTAGAGCTAGAGCTAGAAGGCAGAAAAGGAAGTCATTTAACCAAAGTTTTTAGCAGAGAGCATGGATCGCAATGTGGACAGGAGAACGGTAAATGAATTCTGAAGGAAGGAGACGGGGGCTGTTGGTAAGGGAGGAGCTTTGAGCTCGGATCAGATGCTGAATATGTGGCTGAGTTGGATCCGTGCTGGATCTAGGAACCCACAGGTTGAAGATCAAATGAAGGCAACAACTTCAGATTATATTGTTCTCACAAAAACAGACCCAGTATTCGGTAACCCTTGATCTGAAGTAGGAGAATTCATTTGTTAGCAACCTGTGGGTATGGATACGATATCGGATCCGAACCGGCATGGTTTATCCAGCTATGGATCCGAGCTCCTAGCTCCTCCCCTCACCCATAATGCCCTGCTGTCCCTACATGACCTCAGATCTAGTTTGCCGCGCATGGTAAAGGCTGGGTCGTCAGAGCTCCAAAAGCTAAGTCTTAGTATTCTTATTAAAGGGTTTTAAAACTTTTAAGTTGTGTAAAAGTTATAGGTTTCCCTTCTGTTTATATCTTTTTTGGGTTAATTTAATATAGTTTTTACCCTCCCCTCGCTGGTTCGTAGTCTGTGTGTGTTTTTTTTTTTTGGGACCTTGTTTGAGTGTTTTAGTTTATTTTATTGTTACTATTTAAAAAAAAAAAAAAAAAATAGTGATGTTTGAGGCCCCAAAGGCTGTTTTTTCAAAGTGCTCCGAGTGTGGCCATAAGCTTTCCCCTGCTGATGGCCACACTCGGTGCGTTCGATGCCTTGGGGTTGAACACCTCACTTCAGGGTGTTCAATCTGTGCAGGGTGCAACCCCAGGGCATTGAAGGAGCAGAGGTCGAAGCTGGTCTTGGCGGGACTCTTGCCCCCAGACTCGGCTTCGGCCCCTGCCCCCTTGGTGGTCACTGCTTCGGCAGTCCCTGCCTTGCCTGCTCCCCCTCCTCCACCCGGGATTCAAACTCCCGCCTAAGGGTCGGAGGAGAGGGAAGCCAGGAAAAAGGACCGGAGAGAGAAGCACCACAAGCGGTGGGCCGAGACCTCCGTTTCGGCCCCGCCGGCTAAGCGGGCTTCTCCTCCGGCCTCTCTGGCTGCTGGCTCTCCAACTCCTCGGCTCCGGTCCCCGTGCTTTTCACCGGAGCCTGAGGATGAGGAGACCTGACCTCCTTCGAGGCTATCGAGGCGGCACTCAAGGCCTACCTCGGTAGCCTCGTCGAGGTCTACTTACAGCCTCTCTGATGCTGATCTGGACCGGATGATGCGAAGGTTCATCCAGGCCCAGATGCAGATGGGAGTGCTCCTGCCTCCCCTCTGGGGAGCTCGACCCTTTTAAGCCCATTGCTCCTTCTCCGACCCGCTACCGGGTTGGGCGCCGAGCCGGGCAGCCTCGGAGCCGCGGGTGGGTCGGTGCCGACAGTACTGGGTACTTCAGATCCGACCCTGCCCTCAAGTCTGTCGGATCCGACCTCTTGGAGCCTTGGCCCGAGCTTCGGATCCGAGGGACTCATTGTGCCTTCGGCGCCATCCTTGTCGGAGCACACTGGATCCGAGGGGCTCGGCGCCGGCTCCGATCCGCTCATCGGATCCGAGGCTTTTGATGTAGTGGAGAGGGCTCTGTTGAGGGCATCCGGACCCCCGGCCCTTGCTTCGGCTCCGTCCTGCAATCCATCTGCTCTGGGCCAGGCTTCCATCACCCGGCCACTGGGACAGCCCGCTTCACTGCCCCAAGCAGTTCCTGTGGTTCTGGACATTGCTGGTGAGGGCTCCTCGGACAGCCACCCCGAGGATGCACCTCGCAAGCATTCGTGTAAGAGGAGGCACATAGACTCCCCCGAGTCTTTGACCGAAGACACTGACTTGGAGGAAGGGGAAGGCTCCCCAAGATCACCCCCTGAGGATGTCTCCTTCGGAGACATCATGGAAATGTTACGGATTAGAGGTGGGTGGTCTGCCCCAAAGTCTTCCTCGGACGAGTCAGTGTTCTTGGAGGCATTTGAAGCGGGCCAGTCTACCTCTTGGGTGTCCCCTCCTGCCGATGCCCTGGTGGACCTTATTACCACCAGGGCATGGAAGGACCCGGACACCGTGGAGCCAATCCCTAAGAGGCCCGACAGGATCCTTAGCCCCCCTGCTGACCATGCCCACTGGAGCAAGGGACCCCCAGTAGATGCCATGTTGTTAGCAGCAGCCACTAAGAGGGAACTCGCCCAGGAGAGTCCCTCAGTCCATCCCCCGAGCAAGGAGTCTCGGATGATGGACCGTTTGGGAAAGCGAATCTTTAGTTCAGTGACCTTCTCAGTGAGGGCGCTCAACTATTTGGCACACGTCATTAGGATGCAGCGTGATCTTATCAAGGAATACGCTGCATCCCCCCCAGAGTCCATATCTGAGGAGGACAAACTTATGCACGCCACCCGTATGGCCACTCTTCGTTCTGTGACTAACACCTCTATGCGGTTACTTTCCCACGCTACCGAGGGAGCCGCTAGAGCTGCGGGAGCGGGCCTAGTCTCAAGACGGCAGGCCTGGCTCCGCCACTGCCATTTTACGGAGCCCTTCAAGGCGTCATTCGCGAACGCCCCCTTTGACGGTTCTGCCCTTTTTGGCAAGACGGTTCTTGATACCTTGGTTCAGAGCGAGAAGGACGGGAAGACGCTGTCTGCCGTCGAAGTCCGCTTCTCTGTGCCCCAGAGGTCCTACTCTAGGAACCAAAAGGGCCAGAAGAAGATGTGGTTCCGGAAGTCGCAGCATTCCCAACCCGCTCTGGACAACCAGTCCTTCCGCGGCAGAGGAGGACCGGGAGGACGCCACCCTAGGGGCAGAGGGGCTCCCAGGAACTTTGGGTCCAGGGAACCTTTCTCTGAATGGCCCACACAGCAACCCTGAGGGGTTGCCTGACAGCTCCACTCTGGAGGCAGTCGGGGGACGTTTCTCGGAGCACCTAGCGGCATGGGAGTCCATTACATCGGACCGCTGGGTACTCCGGATTATATCCAGAGGTTACAAGATCCCCTTTCTTCATGTCCCAAAGTTAAAAATCCTCCCCGATGTTCCACCCGATCAGAGGGAGGCCGCTTCAGCAGAAATTGGCCATCTGCTGAGAAAAAGAGCCATCCAGCCCATCCCCCCAGACCAGATCGGATCAGGGTTCTACTCCAGGTTCTTTTTAGTGCCAAAAGATGGGGACCTAAGACCCATTCTAGACCTGTCCCTGTTGAACCTGTCAGTTCCCAAAGAGAAGTTCGGATGGTCACTTTGCAGTCCATCCCTCCCTTCTAGGGGAGAATCACTGGATGTGCTCTATAGACCTCAAGGACGCGTACTACCACATTCTGATGGACAGACGATCCAGGAGGTTTCTTCGCTTCCGGCTGGGAGCCAGTCACTACCAGTTCAGGGTCCTTCCCTTTGGTCTCACCACAGCCCCCAGGGTGTTCACCAAAGTGTTAGCAGTGGTTGCGGCCCACCTGAGGCTTCAGGGGGTGCAGGTCTTTCCGTACCTGGACGACTGGCTTCTCACCGCCCCAACAAGGCATCTACTCTCTTTGGCAAGAGACTCCTTCCTTTGTCTAGCTCCCAAGCTAGGCATCATGGTAAACATAGAAAAGTCCAACCTGGTCTCTACT
This sequence comes from Protopterus annectens, assembly GCF_019279795.1. Lineage (NCBI taxonomy): Eukaryota > Metazoa > Chordata > Ceratodontiformes > Protopteridae > Protopterus > Protopterus annectens. Next base: position 948,675,691 of record NC_056727.1, read on the forward strand.
CAAACAATAGAATTTATAGGAGCCAGGTTAGACACGAGAAATTTAAGAGCTTTTCTCACAACCGACAGGGTTCGGAATCTGCGACTCCAGGTGCAGGCCATCCTTCACTCCAGCTCAACACCTGTGGAATTGATCCTGAGGGTGCTAGGGTCTATGGCGGCAGCGATTACTCTTACTCTGCATGCCCGCTTGAACATGCGGGTGCTTCCATGGACACTTCAGGTGCAATGGTCATTTCTCTCCCTCCCCCTGTATCATCCCATTGCAATCAGCAAGGCTTGCAAGCGGTCTCTCTTGTGGTGGCTCCATTCTCCGGACCTCCACAGGGGCCGCCCCTTTTGTGCATCTCCCCCTCTCGCCACGGTGACCATGGACGCTTCCCGCCTCGGGTGGGGGCATTTTCGGGCGGATGGTCCAAGGCATGTGGAGCGATTCAGAGACCTCCCTGCATATCAGTGTTCTGGAAATGAGGGCGGTGCTCTTGGCGTTGCAAGCACCTCAGGCCCTCCTTCCCCTGGGAACAATTGCGATTCAATAAGACAACATGTTGGTGGTCTGGTACATCAACAAACAGGGGGGAACCAGGTCTTACCCTTTATGTCGAGAAGCCATGAGAGTGTGGGAATGGGCGATCTCCACCAACCGCTTTCTCATCGCAACGCATATTCCGGGTCGGACCAACATCCTAGCAGACAAGCTCAGTCGTACCATTCTCTCCCCGTACGAGTGGTCTCTCAATTCTCAAGTAGCGAAACGTATCCTCGCACAGTGGGGGACTCCCTGTTGCGATCTCTTTGCTTCTTCTTTAAATGCCAAGTGCGACAGTTTTTTCGCTCTAATCCCCCCTCCAGGGGATTCTCCGAGAGACGCTCTGGTGCATGCTTGGCCTCCCGGTCTTCTTTACGCATACCCTCCTCTACCTCTGATGCTACAAGTACTTCAGAAAGCCTCTCGGTTGGGGTGCAGAATGATCCTCATTGCCCCGTTCTGGCCTCGACAGATCTGGTTCCCTTACCTAAGGTCTCATTCAGTGAATCCACCTTGGATTCTAGATCCCATTCTGGATCTGATATCACACCCGTCGAACCTGCCAACTCCGAACCTGGACAACCTGAAGTTGACTGCTTGGTTGCTCCAGTTCCACTCCTAATTAGGACTCCCGGTATCTCGTCCCCAGTTAAGGCCATTCTGGTAGCGGCCCACAAGCCCTCTACCAGAAAAATTTACCGCAGTAAATGGAAGCGTTTCTCCATTTGGGCAGAGCGGCAAGACCTAGATCCTTTCACGGTTCCCCTTCCTTTGGTTCTAGATTTCCTTACTACTCTCTTTAATGATGGCGCCAGTAGTTCCACGGTCAAAGTTCAGCTGGCGGCCATATCTCATTACCATGTTGGACACGATTCAGGGTCTCATGTCGGCTAAGTTATGCAAAACCTTCCTAAAAGGCACCTTTTGGCTCAGATCCCCTGTCAAAGAAACGGTTCCCCCGTGGGATCTTTCCTTGGTACTTCAGGCCTTGACTGCTCCCCCCTTCGAACCTGCGGCCACAGTCGATCTTAAATACTTGTCCTTTAAGATTGCTTTTTTGGTAGCCATTACTTCGGCTAAGAGAGTTTCAGAGCTTCAGGCCCTGTCCATGAAACCGCCTTATTTGATTTTTCATCCGGACCGGGTGTACCTAAGGATCAATCCCTCCTTTCTTCCTAAAGTAGCTTCGGAAGCTAACATTAATCAGTCCATCAACCTCCCTGTTTTCTTCCCTAAGTATCAAAACAAAGGCGAATACAAGCTGCATTCCTTGGATGTTCACAGGCAGCTTCGTTTTTACCTTCATAGGACAGCTGGTCATAGGCAATCAGACCAGTTGTTCATTTCTTTTGCCAAATTCAATCTGGGTAAACCAATTTCCAAAGTTTCTTTGTCACGCTGGATTTCTCAGTGTATTCTGTTGGCATACCAAGCCTCTGGGAGGCCCGCAGTGAACGGAGTCCATGCTCATTCGACCCGGTCTGTCTCTACTTCAGTGGCCTTTAAGTCTAGGGTTCCTCTGGATGACATTTGTTCAGCAGCCACTTGGGCTTCATCTCATACCTTTATTACTCATTACAAGCTGGACGTCACTTCTAGAGGTAGAGCATCCTTTGGCTCCGCGGTGCTCCGGAATATCCTTCCATGATGGCCACCCAAGATTCAGGTAGCTGGGGACTCTGTCCCACAGGTTGCTGACAAATGAATTCTCCTACTTCAGATTTAGAAGTTATGTACTTACCATAACGTTCCATCTGAGTAGGTGGATTCATTTGTCTGCAACCATCCCGCCCTCCTATCCCCCTGGCCTTGTCAGTTTCCTGCATAGGGTGTGTTACCCTTTGGTTAGGGTAATTGGTGCAGGGCAAACTCGATCTGAGGTCATGTAGGGAGAGCAGGGCATTATGGGTGAGGGGAGGAGCTAGGAGCTCGGATCCATAGCTGGATAAACCATGCCAGTTCAGATCCGATATCGGATCCATACCCACAGGTTGCAGACAAATGAATCCACCTACTCAGATGGAACGTTATGGTAAGTACATAACTTCTAATTCTAAAAATAGCAGTTTCTGACAATAAACTTCTGATATTAATACAATTGCAAGCATTCTTCACAACAGAGGATACATCAAATATTTAAAATAGGCAATATTTTCTGAGGAAGGGTTCCCCCTAGGGGGACTTATCAGCTAGCAATGAAGCCTGTAGCCAGTTCAGCTGTTACTCCTTAAGGCAACAAGAAAATTCTAAAGTAATCTTCACTAGGAATGCTGATTTCCCTCCAAAAATGGGCTGGTCAATCAGAACTCTCAGTGAAGGTGTGGGAGGGAGCCAGAGCTTTGTGAAGCTTGTTGCCTGTTTTATCCTGTGCAAAATAGAACCTAAACAGCCAACGACTGCAGCAGTGAGAATGCTGATCAAACTGCAACATCTATAAAGACAAAGAATGTAATTAACCTCCCACTATGGCAACTACAACAAGAAAAAAAGCTAAATCAGGGAGACAGAGGAAGGGATGACTACTGCAACTGTGATCCATTAGAACATCCACCATTATGGTAAATTTAATTACATCAACTGTAGGCACATACATGGATCAATATTTGCAGAAACCTAAGCTTTTAGGGTAGATTTCCACAGCTTAAGAATAACAAAAAAAAAAAAAAAAAAAGGGAGGAACCCAGTAACAGTCTTCAGGTTACCCTGGAGAATGGTCCTGGCAAGGCCTGTTCTGGACCTAGAAGAGGCATCCAGTTTGTAGTGCTTTGTAAAAGTGTGAACAGAGGATCAAGCTGCTGCCTCTAGAATACTGCTAAAATCCACCACATTCCAGAAAGTCACCAAAGTCAGTGCCCTTGTATAATCAACTGTAATCATGCTTGGAAGAGTCTTCTTCGGGAAAGTATAACAAAATATAATAGCCTGGTGCAACCATCTAGAAAGTCAGCTTAGTCACAGGTTGTCCTTTCCTCTTACGTTCATAGGAGACAAAAAAAGAAGTTGTGTACTCACCATAACGTTCCATGTTTGTTGTCTGTGATCTCACCTTCCTTCTTGTTGGTGGGGTTCGGAACCAATCCTTGGCTCTGGCTCGGCTGTATTCCAAAGCTCGAGAGCATTTACTGGCTCGAGGCTAGACCCTATCCCATCATGCCTAGCACTAGTTACCCAGATCTTATTTGTGATAACCCATAACACTAGACCACAATATGCAGATATATAAACTATAGGCATAGATAAGAAATATATGTGCGTATATACATACGATGTAAGGAAAGACATCAAGTCATAAGTAGAAACTCTTACTGTATCCAACTCATAAGGCAGGAAGGGAATCAAGGCCTATATAGCCAAAGATGGAAAACTCTCGATCCTGCAGGAGGGGGATAGAGGGTGGGATGCAAGAAGGAAGGTGAGATCAAGGACAACAAACATGGAACATTATGGTGAGTACATAACTTCTTTGTTATGTTGTCCGTGTCTCGCCTTCCTTCTTGTTAGTTGGGACCACGCCCCCCAGCAATTTATTCTTGGGCGGCTCAATGGAATATACTCTTTAGGACCGTGGAACCAAAGGATGACCTGTTCTGGGAGGCCGCATCTACTTTGTAATGAGTGATGAAGGTATGGGGGTTAACTCACATAGCTGCCGCACAAATCGAGTCTAAAGGCAGTAGAGGTAGACAAGGCCCTGGTTGAGTGTCTTCTAATTTTTCCAGGCAGTTGTTTGTTCTGTGATTTATAGACATAAGTAATGGTATCTGAAATCCATTTTGATAAAGTTACTTTTGAGAATGAAGTTCCCTTTTTTGTTTTCTCCAAAGAATACAAACAATTGGTCAGATTGTCTGAATTCCTGTGTCCTGTGCAAGTAGAAACGTAATTGTCTATGAACATCCAGTTGGTGGAGTTTATACTCTGCCTTGTTGCCATAGTTCGGGAAGAACACAGGTATATCGATTGATTCAGATTGAACTCGGAGCAACTTTTGGTAGAAAGGAGGGGTTGTTTATGAGAGAAACCCTGTCTCTGTGAAAAAATTAAATAAGGGGAACAAATGGAAAGAGCTTGTAATTCTGATACCCTCCTAGCTGAAATAATGGCAATCAAGAAAATCGTTTTCCAAGTCAAAAATTTTAGAGCACAAGAACTAGCCGGTTCGAATGGAGGAAGAATCAAGGCAGCTAGGACCAAATTTAAATCCCAAGGAGGAAGTGGTTCTCTTGTTGGGGGTCTCAAAAGGATAGTATCCCCTCAGAAAAGCTTTGCATAGCCTGTGGGACATAACATTGGAACCCATGTCTCCCACATGGAAGTTGGAAATAGCAGCCAATTGAACTCAGACGGTTGCTGATGCTGCTCCTTGGTTAAAAGTTTCAGAGAGGAATTCGAAAATCTTTGAAATGGGTGCAGTAAAAGGATCAATATTATTTTTGTCAGCCCAACAAGAGAACCATTTCCATTTGCTAGTATACAGTTTCCTTGTAGAGGATTTGTGAGAGGAAATCAGAATGTTGTACTGCCGGGGAGATGTCAGGAAGCCTGGCTAAGCTGGAAAGTGGAGGAACCAAGCTGTCAGCTTGAGGGTCTGTAAGGAAGCATGGAGTGTGCCCAACTGATGCATCAGCAGATCTGGAGCTGGGACCAGGATCCAAGGCTTCTCCAGAAGATGGGGCCATAGAAACGGGAACCAGATTTTTATGAGGCCAGTAGGGGGCAATGGGAATTAGCTTGCAACCCACCAATTTTGTTGCTGAAGAACCTTGGGAATCAGAGGGAATGGGGGAAAGGCATACTGAAGTCCCGGGGGCCAATCGTGAACAAGTGCTGCTGCATTTGGCACTGATGGATGTGGCCAAAAGATTGCAGCAAGGCTGGACCCACTTGCGAAAATCTGGTTTGCAATGTTCTGATTCAGGGACCACTAGTGAGGCACAGGTATAGCCCTGCTTAGCTTGTCCACTATCACATTGGATTTCCCTGGGATGTGCGTCGCGATCATAAAGCGTTGGAAGGACATCGCCTATTACCAAACTCTTAGGGCCTCTCGCCATAAGGGGTAGGATCTAGTTCCACCTTGCGTGTTGATGTACCATACCACTGACATTGTAGGTCTGAATTGCAATCGTCCTCGTGGGGAGAGAGCTGTGAAGTGCTTGCAATGCCAGGAGCACCGCTCTCATCTCAAGGACATTTATGTGCAAATGGTACTCATGTTTATGCCAAGTTTCATGAACAGTCTGTCCCAGATAATGCCCCCCCCCACCATATCTGGGAAGCATCCGTGGTCACTGTGGCCACTGGTTGGGGGAGGACGAATGGTCTGCCTAGCATCAGCTGGGTGGACTGCAGCCACCATTTTAGGTCTTTTAGGTCCTTCTTGCAGATCTCCATGATGAGAATTTCATGGGACATGAGTAGATCTTGCATGGAACATTGAGCAAACAGGAGCCACTGCAATAACCTTTCTTTATTATTTATTTTATTTTACATTTGTTGACTGGGCTAGTCCAACTGGATACATGTCCATTTTCAGTAGAGGCCCGGGGAGATAAGCTCCATTAAGCTAACAGATTGCAAAAGAATAACAATGATAATGATGCTTTACATAAAGGTACACTACAACAATAGACTAACAAAATTTACATGAGTCTCTGACACAAGATGTGTTGGCATTATTACAAGAGAGAAAGATAAAAAGTAATTAAACAGGTAATAAAAAAAAAACATTTCACACAGTAGAATTTTATACTCGTCACGGAGAAAACGAGCAAGTAATATCATACTCTGAGAGATAACTAAGAACACTCTAGTTAACATGACTTTAGGTAGCTTTCAAATTGTACAGACCAAGTGAAAAAAGTAGCAAATATATACATGGTATACACATGTAGAACAGTTATTTTGTGGGTTTATACTTAGGGATAGTTTTCCAGGAAGACTAGGCTAGAAACAGCATTCAGTAAGCTTACTGGTCTCACTACCTGAGGTCAGGAGAAAGGTATGCAAAGAGGGCAAAAAAAGAGATAAGGACATGGAAAGAAGGAGGTTATTAGTCAGGGTTAGTACATGGACATAGCCAGTGTGTTTTTAAGAATGTTTTTAGTTGCTTCTTGAAAAGTGGTGTTGAAGAAAGATGATGGTTCACTTGGAAGCCTGTTCCAAGTTTTCCCCACAGAGTTAGAAAAAAAGACAGTCACCTGATTTATTGTTGGATTTATGGATGGCTACTAGTAATGTATTAGCAGAGTGTAGGGTTGTAAGATTTTTGTAAGGGGTGATAAGGTTAGAGCAGTGGAGTATTGCTGGGATGATGCAAAATCTTTTTGGTGATAGTAAGTTGTTGAAGTAGAAGCTGATTTTCCAGTTCCAGCTGTCCTAGCTGTTTAAGATTTTGACAATGGTGGGTTCTAAATGGGGAGCCAGTGGCAAACCTGGCAATGTTATAATAGGAGGTTGCCAGTTTATTGAGGTTACTTTTGGAAAGATTAGTATAAATGGGGGAGGCATGGTGGAGATAAGATGTGTGTGAGCAATGGTAGTTCTAGCTAAAGGAGTAAGGAAAGGTTTAATCCTGTAAAGGGAACCTAATTTTCTATTAACTGATTTTAATGTTTAAGTTAATGTGTGAATCAAAGTTAAGGGTGTGGTCAATTGTTACACATAAAAGTTTAGTGGTTGGGTCAGGTGCTGTGACAGTGCCATTATTGGATGTAATGGATATCGATAGGGGAGAACTTCTGTGTTGGAGTGAACAGTAGTAATTTAGTTTTTTTAGGGTTTAGGAGGAGACGTCGTTGAAGTAACCAGTTTTCTACCAAGTTAAATACTTTTTGGGTGATGGACTAGAGTTCAGCAGAAGAGGCAGCGGCACAGATTAATGTGGAATCATCTGCATATTGTATGCAGGTGGCTTGAGGAAGGTTAGCATTTAGATCATTAATGAAGATAGAGAAAAGGAGAGGTCCCAAAATAGAGCCTTGAGGGACACCAAGGGTAATAGAGAGGTGAGTGGATAAGTTATTATCTCAGAGGACAGATTGTTGTCTATTTTCTAGACAGGACTTGAACCATTGTACTTCCTGTGTGTCTAATGAAAGCAATTTAAGTATATTTATAAGTAATTGATGGTTAACCATACTGAAGGCTTTAGAGAGGTCAATAAAGAGCGCAGAGGAAAGCATGTTGTTATTACGATTTTTATTAATGTAGTCAGAAAAGGATAAGAGGGCAGTAGTAGTAGTACTATGGAATGGTCTAAAGCCATGCTGAGTCAGCTAGTAGGTTATTTTGGAGAAGGTGATCAAGTAGTTGCCAGTAGATAGATTTTTTCATGATTTTCGCTAATGGTGGGATGAGAGTTTGGTTGAGTTACCGCCCTTATGTAGTGGGATAATATGGGAGATTTTCCAGAGAGATGGGATGGAACATTCAGTAATGGTTCTATTTATTAGGATGGAAATGGGGTAGGCAAGCACTCTTGCTGCACTTTGCAGGTATTCAGCTGGTAGCAGGTCAGCTGAGGGTATACATGGTTTAAGTTTTAGAAGTAGGGTATAGATGAGGGATGTTGGAACTGGTTGTAAATGAAATGTAGGAGGTAATCTAGTTGAGAGAGGCAAAATTGAGCTAACAGGTGGGTAAGGTATTTGCTAGAGATTGGATGGTTTCAGTAAAAAAAAGTTGTTGAAAGCATCAGCAATCTGGTTGGGAGAGTTATGAGAGAAACCAGAAGGGGTTGGTGTCTTGGAGTGTCCTGGGTGTAGGAGTCTATTAATACCTGACCAGAAACTTTGTGGTTTCTGTTGATGGGTTTTGCTGGAGTTTAAAGTAAGTTTTTTTTTATCAAAACGTATTGATTTTTTAGTGGTATTTCTCAGCTGTTTAAAGTTTTGATGATCGGTTGGGTTTTTAGTAGTTCTCCATTTGGTCCAGATTTTGTTTCTCAGTAACATTTTAAGCCTAGTCTCTCTTGTGAGCCAAGGAGCAGTTTTGCTCCTAGTTCTGACAGTATGAGTGGGGGCATGGTATTCTATGATTTGCAAGATTTTAGAGTTAAAGTATGACACTGCTTCATCGAGAAAGAGGTGTTTTAGAGGTGACCAATCCTCAAGCTTTAGGGTCTGCTTGGAAGCTTAATGGGTTAAAATTTGTGTTGTTCTGGGTAGTTTTAAAGATGGTTTGGTTGGGAATAAAGGTCTTTTGTCTAATTATATAAGTGAGTGAGTGGTCACTAATGTCATCAGGAAGGATACCTGCTTTATATGAGAGGGGATGACTATTTACTAATATCCAGTCTAAGGTGTTGTTTGTTACTAGGTTTATGGATTCTGGTGGGGGTGGTGATTGTTTGGGAAAAGCCATATAGGTTTATATGGGTAGTTGATTTGGCAGAAGTACAGCTATTCCAGTCAACATTAAAATCACCAAGCACTATGGTTTCTTGTGGGAAGGACACAGAGAACCAGCTGAGGGTACTTTCAAGGGTTGTAATATTATTGCCTGGGGGAAGGTAGGTGGAAATTATGCATATGGATTTGCTGGCATTAATCTGAAGCTTAGAAATAAGGATTTCAACATTACTAAGTGAGGGTAGTTGAACATCTAGTGAAGTAACCTGTAACTTACATTTGTACAGTATTGCCACCCCTCCACCCTTTTTGGTTATACGGTCTAATCTCAAAATATTATAACCGGGTGGGGTGATTTCATTGTCCCAGGTTACTCGTTTGAGCCATGTTTCTGTTAGACATAGGATGTGAAATTAATGTATATCTAACAGTGTATGTAACTGGCTAATTTTATTGTTTAAGCTACGTATATTGAGATGAGCTATAAGGAGAGAATTGTGGGTACTAGTGGGTGTGTGAAGGGTGGAGGGATGTAATAGATGGGGGGTTTGTGGTGATGTTGTTTGGGCCCGGGTTTGGAAGGATGTCACCATGTTGTTGAAGACTGTGCAAATTTTAGGAATTTACAGAAAATGCTTTGATATTTTCTGGTTTGGAGATAATTAATATGGGTTGATCTATGATACTTTAGTAGAAGATAGGTTGATGAGGATGTTATGTTAATGTGGTTTTGTGAGGCTAGCTGAGTTAGAGGTGTTGTTTGTTTTAAGGGATGTTGAAATTCCGTATAATTTAGGTGTTCATAGCAGGTAAGGGTAATAGGGTACAAACAGAGTGGGTAGAATTACAAGAAAGATGAGCAGATTTGTGTGTCTTGGCATGTAAATTATGGGCATAGTAAGGGAAAAAGATAAGTATAGAAAGGAGGTTGGGGTTAATAGAGATGTAGGTGAGAGGGACCGGAGGTAGTAGTACTAATGAGAAGCAGTAAGTAATCAGATGTGCAACTGTTTGATATGTAACGAGGAGGAGTGTGCTATTGGACGACACAGGAAGGGGTGTGGTTTTAGAAGTATAAGGTTAGGGGTACTGGGGGTGGGTGAGATTTGGGGGTAGGGGAGCGGAGTGAGCCCGCAGGGCAATCTGCGAGCAGCTGATTACTGAGGTGCTCTTGGTAGTTCCAGGTGAGTGGGAAGTGCGAGTACAACTGTTTGGTTACAAGGGATAGTGGAGTGGAATATGGGGACTTTAACTAATAGAGGGGGAAGTAATAGGAAAGTACAGTTTTGTACCTACCATAAATGTAGATGTTCGAGTGTTCACACTGCTGCAGTCATCACACTTGGGTTATCTGCCATCAGGCGGTCCCGCAGTTGGCCCGAGTTCCAAAGTCTTGGTCCGGTGTCGGTTGCTGTCACTTCTTCCCTGATGTCAGTGTGACAGGGGTATAAGAGAGGCAGCCGACGCCATTTTCTTCAGTTTTTCTTGCCCCAGATGTCAGGTGCCCCCAAATAGGAAGGCAATACATAATCCTAAGTAAATTACACAAGTAGAAAACAATCGCTACAGCTGTAAGCAAATACACCATATAGAAGTACATCTTAGAGATTGTATAAACAGGGAGCTATAGATAAAACCCAGGTAAAAAGAGGGGAATGTGGGAGGGTAACCTGGACTGCAGCAGTGTGAACACTCGAACATCTACATTTATGGTAGGTACAAAACTGTACTATGTTCATCGTGTTACACTGCTGCAGTCATCACACTTGGGTTGAATCCCAAAGCTAAGGCTGGGCGGTTGGTACTAAACAGGATTTGGAGAAGCTAATAGGCCCTGCAAAACTGCAGTGGCAAAGCCAGCTCTGGTTTTTGAGTATAGAGGTAAGTGGTAGTGCTTGGTGAAAGTGTGCACTGAACTCCAAGTTGCAGCTTCCAAAATATATTTGGTTGGTACCCCTCTGAGGAAGGCTGCTGATGTTGCTGTAGCCCTGGTGGAATGAGGCCTAATGTTACCAGGTACAGGTTTCCCATGGTGTGTGTAGCAGAAACGGATACAATGTCCTATCTATTTTGAAATGGTCTGTTTTGATATAGGCTTTCCTTGAGATCCTGCAGCATAGGATACAAAGAGCTGATCAGATTTTCTGAAAACCTTTGTTTTATCCAAGTAAAAACGTAACTGCCTGTGAATGTCCAAAGAGTGTAGGAGCCTTTCCCCTTTATTCTGGGGGTTTGGATAAAAGGTGGGTAAATGAATGGTTTGGTTTAGAGCCACACTGGATACTACCTTTGGCATAAAGGAAGGGTTAGTTTGTAAAGAGACTCTGTCTTGATGAAAAATGATGAAAGGCTCCACTGCCATTAGGGCCTGTAGCTCTGAGACTCTTCGTGCTGAAGTTATTGCTAGCAGCAGGGCAGTTTTCCGTGATAAAAACTGTAAATCAGCTGAAAAAGATGGCTCGAAGGGCGGTAGTGTAAGTTTTTCCAAAACAAAATTGAGGTCCCAAGTTGGTGTTGGTGCTCTTCGGGGCGGTCTTATGTTTTTAGCCCCTCTGAGGTACTGTCTTAATGATGGATGTGAAAAAATAGGAGGAGCCGTGTTGTAATGAGCTGAAATAGCTGAAGCGTGGATCTTTATAGATGAAAAGAAAAGGCCTTTGTGCAACATCTCAGTTAAATATTGCAGAATCTGAGGAAAATTTGGGACAAGAGGATTTTGGCCTTTAGCCTGGTTCCAGGCGCAGAATCTTTTCCATTTGTCTGAGTAGGTTTTCCTGGTGCTGGGTCTCCTGGCCTCCAGAATGACATCCATAACAGCTGTAAAGAGAAGTGTTGACTGGTTGTTTAGATAATCTGCCATGCAACCAGATTTAAAGTCTTGAGCTGGCTGTGTAGAATCTGATTGTTTTGCTGAGTCAGCAGGTGAGGAATTTGAGGTAAAATCCATGGTGGGCCTTGAGCCATGCTCCTTAATATTGGATACCAGTGTTGGTGTGGCCAGTCTGGAGCAATGAGTATCATTTGTGGCCTCTCTAATCTGGCTTTTAGCAGCACCTTTGCCAGAAGAGGCAGTGGAGGAAAGGCATACACTGTTAGTGTTTTCCAACTGAATGAGAGGGTGTCCACTTTCCAAGCTAGAGTGTGGTATGTCCTTGTGCAAAACTTTCGCAGTTGGTAGTTTTAGGGGGAGGTAAACAGATCTATGTCTGGGCTCCCCCATTTTTGAGTTATCATTGTGAATACTTGTGGGTCTAGTTTCCACTCGTGAGGATCCATGATATTTCTGCTTAGTTTGTCTGCCAATGTATTTTTCTTTCCTGGCAGGAATTGTGCTTGTAGTTGAACATAGTACGTCAGTGATGTGTTCCACAATGTCATTGCTTGCCTGCATAGGGGGTAGGAATGTGTGCCCCCTTGTTTATGTACCACATCACTGTGGTGTTGTCCGTCTTTATTAGAAGTTGTCCTGGATGTAGGAGGTCCTTGAAAGCTGTTAGGGCATTTTGTACAGCTAGCATCTCTTTTTGATTGATGTGGACATGCATTTGATCTGCAGACCATTTGCCCTGAATACACTGTCCTGCCATGTGTGCTCCCCAGGCGTAATCCGATGCATCTGTTGTCATTGTTTGCCTGTCTGTGGGCAAGGTGAAAGGCTGACCCTTGTTGAGGTGACATGCCTGAGCCCACCATAGAAACTCCTGTTGAAGGCAAAGGCAGGGAATTAGTGGTATTATTGTTTCCAAGCTGTGGCTGTGTTGAGTCCATACGCTTTTCAGGTACCATTGTAATTTCCTCATATGCAGTTTGGCATATGGTATTAGTAGTATGCAAGATGCCATGAATCCCAAGGCCTGCAGAATTTTTCTTGCAGGGAGTTGGGTCTTTGTTGCCATCATTTTGAAGTATTGAGTCAGTTGTCCTTGCTTGTCTGGCGTGAGATAAGCCATCTGGGCCATTGTATTTAAGCTGGCACCCAGGAATATTATTGTCTTGTGAGGGCACTAGTTTTGACTTCTTTTCGTTTACTGTGTACCCTAGGCAACTTAGTAGGTTTTTTTTACAAACGCCAGATGTTTTAAAAAAAAATGTCCTTGCTGTCTGCTTGAATAAGGCAGTCGTCCAAGTGTGGGTATATTTGGATTCCTCTTTGTCTGCAGTATGCAATTACTGGTGCCAGGCATTTTGTGAAGACCCTGGGCACAGTAGATAAGCCAAAGGGCAGTGCAGAGAATTGGTAATGAGTTGTACCTGCTATAAATTGGAGGTATCTTCTGCAATTTTGTCTGATAGGGACATGCAGGTATGCCTCATTGAGGTCCAATGTTACTAGCCAAGCCTTCTTGCCCAGCATGGGAAGAAGTTGCTGTAGTGTGAGCATCTTGAATTTGGGTACTTCCAGGTATGTGTTTAGAATTGAAAGGTCCAGAATGGGTCTCCAGGCTTTGTCCTTTCAGGGAACCAGAAAGAGTCTTGAGTAAAATCCTTGTCCTTGCTCCTGTGTAGGAACCTGTTGAATGGCTCTCATGTCCATGAGTGCTGTAATTTGTCTTTGAGCCTCTGCCCGTTGATTTGATGGCAGGTTTGGCATTTCTTTTATCCTTGGTAAAGTGTGAAAGTGGAACCTGTATCCTTGAGTTACAATATTTAGGACCCATTTGTCTTTTGTGATGATGTGCCAATTGTCTGCAAAAAGTGCAAGTTTTCCTCCCAAGGGAGCTGCCAAGAGTGATTTGTTTGGCAGTCTGAGGGGTAAGTCATTGTGATTGTCTTCTGATAGTTTGAGACCTGTCTTCTCCTCCTTTCTGGGTTGTGGCACCCCATTGTCGTGACTTGTAAGAGCCTTGTGGCTGACCTCGGCCCCTTGGGCGTCTGTATTTGCCCCTCTGAGGTCTGTCAGAAGTTGGAAAGGACCAGTTTTTGGTTGGCCAATTTCTGCTGAAACGATGGGGTTGGACCTGTAAAAAATCCTTGACCGTCTGCATAGATTTTGTCTTATCCTCCATTTTCTTTAAAACCTCTTCTGCTTTCACACCAAATAAAACATCCTTATGTAAGGGTTCATCCAATAACTTTGCTTTAACATGATCAGGTAAAGTTTGTTCTTTTAACCAAGCATGCCTACGAATGACAGACCCTGTTACAGCTGCTCTGCAAGAAGCTTCCAATGAATCAAATCCACATTGCAAAGTATGTTTTTTCCCCACTTGTTCTGCTGCATGCAACAAATCTTGTATTTCCTTGTAATCAGGCTGCTTTGTATGTTGCTCATTTTTTTGTTTTAATTGAGACATCAAATATTGTTGATATTTCAGCATGTGAAACTGGCAATTTAAGGCCCTCATAGCTAGAGTAGCTGAGGTATATACTTTCTTTCCCCATCTGTCTAGTGCTCTAGAATCCCTTTCAGACGGTACAGGAATTTTAGCAATAGAGGCCTTAACCCCTTTGGGACCCTGGGAAATGGTTTCTGGGTCAGCAACAGGGCTTTTATATAGGAATTTGTGTGAGTCAGGGGACTCTGTAATATCTGTCTGGTTTGGCTGGTGCAGGAGGTAATGAATCTGAGTAATCATCATCCACAATGTCTAACACAGGTGGAATAGCAAGGGGTCTGTGCTGGGGTAGTAAGAGGAACCTGTGCTGGGGTAGTAAGAGGAACTCTCTGAGCCTTTTCTTAGAATCAGAGTAATCCTGGCCTTCCCAGTGGAAATGTTCCCTCATGGTATGTAAAGTTTCCCCAAAAGAGTAGTCTTCTGGGGGAGATGCTGAAGGAATAGTCTCTTCAGCATCAGAGTCTTCATAAGGGGGAAAAGAGTACTCCTGTTCCTCAGAAGAATCTGAGGTAATGGAAGCGTAGTCCTCCTCCTGTCTAGGCCTTTTGTCAGGTGGGGGGATGGGAACCCCTGATTAGGGTAATTAAGACTTCAGCCATCTTAAGCATCTGTTTCTTAGGCATGGGGCCTTGCACTGGAGTCTGCTGTACAAGCTTCCTTACTTATAATGGAGTTTTCAGTTTTGCAAAGGATTTAATAGTAAGTGTAGTCAGTCTGAAGACACCTTCAGCAACTGACGGCCTTTCAACTGCACCAGAATCCCCATCAGCCATGGAGTCGGAAGGGCCTAAAGATAAAGGCTCTGGAGGCCCTGCAAATCTCCGCTTGGGAGTCTGATGCGGGCTGGGTTCTAAATCAGCGGTCATCAGGGGCTGCGTAGGCGCCTCACTGAAAACTGGAGAACCGGCGACTGGCCTAGCAGAGGTCTCGGTGTCTGGTTTGGGTATCGGCTGCCTGTCCTTATCTTTGCGCTTTTTATGCATCCTGGTCGTCGGTTGCTTCGACGGCATGGTATAATTAAATTTTCTACCAAAATAATGTCGGGCGAAATCAGACGTTTAATAGTTCGTTTGTTAAACCTAGCACAAAGCTGACAACCTGTGACGTCATGGTCTGGGCCTAGGCAAAGGATACAATAAGAATGAAAATCCTTATGAGGTATTTGCTTCCCACAAGAAATGCAATTATTAACTTTTTCTGACATCGGACTGAGGCAAGAAAAGGTTCCGCAACGGGGTACTTAGCTTTATTGAAGACTTCGGTCTGAAATTCGATTTGAAAATCTCAGGAGTCGGCCGACCGGCACTTGCGAACTGCTTCTGCTTCAGGCACCGCGCGGCAAGAAAGACTGAAGAAAATGGCGTTGGCTGCCTCTTTTTATACCCCTGTCGCACTGACGTCAGGGAAGAAGCAACAGCAACCGACGCCAGACCAAGACTTTGGAACTCGGGCCGACTACGGGACCGCCTGACGGCAGATAACCCAAGTGTGATGACTGCAGCAGTGTAACACGATGAACATCAGTCAGTTTACAATAAAGAAAAAATAAATTGTAGTCTGGAATTTAATACAAGGGAAAAGGGATATGGGATATAACACAAGCCTAGTTTAGGGTGCCACCTAGTGGGCAAAAGGTATATTTCAGTTAAGCTAGTTAAATAAAGAAAGCTAGAAAAGATGGCTAAGGTAATAGATACAAAGGAGATATGACTTAATTCTTATGGGGTAGAGCGGGGTATGGCTGCTGGGTACCTGGCTCAGGAGCATGACTTAATACAGACACTAGTCTTTTTGTTTTAAAAAAAAAACAATTCAGCTTCACAGTTTGGTCAAGGGGTCAAACGTACTTTCTTGAAGTGAACCTCATGTGAAAGTGTGCAGAGGGAACTAGTGTTATTGCTGCCGCCACTGAGCCCAGGACATTCAGAAAGTACAGTTGTGTAACACTTACTATAAATATAGATGTTCGGAGTCTATTCATTGTTGCAGTCATCACACTTGGGTTATCTGCCTGCAGGTAGCCCTAAGTCGGCCCGAATACCAGAGTATTAGGATTTCTGCATCATATGCTGTTGCTTCTTCCATGATGTCAGGTCGTCAGAGGTATAAAGCAGGCAGCCGACACCATTACATCAGTTTTTCTTGCTCCAAATGTCAGGAGCCTCCAAAATAGGAAACTAGTATATAATGGGGAACTCCACTAGTAAAAAGTAAATACCAATGCCATTAAGAATGGCCATAGAGAGGAGAGGTAGAAAGGTAGAGAAAGCCAGGGGGGGCTGGAGGGAAGGAAACCAGGACTGCAACAGTGAATACACTTGAACATTTACATTTATGGTAAGTGTACACAACTGTACTATGTTTATGTTGCGGTCATCACACTTGGGTTGATTCCCAAAGCTGAGGATGGGTGGAGGCAGTCAAGAAGTTTTAGGGCTGGCTGGTATGCCTTGCAAGACTGCCGTAGCAAATCCAGCTCTGGATTTAGAAAAGATTGGTAAATGGTAATGATTGGTGAAGGTGTGTACAGAACTCCAGGTTGCAGCTTCCAGAATGTCTCTGGTAGGGACTCCCATGTGAAATGCTGTAGAGGTGGAAATAGCCCTAGTGGAATGTGCTCTGATCCCCTGTGGGGTAGGTTTTCCATGGTGCTTGTAGCAGAAATGGATGCAGTGTGCTACCCGTTTGGAAATGGTTTGTTTTGGAATGGCCTTGCCCTCTGCCCCTGTAGCAAAGCTGACTAGCAGCTGGTCAGATTTTCTGAAAGGCTTAGTCCTGTCAAGGTAGAACCTGACCTGTCTGTGCACGTCCAAGGAGTGCAGGATCCTTTCCCCTTTATTTTGAGGATTAGAGAAGAAGGTTGACAGATGGATTGGTTTAGAGCCACACTGGACACTACCTTAGGTATAAAGGATGGGTTAGTCCTGAGGGAAACCCTGTCAGCATGGAAAATAATGAAGGGTTCCACAGCCATTAGTGCCTGTAACACAAGACACTCTTCTTGCTGAAGTTATGGCTAAAAGCAAGGCTGTTTTTCCAAGAGAAGAATTTTAACTCTGGTGAAGCTGCAGGTTCAAAAGGGAGTAGTGTGAGTTTTTCCAGTACAAAGTTAAGGTCCCAATCAGGGATGGATGCTCTCCTGGGGGGGGCTTAAGTTGTTAACCCCTCTCAGGAACTGTTTGATGAGAGGGTGAGAAAAAAGAGGTGGCTCAGTATTATAATGAGCTGAGATGGCAGATGCATGAATGTTAAATGAGAGGGTGAGAAAAAAGAGGTGGCTCAGTATTATAATGAGCTGAGATGGCAGATGCATGAATGTTAAATGAGAGGGTGAGAAAAAAGAAGTGGCTCAGTATTATAATGAGCTGAGATGGCAGATGCATGAATGTTAATGGAGAAGAAGGATAGGCCCCTGTGGAGTAGCTCTGCTAGGTAATCCAGGATTAGAGGAGGGCACTGCTGTGTCCTTCCCTTGAGACGGACTCCAAGAACAATATCTTTTCCACTTTTCAGCATAGGATTTCCTAGTACTAGGTCTTCTGGCTTCAAGAATGAAGTCCATCACCGGTTTGCTAACAGTTGCTGGTGGAGTATTCAAGAGATAAGCCAGGCTGCTAGGTTTAGGGATTGCAATTGTGGATGCAAAATCTGTCCCTCTTGCTGAGAAAGCAGGGTAGGAGTCTGGTGAAGGTGCCAGGGTGGCACTGTTGTCAAACTGCACAATAGTGGATACCAGTGCTGGCGTGGCCAGTCTGGGCAATAAGAATTGCCCTTGGCCTGTCCTGTTTTATTTTGAGTAGTACTTTGGAGAGGAGGGGCAGAGGGAGAATGGCATAAATAGAGAGGTTTTCCATTGAAAGGATAAGGCATCCACTTTCCAGGCTCTGCTGTGAGGGTTTCTGGTGCAGAATTTGCTCAACTGCTGGTTCTCTGGGAAAGCAAATAGGTCCACCTCCGGTATCCCCCACCACTAGATCAGAAGGTTGAAGGTGATGGGCTCCAGTTTCCACTCATGTGGGTCTAAGAGATTTCTGCTGAAGTAGTCTGCCAGTGAATTTTGTTTGCCTGGCAAGAATTGAGCTTGTAGATGCACTTGGTTGCTCAAGGCTGTGTTCCACTGGGCCATGGCTAACCTGCAGAGAGGGTAAGAATGGGTTTCCCCCCTGCTTGTTTATGTATCACATAACTTTGGTAGTGTGTTTTTATGGGCAGTTGTCCTGGAAGGATTAGTTATTTGAAGGCTGTCAGAGCATTCTGTACCACTAGCATCTCTTTTTGATTGATGTGCAGAAGAATCTGGGCTGGGCTCCAGTGTCCCTGAATGCATTTTCCTCCCATGTGAGCCCCTCATGCATAGTCTGATGCATCTGTTGTCAGGGTTTGGGCGGCGAGGGGTTGAGTGAAAAGCAGTCAGTCCCTTGTTGTGGTTGCATGCTTCTGCCCACCAAAGGAACTCTGCCCTTAGACAGGGTATGAATGGAATGACTGTTTCCAGGTCCTGAGAATGCTGGCACTTCTTTTTTTTTTTTTTTTTTTTAATACTTTTTAAGTACCATTGAATTTTCCTCATATGCAGTCTTGCATATGGAATTAGCAGAATACATGAAGACATGAACCCCAGGGCTTGCAATATTTGTCTTGCAGACAACTGGGTTCTGGTGGCCATTTGTTTGAAGTAGTTTGTCAGATAGATTTTTTTTCTGAAGGGAGGAATGCCATCTGGGAAGCTGTGTCCAAGCTTGGTCCCAGGAATACAATCTTCTGACTGGGTATCAGTTGTGATTTCTTTTCATTGTGTACTCCAATGAAGTGAGAAGGCTTTTTACAAATGCCAGGTGCTGAAGTAGCAATTCCTGACTGTCCACCTGAATCAGGCAGTCCAAGTATGGGAAAATTTGGATATTTCTTTGCCTGCAGTATGCAATGGCTGGAGCCAGACACTTTGTGAATACTCTGGGTGCAGTAGATAAGCCGAAGGGAGGTGCAGAGATCTGATATTGCATAGCACCTGCCCTGAAGCGAAGATATTTTCTGCAAGACTCCGTTATGGGGATGTGCAGATAAGCTTCTTTTAAGTCTAGAGTGACTAAACATGCTTCCTTGGCTAGCATGGGGAGAAGTTGTTGCAGGGTAAGAATCTTGATTTTTGGGACCACCAGAAAGGCGTTGAGAGTTGATAGATCCAGGATTGGGTGCCAAGAGCCCTCTTTTCTGGGCAGCAGGAAAAGTCTGGAGTAGAAGCCCTGCCCCTTTGTTCTACTGGAACTGGCTGAATAGCTCTGATTTGGAGCAGGGAAAGTACCTGCTTTTGAGCCTCTGCTCACTGGTTTGGAGGAAGGTCTGGAAACCCACTTGGGGTTGGCAGAGTATGGAAGTAGAATCTGTACCCCTGGGATACATTGTTTAGGACCCATCTGTCCTGAATAATGTACATCCATTTTTTTTTTTTGCATGAAGGGCAAGTTTTCCTCCTAGGGCACAAGTAATTGGGCAGGGCTGGGAAGGATAATAAAAAAGTAAGTGTGAACTTTTTCCATAAGGGGGTGGCTTACCACTCCCTGTTTTTGAGGTTGAAGCACTCCATTGTTTAGATCTCTGCATACCCTGAGACTGTAGTCTGGGTGAACTGTTTCGCCTGGGTTTGGTCTGAGAATGCCTGGAAGGGGCTGGAAAGGACTAGTTTTTAGAAGGCCAATGCCTACTGAATCTAGCTGGTTGCACTTACACAAATTCTTTAACAGTTTGCATAGATTTAGATTTTGCTTCCATCTTTTCAAGAACCTCTTCTGCTTTGCTGCCAAATAAACAGTTCTTTTTTAAAGGAGCATCTAGTAATTTGGATTTGACATGATCTGGCAAGGTTTGTTCCTTCAGCCAAGCATGCCTTCTCAGTACAGACCCAGTGACTGCAGCCCCGCAAGATGCTTCTAGGGCATCAAAGCCACACTGCAAAGTATGCTTACTAACTTGATTTGCAGAATGCATTGTCTTGTAAATATTTTCTGCACAATCTGGAAGTAACACCATGTTTTGTTTAATTAGTTCCATTATATGCTGCTGGTACTTTAACATGTGAAACTGGCAATTCAATGCCCAGATGGTAAGAGTAGCAGAGGTATATACAGTCTTACCCCATCTGTCTAAAGCTCTGGAATCCCTGTCTGAAGGGGTAGGATTTTTGGCTGTAGTAGCCTGAATACCTTTAGATCCCTGGGAAATGGTCTCTGGATCCGCAGCAGGATTCCTGAACAGAAATTTGTGGGTATCGGGTATTCTGTAGCACCTGTCAGGTTTCTTAGGGGCTGGGGGATAAAGTATCTGGAGTAAGATTGGATTCCATAAAAACATCATCTACCACATCCAGGACAGGGGGTATAGCAAGAGGCCTTTGCTGAGGCAACTCTAAAAATTTTCGGAGTCTCTTTTTGGACTGAGGGTAGTCCAGGCATTCCCAGCAGAAATGCTCTCAAAGTTATGCGAGGTTTCATCAAAAGAAAAGTCCTCTGGAGGGGAGGCAGAGGGAATGGATTCCACTGCATCAGAATCCTCATAGGTAGATAAGGGCATGTCCTGATAATCAGAAGGGTCAGAGTAATCGGACTTCTGGTCAGTAGAATCAGAATGTAACTCAATTCTTTGTCTCTTAGCAGGGGAAGGCTGGCTTCCCCTAATTAGGGTAATAAGGTCTTCAGCCATTCTAAGCATTTGTTTTTGCGGCATGGGAGCTTGAACATGCTCTTTGCTAGTCAGTTTAAAAGGCGTAGTATGCACTCTGGGCCTCAGAAACTCGGTAATTTTAGCTAAAAATGAAGTTGTCGGTTTAATTTGATCAGTAGGTCAGAATACACCCTCAGAAGTCGGTGCCTGCACAGTGGCTCTGGACCCATCCAAGGTAGAGACATCCGCAGGTTCCATAGTCGAAGAAGTATCTCACAGCATACTGGACTCTGAATGGGTCTCAGCTGAGGCCTGCAAATCTGTAGAAGCAGGCATCAGAGGCTGAGAAGGCACCTTACCGAGTACCAGCAGATTGGCAACTAGCTTAATGGAAGCGTCGGCAGCTTTGGATCTATGCGGTCTGTCTCTGTCATTACCTTTACATTTTTTCGGAAGATTGGTAGTTGGATGGCTTATCGAAGCCATTTCGGAATATGAAGAACAAGAGCAAAAGAATTTAGCGACAAAGATAGCCTGATAACGAATAGTACGGGCATTAAACAGGGCACAAAACCGACAACAAGGAACGTCGTTGGTCTGGGCCCAAATAGGTGACGCAGTAAGAATGAAAATCTATGCGAGGTATTTGCGTTCCAAAGACATGACAGTTGCTACCTTTTTCTGACATCGGTTAGAGCAAGAAAAAAGGATTCCCAACGGCGTACTTAGCTTTAGAAGACTTCAGGATTACAAACTCGAAAAACAAAAATTTCAGGTAGCGGCTGACCGGCACTTGTGAACTACTGCTCTGGGCTACCGCTCAGCAAGAAAAGCTGATGTAATGGCGTCGGCTGCCTGGTGTATACCCATGATGACCTGACGTCATGGAAGAAGCGACAGTATCCGACACAGAAATCCTAATACTCTGGTATTCGGGCCAACTGAGGGCTACCTGCAGGCAGATAACCCAAGTGTGATGACTGCAACAGTGAAACACGAAGAACAAATCTTGCTAGAGTCTTTTTCCTCCTGATTAAAGTTGCAACTTTGTGTCGAATGGTCGACACCCTCTCCTGAGGCAATTTTGCTATCATGTCTTTGGTGTCTACATCTGCTCCCATAAATGTAATATACTGATAGGTTAACACGCCAAAGTTTTCATAGTGATGCCTAGCTGAGAGGAGAGGTGGATTGTGGTGCCCCTTGTCTTGGTTATATTAGTCTATGCTCTGTGGTGGCAGTAAGGAGCCTGTTGTCCAGATATGGAAACACGCGGTATCCTAGACACCTCAAATGAGCCATGACTGCTGCCATGTATTTGGTGAACATCCTGGGGGCTGCGGTGAGACCAAAGGGCAGAGCTCTGAATTGGTAGTAACTGGTTCCCAGCCGGAAGTGTAGAAATCTCCTGAAACACCTGTCCATCTTGATATGGTAGTACGCATCCTGGAGATCGATGGAGCACATCCAATTGTCCTTTTCCAGAAAGAGAAGTATGGTCTGCAGTGTCACCATCCAGAACTTTATCTTTTTGACAGACTTGTTGAGTCTGCTGAGGTCCAAAATGGGCCTCCAGTTCCATTTTCTTTAGTACTAAAAAGAACCTTGCGTAAGTTCCGGATCCAGTTTGGTCTGTGGGGACTGCTTGGATGACTCTCTTTCTTAGCAAGTTTTGAACTTCTAGAGTTGCTTGTTCCCTTAGATTGGGTGGCACATCTGGAATGGATTTTTGTTTTTTTGTGAAGAGATGGCATGGAGAAAGGAATACTGTATCCCCTGGATATTATCGACTGTACCCATGTCTCTTTTGTGATATTTTGCCAGGCTTCTGGGTACAGTGACAATCTTTCCCCAACTGCCTCCAGAGGTGGACAGGGCAGGCCTCCTTTCAAGAGTGCTGGGCCTACCAGAGAATGCATCTTTGTTGCCCTGACTCTGCAGCCCCCCTCTGCCACAAGGGGTGGTGTCTCCCATTATTATTCCTCCCTCTGCCCCGGGGGGGAAAATTCACATACATCAGAAGTTGTTCCCTGGGATTTCTGGAACCACATTTTTCCACCTTTTTGACCCCTGGGATAAGGTGTAGAAGGCATAGAAAAATGTACTCCCATGGCAGAGAGAGTCTTGCCATCCTGCTCACACCTACTTAAGAGACTTTTGTTTACCTTTGGCCCGATTGCCAAGCCATCAGAAGGGGCGTTAGTAAATGAGGACTTGAAAGGCTCCGCAAATTGACAAAGGCGCATCCAGGCGCATCTCAGTAAGGCGACTCCTGTGCCTGCTGCTCTGCTCACTCCATCGGCTACATAGGAGATGAGCCACATTGAGGAGTTAACTACCGAAGATAAGGTCGCAAAGGTTGCAAGCTGAGAAGTTTTATCTGCAGCTCCTGCAGCTGTAGGGTATCTTCTAGCTCTTTCAGGAGATCCCTCTGATGACGGGTGAAAGGGATAAATAGTTCAGTGACCTAAGAGTAAAGGCTGCTGAAGAAAAGACATGCTTCCCGTATCTGTCCATCGTATGGGACTCTGTTTGATGGATGGACAGAAGTAAAAGTCTGTGCCAATTCCTTGGCATGCCCTGGGATAGGAAAGTTTTGTTATCTGGTGCCGTTATGAATTTATTGGGTCTCCACAGAACTGGTTCCATCGATTCTGGAGAGCTCCATGCCTTTCGACTTACTACCCCTAGCAGTGGGTCGAAGGGTGCAGACACCCAAGAGGTAGAGGGTCAGGAATCAAATGCGTCCAGGTACATGGACTCAGCTTAGGAAGAGAAAAGGGACTTCCAGCCACCCCTCTGCTTGAGGATTTCCAGGATGTCAGAGAATTAGATATCCTCAGAGGGGGACTGTGGGGACCCTTCTGCATCCTCCAAATCCATGTCCGATGTCAGGGACTCAGGAATCTCCATATGCTTCCTCTTACATGTCCTCTTGGGGGATGCTTTGGGGAGGTTTCAGAAGGGGGGGTCACCCAATGAGGCATCCTGGGGCACTGGTTCCCTACGCTTAGAATGGAGGAGTGGTGAGAGGGAAGACACTGGCTCCGTAGGGGATGGAGTAGCTGAAGCCAAGGGAGGAGCTGTCAGAGGACAGCACACCCCTCATCACCTCGAAGGCACCACGATCCTGGCCTGAGAGGGTCCCCGGCTCCGAAGAGTCGAGAGACCTCTCCCGCTCAGAGGCCAATGTGGGAGCTGAGCTCACCTGCACTGAAGCTCCAAGAGGGAGAGTGGGGTCGGACAAGGGTCCGATGCTCTCCCCCCCCTCGGAGCAGACAAGAGAATGTTGGATCCCAGATCCCTCAATAAGAGGTATCGAGGATATCGGAACAGAGACCAGAGGGTTTTGCAACAGAATGTTCCACCACAATGACTTCCATGCACTCCGGCTCTGAGCTCAGGTGAGTTGAAGGAGGAATAGACAATCTTGGATGGGTAGAGTAGTTGGCTCCAACATCCATATGGGCTGGGTTCGATAAGATTTTCCACTCCAGCTCCTAGAAATATGCAGCGTCTTCACAGTAAACCAATGCAGGCAGTACTTAAAGCATAAAAATCCTTTATTCACACTTAAACAAGTTAAGCGCTTTCATCACCAAGTGACTTCTTCAGAACAATTACAATAGTAAAATACACATCCCTTTATACTCAGTAAGGGTCACATGATAGTAATTACAAACATTTGACCTCCTAAATTAAATAATTATCTATATTAATTAAAACCTGCTCCTTAATAGTACTGACTGCTACATACTGCTAAGAACACCCTTAACCATCAATACATATACTTTTTATATACATTAATATTACTAAAAAGTACTAATCATTTAACCTATTCTATGCTTCAACATAAAAATACATGTACATGTAATGCATAAGTGTAAAATGTACCTAATTTATAAACATTTATACAATACACTATCCTAACTTTTAAAAAAACTTTTACTCTGCCCACATATCTAACTCCTCCTTTACCACAACTATCGTACCATGCTGCATTAATTACTGCACTCCACTTTACCTAGATGTTACTACCTACAGTTGTCCAAAATGGGTTTAATAGATATGTGGTCATTAATTCCCGGGTATACTGAAGCATTTAATTTTATTTGTCACCTTTATATATATATAAATATATATAAATATAAATATATATATATATATATATAAATATATAAATATA